>NC_043985.1:33226791-33546791 GCF_902150065.1 Myripristis murdjan
ACACTACAACATCTTCTAAAAAAAAAAATCTTCCACAAGCTGAACTAAAATTGTAATGTAAATGTTGTATGAAGTTGCTGTATATTTATTGTTGCCTTTTTTTCGCTTTTTGTTTTTTTATTATTATCATTATTATTATTGTTGTTATTATTAATCTGTGCAATACCTCATTCATTTAATCTGTAAAGTTCGTCTCGTCTGTAAAGAGTCTCCACTTCCGTCCGGGACGTCCCGTCTCCTGACCCGCAGCCGGCAGGAAGCCGGAGCGACTCCGTTAAGCGCTCCCCGGAAACATTTCCACGTGTCGGGAGTTTTTTTTGTTCCTCGTGTGAGAGAGGAGAGGAGAGGAGAGGAGAGGAGAGGAGAGGAGAGGAGAGGGGGATGAAGGTGAAGCGGCGCGCGGCGACTCGGGCAGGAGCCTCCGCGCTCACTTCCTGTTCGGGCCTCGTTCGCCTCGCACAAATTATTTTTCCTAAGACGGTCGAGTCGCTCGGAGGCCGAGGCCGAGCGCCTCGACTCGGCACAGCTCGACACAGCTTTGTGTTTGTGTGTGTGTGTGTGTGTGTGTGTGTGTGTGGCGCAGAAAGTGAACCATCCATGTCTTATTTCTTTTTTCTTGTATTTTTTTTTTTTTTTTTTGGGAAAGACACTATTCCTGGACGTTTTAAAAGCTCAAGGATTTGCGTTAACGTGCCGTTTTGGTTTTCCGGGACGTGAACACGAGTGTGTGTGTGTGTGTGTGGCGCAGAAAGTGAACCATCCATGTCTTATTTCTTTTTTCTTGTATTTTTTTTTTTTTTTTTGGGAAAGACACTATTCCTGGACGTTTTAAAAGCTCAAGGATTTGCGTTAACGTGCCGTTTTGGTTTTCCGGGACGTGAACACGAGTCATGACACGTTTCCCCAGATGCATTGTGGGACTGTTAAAGGAATGCTCCAACATTTTGGGCAGAACAGCCTTTCTCTTTTCCCGACTTCCCCAGACTGAGACCGGATGCTGGACACCCAAAAAATAAACCTCACAGCAGCTCTGAAATTGCCAGGCTAATGACTCCCATAGACTTCAAGTCTTTATGCTAAGCTAACAGGAAATGCTACCCATAGGAGCTGAGCCACTGGACGTGCAGAGGTGAAGATGGTGTCCAACATCTGGTCTCAGTCTGGGGGAGGTCAGGGTTTTCCTTTCAGAAACCGTCTTTGGCTTCATAAGCACTACAGAGAAACACTACCACGTGCACACACACACACACACACACACACAGGCACGAGCGCTCCTGTTGAGCTGATGGAAGTTGAGTTGTGGTGTGTGTTTGGTTTTGTTCTCAGCTGGTCCTGCTGGTGGGCGGTGTTAACGCTCCGCAGGCCGACACGGTGACAGAAAATCAAAGCATCCGCTCCCCTTTTTTTTTTGTTTTTCGGTTAACAAACCATGATTTTATGCAATGCGACTGTAAATGCCTCTGTATAATAAAAAGAAAAGCAAATAAATGAACCAAAACTGGCATTTGCGAGAAGCTTGGGGGTGTGTCGACGTGCAGGGACAGAGCCGGCGGACGCTCGTTTTAACTGTGTTTTGAGTTTTTGGCGCCGTCCAGCGAGGCGACATGCTGCATCAAGAAACCGAGAAACTGACAGCCGACCTGTGAACGAGGTGGGGAGGGGAGGGGGGTGAGAATACTAAATTGTATACTTAAATAAATGTTAATATTTACAGAGAGACGTGGTCTGCCGTGGCTTCATGTTCCTCTGACTGACTGAGCTGCAGCTGTTTTTTTTTTGACAAACATTTTGTGATTTCAGCTTCACAGAGATTATCACCACTCAGATTATCTTCCTGTTCATATCGTTAAGAAATGAAGCCCTTGAAACACGAGCGGATTCCCTTGATCTGTTTCAACAATATTTGATGAGTAAATTAGCAAGAACTGATCTGAGAACTGGCAATAAATTAGTAAAAATAATGATGATGATGATGATTAAAAAGTTAAAAGAAGCTCAACAGAAAATTATCCCAAAAAAGGAAAAAAATAAATAAAAATCAGCCAAACATAACCAGGAAAAAAAGCAAAAAAAAAAAAGTAACAAATTTATTTTCACAATTAAAGTGTATATTAAGAATTAAAGTGCAAAATTTAAAAAAAAAAAAAAAAAAAAAAAAAGGTCAGCAGCTCAGCCATAAACTCTGCCTTTTAACAAAGTTTATGTTCACTTTGTGTTGACATTGTGCAGAATGTGTCTCTTTAATTCTGTGTTTATTACTGAGGTTGTAGTTTGCAGGTCTGCTACTGGACTGCATTACACTGAGAGGGGTTTCTCATTTTTTGTCCTCCCTATTCATATTCAATGAGGGGGGACAGAATATTGGAAACAGCTGTCAGTAAAGTGCAGCACTAACTATGAGCTCAATGCCAAACATAGAAGTGAATGAACACCTCTGTTACCGTGACAACAAGACAAGCTGAGCATTGTAGGCAGCACGAGATGAAACTTTATGGCACAACAGCTGGATTAGATTAGATTAGATTAGATTAGACTGTACAGATAACGTTGACACTGAGTGGGTTTGATAGTTTCTGTGCTGAGTTTTTGAACTTGCGCTGTGGAACAACAGCTGATAAACACATGAAGGACTTTCACTCACTGTGTACAGTACTAATGCAGTATAAATACACAGAGGACTAATGAATACCTCGGCTGAGTCGGACGCTCCCGACTATTTTTAAGCGGCGAGCGAAGACAGACGAGACAGCACCGCTGCCTCTCATCGCTCTCCTAAGAGCAGGATTTCATTTTCCCCATTAAACATGTGTATGACATTTAAGTGGCATTTTCTTGGAGATAAGAGAAGAGTTTTAATGAGGTTTACCCGTGAGAACCCCCCTCCCTCTCTCTACACACACACACACACACACACACACACACACCAGTATGTCAAACCCGTATTTACTTTGAACAGCTGCTTCGTCAACTTGGGAGTCGACCACAGGTGCTAAATACATTTGCTACGTAACCCGACTGAATTAGATTAGCTTTATTTACAGGCTGGACTAAAACCCACCACAAGATCAAATGCAACTTGATTGATCCCTGTAACGAGGAAACAGGCGGCTCTGCGAGCAGAATACAGCTGGGAAAAGTCAAATCAGGATGATGTTCATCATGAAAATAAACTCAGTAAATTAAGCGGCTAAAAGCTGCACTGAGCTGTTTAAACTGAATGAATCATCATTACAGTTAAAGGCATTTTCTGCAGCTGAAAGCATCTTCACAGGAAAACACACAAAACTTTAGATTTAACTCAAACTAAATCACGTTTTAATGTGAAAGGCAGAATGAGCAGGATTTGTTGTTGTGGTTTGTAAACACATTCACAGTTGGCCCTCCACTCCTCCGACAGATTTCCTTTCCTAGGATGGTGACGGATTAAAACGCCCACCCAAAATTTTACGCTGCTGTCCTAGGAGAATCTGACATCTTTAGTGACCCCCTGACCTTTCCTCGAGCACAGCCCTCAGGCCAAAATGTCAAATTTGCATGAGATATAATTAAATTCAGTGTCACAGCTGTCATATTTGGCGAGTCCCTTCACGCTCCCCAAAGGATGATTCCTCTTGATGTTGGTGACCTCATGACCTTTCCTGCTGCACCGACCTGAGGCCACAGTATCAAGCTTGATTTGTCAAAATCTGTTGGGCCAGACTCCCATGAACCATGTCAGCTTGGTGACTCATGATCTTTCAGGCCAAAATGCACAAACCTAATTCCCCTGCTATTTGCATTTTCCCAGCATGCACCAGTCCTGCAGCAGAGGACTCATGTCAGTTTATCGGCACGTACACAGAGGGAGGTAAAAACTAAATCACAGGCTGGAAGCAGTTTGATGAATAACAGCAGCAGGACTTTCTGAAAAGGGGAAAATTAATGAAAAGGTTAGAAAAAAAAACTCTGAAGTTGGACCAGAGTTTGATGGCGGCGGCCGGTCGTCATGGTGAAGGTGCGGTGATGGACGGCGAGGAGCAGCTGCTGTTTCCTAACTGCTGTCACTGCAGACGAGGTTAATCTCTCTGTTACCACCTTCCATCTGCTGAGAGCGTCAGAGCATCGCACCTTCCAGAGGTCGCAGCAGAGATGCTCTGCACTAAACAGATTGCATTCCAAGCTGCTGCAACGCCATCAAACGCTGCACACTTCCGCGTCTGGTCTGCAGGAAATACAGAAGAAGAAGAAGCAGTAGAAGAAGAAGCTCTCACTATTTCTATCCCTGCGTTCCAAATCGCATACTTATACTTTTTACTTTTAGTATGTACTGCAGCTGCCCTTTCAAAGTATGTAGTTTAGTATGAAATATGCATGCATATGCATACTATTGGGACACACTACATACATCATCCCTGAAGTCCGACCCTCTCGCTCACTTCCACCGCCGTCTGTAGCGGCAAATTTGAATGTTGTTGTCAAAATGCCGGTGCTGTTTCATACTGCGCTGTCCTCTGTCATATTTATTATCTTCTGTCTTCCTGTCGCTTCTGCTGTCACTGAGCGAGTTTTGTGCGATATGTGTGTTTTGTTGTCGTCAGTATGTGGGCGTTGCCTGTACACGCAACTCAGTCAGTGCGACGTAACGTCCGCTGCGCAAAGGATTGTGGGTCAGAATGGCCAGAGCAGCATGCTGACATGCAGACTGTGAAATCTGACTGGATGTAGTAGAACATCCTGGTACTCTTGGCATACTGCATCTGACATACTATGTATTGGGACACACTAAATCTTTTTTTTCCCTACTAAATAGTATGGTAGTATGAGTATTGGAACGCAGGGCAAGTTTTCTCCCATCAATATACTCCATGATATTAAAATCTTTCATTAGCTGAAGGCAGACTGCAGTCTCCTCCTCACTCCAAAAATGCTGACTCTTGCTGCTGTTCACCAGGTCGTTTTCCCCGCTTGCAGTAACCATAGCAACAAAGACGCCGCAGGATTCATTGCGAGTCGAGCGTGCGCAGACGTGACTGAATATTCCGGTTCGGGGCATTTTCCGACTAAGGTGTTTACATGCCACAGTATTCCAGTTGGAACAGGCACATGGCAGGGGTCTGATTCTGAATTCTCTCCAATCGGAATATGACCTTAATCGGGTTCGGTGTGTTTACATGACACGTGCGCAACAGGAATATTGAGGATATTCCGGTTAAAACAGGAATAAGGTGTGCATGTAAACGTGCTCACTGTTGGCAGAGCCGCTGGTTTTGAAGCCCGTCATGATAAAACTAGAGGTGCAATCATTTACACCCTGCCATGGTTAGATTGAGGCGACGCCGCTGAAAAATGACACGTATGACGTGTTTGTTTGTTTGTTTAAATGAAGTGAAGCAAGACGTCGAACATGATGTCACCGATTTCTGAGGGTCGTATCGGAGCGATTCGATTCTGGTGTCGTTTGGTTCATCAGCGAGCGGGGAGGAACTCTGATGTCTAACATGGAACAGCTTTGAGGAAAAATGTCAGAAACAGAAAGTTTCTGTAGAAAAGACGATGATACGGACTTTTCCGAGCTCGTCACGGGACAGGTCGACGTCACTCCATTCACCAGAAAAACAGCAAGAATAGCAGTTTCTGGATTTCCTGCACTGAAAAAACGCAAAATCTGACCAAGATTATTTGTCTTATTTCAAGTCAAAAATGTCTTATTTCTAGTCAAAATATGTCATTACACTTAAAATAAGACATGATCACCAGAAGTAACTTGTTTTTAGACAATTTTCACTTGTTTCAAGTGGAAATTCACTTGAAACAAGTGAAAATTTGCTTGTTTCATTGGCAAAATTTGCCAGTGGAAAAAGTGAAAATTCACTTGAAATAAGTGAAAATTAGCTAGAAACAAGAAACAAATTTTGCCAATGAAACAAGCAAATTTTCACTTGAAACAAGAGACAATTGTCTAAAAACAAGTTACTTCTGAGGTGATCATGTCTTATTTTAAGTGTAATGAGATATTTTGACTAGAAATAAGACATTTTTGACTTGAAATAAGACAAATAATCTTGGTAAGATTTTGAGTTTTTGCAGTGTGTTTGAAATAAAGCCAGGGAAACGTTCCTTTTGTAATGAGAACAGCTGCCAATCACAGCACCAGGTGGCAGCAGGGACACGCCCACCAAGAACACACACCTGTGGACATTTACCATGGCTTCTTAATTCAATTTGAAAAACAGAACAGACTGAGCCACAACAGAAAAGTCATGAACCAACAGATTTATTTCTCTTCACAAAAATATGTTGTGTCCAAAATGCAACGACAGTAAGTCAAACAATAACACATTAAACATTAAAGCGCTACAGATCCACATCAAAAAGAAGTGACGTTAAATCCAAAAAGTGATAGAAATATTAAATATCTCCTGGTAAGAATCAACACAAGGTGAGCAGGGCAGCAGATCCTGGCGTCTCCGGGTCAGAGCGAGAGCTTCAGCTGTGGGACGCCTCCACCTGAAACACACACGGGACACACACTGAGCCACCGGCCTGCCGCGCGCTGCACCAGGAAAAACCTAAAATGACTGTGATTATTATGACTTTAAATATAAAGCACTTCAAATAAAGTTTCAGAGCTCTTTTCAAACAGTAAAACAGAACTAATGAAACCACACAAAGAGTTCAGAAATGCTTTTTGACCAAAACTAAAGTTACTTTTTACTATAAATTATTTATTGTGCATTATTACAGATGATCTTCAGCATCACTACACAGCTGCTGTGAGAATTAATGTTCAATTGATTTTGATTTGGAAAGCCAATACAGCTAATAAGGATTTTGTCCTGAAGCTGCTGTCAGTTCACACACACACACACACACACACACACACACACTCAAACCACCTCCTCAGAGCCTGTAGGACACATTACTGCCTTTAAATGAAGAATCATAATGAATTATTACAAAAAATGCCAAACTGGATAATTCAACAAAGAAAAATAAGTTTGTGAGGTTTTTATCAGAAGTGGCTGATGTCTGGATATCTCCTGAAAGGCTGCAAATCTGTTTGGTGTGTGTGTGTGTGTGTGTGTGTGTGTGTGTGTGTGTGTGTGTGTGGTGAGGACGTGTTGTTATTTATAACCTCAGAGAGTTGAGGCGTTCAGCGGGGCGGCTAATGATAGCACACGCCTCCTGCACAGAGCCGGGACGAGCACCATGCATATCAGCACCGACCCCGATGCCTTCACTGGACCCCCCACCACCACCACACACACACACACACACACACACACAGCGGCTGAGGTCTCTCTGCCTCCTGTTTGGAGTTCCTGTCAGCACACAGGAAGTCTTACCCTTTTTAACGACGTGATGCTGCTTCCACGGATCGCCGCCATCAGGTCGTCTCGACTCGAGCGCTGCGGCGCCGGCGGACGCGACGGTTCGTCCCTCCTCTTCTGCAGCGACGGCTTCAGGGAGTTCTTCAGCTCCTTCAGGATGTCGGCGCTCTCCTTCTCGTTGGCGACGTTCTTCCCCCTCTTGGACTTGGGTTGTTTCCTCTGGGCCGGCTGGGCCTTGGTGCTGTTGGAGCCCTCGTGCTGCTTCACCATCTCTGCGATCTTCCTCGTCGGCGTGTTCTTCTCGGAGAGCGGCTCCGCAGGAAGACGTGAGGGAGGAGGAGGAGGAGGCGCAGGCGGAGGAGCGGCGGTGATTTTGTTCTGATTTGCAACAGTTTTCGAAGATTGCGACGGCTTCTTCGGTTGCCTGTTTGATGGCGAAGGTCCGGAGATTTGTCCCGTCGGTGCGACCGGCGCCTCCTGGCGACTCTGCTCCTTCTGCTGCTGCAGCCTCCTCTGGCGCTCCTGGTCCTGGTTGCGCGTCAGGATGCCGGTGGCCGTCATGCGCGGGCCCGGCAGGTCAAACTGGTAGCCGAGCTTGAGCAGCGTGGTGTTCTCCCTCAGCAGCCGCACCATCTCCATCTCCACCCGGCCGCCGCAGATGTGCCTCTGGTTCTGGAAGCGCAGCTCCACCAGCGTGGCGTTGTGCTGCAGCGCCGCCAGCAGGGCCAGGATGCCCTGCCCCGACACGAAGTTGGACTCGATGTTCAGGTTCCTGACGGAGCGGTTTTCCCGCAGCATCTTGGAGACGGCGAAGGCCACGCGGTCGTCGGCGTGCGTGTTGGCGAGGCTGAAGACGCGGACGTGCGTGTTGGCGTGCAGGGCCGCGGCGAAGCGGAGCAGCGTCTCCTGGGAAACGTCCTCGATGTTGTTGAGGTTGACCTCGCTCATGGCGGGATCGTTGCGCAGGATCTGCTCCAGCACTTTGTCGACGACCACGGGGTTTCCGCTCGGCCTGTCCGACGCTGCGTTCGGGTTCTGCTCTTTGTTGTCAGTCCTTGAAACGCCTCCCCTCCTGGAGTCACTCCCTGAGGCTTTCGGCAGCCCATTGCAGGCTTTCTGAGGACCTGCAGTCCTGAGGAAAGCCTCCTTTTTAAACTCCTCTTTCTTCTCTTTCTCCTCCTCCCTCGATGACCCGACATGTTTGCCAGATATGCCGTCGACTGTCTTCCCTTTGTGGAAAATCTTCTTCTTCTCATTGTCCTTAGGCTTGCTGGCTTCGCCGTTAATCGCTGTCACTCTTCCCACGCTGCTCTTATCTCGCCGTCCCTCCTCGGCGCCGGCCTGCACGCCATAACAAGATGGAAAATTAGGTCGAGCCCTGACATTCTCCCCTCCGACTTTTAATTAAGAATACCTTCCCAGAACTGCGGCTGAATGATTAAAGCTGGTATTTCTGTGACATCGTATTTTTAGACTGTTTTCCAATGACTTGTTGGGCGGAGATACACGTGGCTGTAGCAACACACACACACACACACACACACACACACACACACACACACACGCACCACACACTGCAGTTATTCAACAGATTTAAGCACAAAGCTGCACAGACTGGGGTCCAAGTCACATTTATTTCAGTTGTTTGGTCTTAAAACAAACCTTGTGGTCTTGGTTTCCACATCTTGAGTTCCTCGCTGTGTGAACGCTGTTTGATTATTGGACGGATGTTTTTTTTCATTCATGACTTTTAAAATGTAATTTATTTAACAAGGATGCAGTGATTTGAGTCGGGAGGAAGGCTGACTTGTAAATGAGGTAACAGAATTTTCAGAAAGTGAATCTATCTATTTTATGAATTATCTAAAGCTGCAGTCAGATTTATTTTTTCATGGGTTTTATGCATAAATCTTGTTTTAAATGAACATGATTGTGACCTTCATCACCGTGATGAGGAAGCTCGCCGTGCACGTCCATGTCAGGCTTTCTTTTTCAGACCTGAGCTGCATGTTAACGCTCGCCCTGCGACCTGCCGCCTCTCCATCCCGTTATTCACACGGTTACCATGGAAATCAGCATGTGAAGTTTACCTTCAGTTTGACTTTAATCTTTTGAAACATGAATAAAATCCCCTTTTTTCTGTTGAAAAAATATCAGAAATATTGTCTGAAAGAGACGTCCTGGGTTTTTTTTTTTGTTTGTTTGTTCAGTTCTTTTAAATCACTTTTAAATCACAGCTGAAGACTTTTCTGTTTGCCGCTGCCTTCCATTAAACCACATTAAGGTTATTCTGGTTATTATTAAGGTTATTCTGTTGTACTTAGATCTTATTCTTTATTTTTATTTTTTATTTACTTAATCTGTAATCTGTGGATACTGCTGAAAAAATGTGAATTTCCTGCGGGATGAATAAAGTATCTATCTATCTCTATCTATCTAAGGTTTAATATTTTACACTGCACTGTAACTTTTAATTTCCTGTTCTATCTTATTCTCCTTTTAGCTTCTTTTTATTAATTGTTTTTATGTATGTTTCTTGTGTTGCTTTTATATTGTTTTAATGCCTTTATGCTCTATGTAAAGCACTTTGAATTGCCTTGTCGCTGAAATGTGCTACACAAATAAACTTGCCTTGCCTTGCCTTGTTTGTTTGGTCAGGAAACACTTTCTTTTTTAATTTATTTGTAACTTTTTTATATTTGGTTTTTATTTTGTTATTTAATTTTTTTGGTCCGGAAACAGACTTACAGTGTTTTAACACTTTCACCACGTTCTGTATACATAATTTGTAACTTATTTCATATATTAATTTAATATTTTTCATTTTCTATGTTTTTTCCTTCTATATTTTTTGCATAGTGTTATTCTTTTTTTTCTGAAGTGACAGCATTACAGTTCTGTACGTTCTTCTCCTTCGTATCTCAGGTGTGTCTCCTCACCTGGCCGGGACGTCCGCGGTCGCCCTTCTCCTCCTCCAGCAGCTTCCTGTTCTCCTCGTCCCAGTACTTGAGCAGGGCGTCCCGGTCGAAGCTTCCCGTGGGCGTTTTGACCGTCTGGTCCTTCTGCCGGAGGCCGATGGGGACGTCGTCGTCGGGGTCGAGGTCGGCCAGCTCCCTCTCCAGCTCCTGCAGCTCCTCGGACGACAGCGTGGCCAGGAGCTCGTCCTCGTCCACGTCCTCGTACCTCCCCAGCTCCCGCCGGTACCCAAAGGTACTCATGGTCCTCGCCTCGCTCTCTCCTGGCTTCTGGCTGCTTGATGCACTGATCTGACCTCTTCCCCTCCTCGTTTTCGTGTACGCCGTCCCGCTTGAATCTGCTGGTGCCTGTTTACTTGCTGTCTATCTGTCTGCAGCGTCCAGGAGAGACAAAGCAGGGATGCTGTGCGGCGATGGCGGCGAGTCACCGAGAATCCCTGTCCGTCTGATCTCGCCAGCTGCCAGAGGAGCCTGACGGGGAGGGGAGTGATGGCCTCGTCTTTTTTTAGGGGCTGCAGAGTGTTGGGCAGGCGGGTCAACGAGATAAGCTTACAAGAGGAATGCGAGCCCACTTAGAGGCCCCCGCGGTGAGAGCCGTCACCGACTCGTGCCTAGAAAGAAAAAAAAACAGCAGAAAGCCGCGGGGGGACGAGGCTCTGCGGCGTTACGTAACGTGTCCGGGGCGCAGGGACACGGCTTCGTTATGGTGTTTGTTTGGGAAACACTTGTTGTCCCGTGGGGTTGGGGGGGGCAAGGGGGGGCTGGCACTGCCGGGGAATGGCGGGTGACACGGACGCTGTTTACATGAGCGAAGTGGACAAGGTCGCCGCAGGTCACAGCGGCTTGTACAGAGACTTCAGAGTAATAATCTGAGAAAGCTTCAACTGTTTTATCACGTAAGCAGGTGCTGTGACGGCGAGCTGATCCACCGAGCGGCTGACGCCTCGCGCTCTCAGCCAGGAGCCTCAACACTTTCAGGCCGGTCAAGAAAAAAAAACCTGTTTTAGCCGCTCTCTCCCTCCTGCTGCACAGGAAGTGATGTAATCATTAATCAAAGCAAAGGCAGCAGTTTGGAACAAGTGGGAGTCCTCATTCTGCTTGTACGAAATGTTGGAAGAAACAGCAGTGACCTTTGATCACCACAGGGGTCGCCAAACTCAAGAAAACAACAATCATCACCGATTATCACTGAGCAAATTTTACACCAAAAAAGCGGTCACATATTTAAAAATAATCTGTCTACTTAAATATGCCTTAAATGAAGTAAGGTTCAAAGTGTGTTTGCTGGATTAGGATGAGCTGTGTTGATCCTCACAGGGTTGAGATGCAATTTACTTGCAAACTAAGCAAGAAAGTCCCTAAAGAATAGCAAGACATTAGTAAAATGTCACAAGAAAATTAGCAAAAGAAAAAAGAAAACCAAAGAAAAAAAATCAAACAAACACAGAAATTGCCTGAAATTAAGCAATAAATAAATACATACATACATACATACATACATACATTTTTAAAAATCTGAAAATTAGCCAAAATAGGAAATATTTTTTCATGTAGCATAATTCTAAACATATAATTATAATAATTTTTAATATAATTTGTTGTTTTCCTTTGCCTCCTCTCCTTCATCAGGAGCAGCAGGCGGGTCAGGGGTCAGAGGTCACCGTGGTCGGCTCTGTGTGTTATCTGGTTGCCATGACAACGGCTCTCCACCCGTCACTAAGCGCCCGCAGCGAGCTGCGTGTCGTGTTTCAGGTCCGACGCTCTGAGCCTCGCCGCTGCAGTCTCACTGCAGGTTTGACCTTTGACCCGGATTATTCCAGCTGTGCCGCTCCATTAGCAAACACACTGACGCTGATGAGGGGAAACACAAACACACACACACACACACACACACACACACACTCTGACAGCTGCCGGTCGAGTGTGACCCGGCGGGGGTTTGGTTGGTGAGCGGTGGCGGGTCAGAGCGGGGCGAGGCGGTGCCGGGCCGCTCCACACCCGCAGGACTCTGCGTCTGCAGCAACACGCCACCATCTGTTTTCTACCACAAACTGAGTGGAAAAGATAATATTGTTGAAAATAGAACCCAGTTTCTGGGTTATCAGTGTCACTTGAGTTGAAAGTACTTATTTCATTTTGATCAACTTCTGCATGAAGACATGAGCTGAAGAAATTAAACTGTTGAAAAGCAAAAAAATCAAGGCCACATATCTCCAATCAACTGAGCGTTCACACATAGAAATTATGTAAAATTCTTCCTGGCTGTCTGAGTTACCTTCACCACCAATAGTCCGGTCATTTTATGAAAAAACCTGGGACAAATTGCAAGAGAAGCAAACTCAAGTGATTTTGTATCCTCAGTTTGTCCTGAGTGAGGGGAAAAAAGTCCCAAGAAATCCCATTGGTGGAAAGTTTTGAAACTCACCTATTTATGGCCACATATTACCAAGAAACACTGTTTTTAACACACAGGGGAAAGGGGCTCAACATTTTACTTTCAGATATCACTATAAAAATTCATGAGATGATTACACACACAAAGACAAGAAAAAAAGTCAATTACAAGTTCTTTGAATTATTCTGTTTACACATGTATATCACACATTATCTGATTTGATATATGCTAATAAGGAATATAAGGAATAAATGCCAGAACAGATATTTAAACAGTGAATTAAAAGGTTACTATATATATAGTAACCTTTTAATTCACTGTTATATAGTAACCTTTTAATTCAAGGTTACTTTATATAGAGTAACCTTTTAATTCACTGTTTAAATATCTGCTCTGGCATTTATTCCTTATATTCCTTATTAGCGCATATCAAATCATATAATGTGTGATATGCATGTGTAAACAGAATAATTCAAAGAACTTGTAATTGACTTTTTTTCTTGTCTTTGTGTGTGTAATCATCTTGTGAATTTTTATAGTGATATCTGAAAGTAAAATGTTGAACCCCTTTCCCCTATGTGTTAAAAACAGTGTTTTTTTGGTATTATATGGTCATAAATAGGTGATTTTCAAAACTTTCCACCAATGGGATTTCCTGGGACTTTTTTCCCCTCACTCAGGACAAACTGAGGATACAAAATCAGTTGAGTTTGTTTCTCTTGCAATTTGTCCTAGGTTGACCCAAATTTTGGCCTAAAATTACTGGACTACAACACGTCTTTATGTCTTTATCTCATGCTAACCGTTAGCATGATGCTAACGGTTAGCACAGTGTGTAAACAGCATAGACATAATATACATATATGATGTATATCAGGGTGTTTTATGTAACTATCCTACATTAAGATATTAATGGTATCACCTGTGTGCAACGAACTATCTCTTAATAATAATCCTATGTCTGTTCTGTTGTGGGATATTAATGCAACGCCCAGCAGTTATACAGCGTTAGTAAGAGGTGTAGGCAAATAATTCAACGTGCTCCATGAAATCTCACTCCAAGTTTTTTTTTTTGAAAAGTTGGCAGCTCTGATAAGCTACCAAAGCAACTTGGGCCATTTTATGCTGTGTGTACGTTTCATCTGTTGTTTATAAAACGGCTGCTTCCCATCCTTAAATGTGATTGGCTGAGCCGCGTTCCATGCCGTTGTAAAATCAGTGTAACCCGCTGGCAGACCGCACCACAACATATCCCTGCGCCACTGTAAACACACATCGCACGTTGTGCCTTCTGGAAGGTTCTCCTCTCTCCACAGAGGAACTCTGGAGCTCTGACAGAGTGACCATCGGGGTCTTGGTCACCTCCCTGACTGAGGCCCTTCTCCCCTCCGATCGCTCGGTTTAGATGGCCGGTCAGCTCTAGGAAGAGTTCTGGTGGTTCCCAACTCCTTCCACTTAGGGGAGACTGGGGTAAGATGAGCCATTTTTCATATTTAGGATCACTACATCAAGGCAATCATAGTTTTGTCGCTAACTAATATATCTGCATATATTTCAGGATGTTGTGCATCTCTTCAAACAAACAGAATGAGTGTAAACATAACTGTTTCCATAATATAGCATGTCCAAAAAAAGTGGTCTCATGGCACAACTTACCCCGTGCATGGGGTAAGTTGAGCATAGGAGCGGGGTAAGTTGAAACTCCTCCCTCCATCTTCCTCTCGTTCCATCTATCCCCATCCCTCCCTCAATCCACCCATCTCCCACCTCCGCTTTCACTCAATATTCCACCTGTCGAGGTTGCAGGGGAATACAAATTGCTCAGACCTCCTTGCTGTGCCACCAACTCTGTGACGTTTGGGGAGTTTTGCGATTATATCGCATCTTGGGAAGAATCCTTGATCTTTCTCTTTGAAAGTAAAGGTGGGTTTACCATAACCAGCTTTGCCTCTCCTCAAGAACTTAGACTCTAGATCATTGCCTTCAGTCCTCTCCAGCAAGCCTCAACTTACCCCTACCGGCTCAACTTACCCCAGAGCTACCATTTTGACTTTTTTAGTCCCCACAGCTAAAATGGTGCACTTTTATGCTAGGTTTATGACCTCATGTTGTAGCTCATAGATACCACAACTGATGTATAAAACAAATTTAAAATGACCTGTTTTGGTCTTAACACAATTCTCAGGAAACTGATGATAGACTGAATTCACTTTCAAGAGTAAAAAATGTTTTTTTGGAAATAAATGTCTAACCACTTTACCTATGTGGTTCTTACCTTCACAGACTCCATGAAATGATGCCTTCCTCCTAAATATTTGGTCACATGATCAATATTTTTTACCGTTTCCTAGCAACAGGGGGTGGCTCAACTTACCCTTTGGCTCAACTTACCCCAGTCTCCCCTATGGATGATGGAGGTCACTGTGCTCATCGGGACCTTCAAAGCAGCAGACATTTTTCTGTACCTTTCCCCTGATTTGTGCCTAGAGACAATCCCGTCTCGGAGGTCTACAGACAATTCCTTTGACTTGATGCTTGGTTTGTGCTCTGACATGCACTGTCAGCTGTGGGACCTTGTATGGACAGGTGTGTGCCTTTCCAAAACATGTCCAATCAACTGAATTGACCACAGGTGGACTCCAATGAAGCTGCAGAAACATCTCAAGGATGATCAGAGGAAACAGGATGCACCTGAGCTCATTTTTGAGCTTCATGGCAAAGACTGTGAATATTTATGTACATGTGATTTCTTAGTTTTTCATTTTTAATAAATTTGCAAAAATCTCCCCAAAAAAAAAAAAAAAAAAAAAACTTTTTTCATGTTGTCATTATTTGGTGTTGTGTGTAGAATTTTGAGGAAAAAATGAATTTAATCCATTTTGGAATAAGGCTGTAACATAAAATGTGGAAAAAGTGAAGTGCTGTGAATACTTTCTGAATGCACTGGAGCTTGTAGTTTTAAAAAAGGAGATTACCTGCCAATAGCTCAGTGCTCCTCTGTGCTGACGTTGGCCACGGTTTAGTTAAAAGTTAATAGAGTCAAACACTAGGAATTCACTAAGTATCTCCAGCTGGCAGCATAACTGCCTTCTAACTGTATGATGTTGATTAGCTTGCCCTTTCACCCTGAAGTTGATCCTACTAAAAACTAAAACTAAGCATTTTCCAAAAATAAAAACTAAACAGAATTAAAGCTGCAAGCAGCGTTGGACGGGCCCTCGCACCCGTGCCACCTCGTGCCCACTTGTGCCCAGTGGCTGTGGCAATAGGCACACACACACACACACCCACACACTCATTCACTCACTCACTGACTCACTCACACACACACACACACACTCACACACACACACACTCACACACACATTCATTCACTCACTCTCTCACTCACTTACACTCACACACACACACACACAGTTCTGGCCCAGTTGCTAGCGGTGCTCCTCCAGCAGATGTCGCCCTCAGCTTGCGTTTGAGTTTGAGAGGTCTTTCTGCTTCTGTGGGGGAGGGCAGAGCAGGCAGAGCAGAGGAAAAAAAAACCCAGAGTCCAATCCAAACTAGTCTTCACCGCGGCCATTAACTTTTTCCAATCCACAGCAAGACCTCCTATTTTTGTAGGAGAATTAGTCCTCTTTCCATCGGCATAGGTTTGGAAGCTGTCAGACTTTTACTTTGGACTGCTGGGGCCTAATTAGTGCCTATGCTCACGGCAAGTGCATGTTAATTCACAGCAGGCACACCAGGGTCCATGGGAAAAAGTGGAGGCGCTGGTTGTGGACACTCTGACTTTGATGGCTTTTGAAATCCAAACGGTTCACAGGAACGTAAATTCCTTCTGAACTTTTGCTAAGCACTATGTCCGCTGTCATGTATTAAAATTTTTAAGTCGATGAAATTAACTCCCTGGGAGGAGATACATTTTCTACAAAGCGCAAATTTGGGCGAAAACGTGACTTTCAAACGCAAATTGCGGACTTCCTGTTGGTTTTAGGTGGGGGGCGCGAGCACGAAAAATGTCGGGCTTGATGAGATCTACGTTTCGGCGCTGGTTTGGTCTTTCTATGACATTCCTGTGGGCCGCAGCGGCTGCCTTTGCGTCCCTAGGTGGCGCTCCCGAGCCCATTTTTGCACCTGGGGGGTTCGATTTTTGATTTTATCGAATTTTTCGCCAGACCTGGTGTGCGTGCCGAATTTGGTGAGTTTTTGAGCATGTTTAGGGGGTCAAATTAAGGTTTACTTGGACGTAATAAGAAGAAGAAGAAGAAGAAGAGAAAAACCTTACAAAAACAATAGGGCTTCGCACTGGGACAGTGCTCGGGCCCTAACTAGCGAACCTGCTTTAAAAACTATTTAACACTAAACTGAAATTGAAAACAAAAAGTGAAGACGAAATACAAACGAAGAAACTAACGAATAACGCAAGACTGTGATAACCTTGCATGATATCAATGATGTTTTAATTTAATATGATATTGTTACTATTATTTATTATTATTATTATTATTATTTGGGCATTTATGCACAAATTTGTAAAATGCCAGTCAAAGGCACTTGTATGGTAACACTGATAATTACTTTTGTGTGATCATCAACATGTCAAGTGTTCAGCAGATTCCATTTCCATGGTTTTGACCCCAAAACGTTTATTTTCAAACGTGTTTGGAGCAGAACTTTCAAAAGTAAACACACACAGCCTGTCCAGCACACAGCTGTGGCCTCACACTCTGCCCAGATCAAGACACAGAAACCTGGACTGAAAAATGGAGGAAAACACAGAAGAAGTGAAGAACGAGAGGAAAGCTCCGTGTGTGGCTGAGCAGGAGGGAAGCCGGCCGGCACAGCAGCCAGACCGCGAGCGAGGCGACGGCGGGAGGGGACCGGCAGAGAGCGAGCAGCACCAGAGGAGAGCCGGCGGTCTGATCGTCAGGATCCACGACTCCCCCTGGTTCCGCATCTTCATCATGGCGGCCATCGTCCTCGACGCTGTGGTTCGCGCCACGCATTCCTACGAGTTTCTGCGTGAATATCTGCACGAGCTCTTCGTGTTTGAGAGCGTCTTGCTCACCGGGATTTACACCTTGGAGTTCCTGATCAAAGTGTGGGCCGAAGGCTTCCGGTATCTGAAGAGCAAGTCCGGCGTGTTTGACGCTCTGGTCCTGGGTGCCGTCTACCTGTCTGCGTTCAGACCAGATGAAGCGTTTCCTCTGACCGTGGAGCTGCGAGCCGCGCGCCTCCTCAAGATCATCTCCTTCATCCCGGCGCTCCGGGACGTGGCCGAGTGTTTGTTCATCGTCATGAAGAAGTCACTCTATGCCTTCTTCCTGCTGCTGCTGTTCGCCTTCTTCGTTGGCGTCTGTGGATTTTACTTTTTCGGCGGCCCAGACAGTCCGGATCCTCTGCACTGGGAAGACAAGTCCAACTCTTTCCTCTCCGCCGTGGTGCTTGTGACCCTGGACGGCTGGACCGACATCCAGGACGTGCTGGACAACGCGGGGCTGAAATCGAGCCGCATCTTCACCGTCCTCTGCATCGTGTTCGGCTACTTCATCCTGTACAATTCCTGCATTGCGGAGATGAGCGCGTACATGACGGACATCACGAGAAAACGAGAGGCGACTCGGAGGAAGATGGAGGAGGAGGCCCGGGCTCTGAAGAGGCGAGCCAGGAGGCCAGAGGGCGAGGAAGAAATCCGTCAGGTCAGAGGCGATTTCCAAAGCCTGAAGGAGCAGTTTCAAACCCGTCCTCGGAGCAAAAAGGTGAAAGTGTCTTCATATCAAAACTGAACTATTTTTATTATTCCTGTCCTGCTGCCATTGACTTTTTTTTCCTGTCCCATCCCAATTATGTGAGCAGTGAAATATTATTATGATTATTATTATTATTTGTAATAATTCCAGCACTGACTAGTGTTGCATAATTCCCGGAATTTTCCAAAAGTTGGAAAATTTCCATGGGAATTTTTGGAAATTAATGGGAATAAACGGGAATTTTCGGGAATGTATATTCACTGCATTCACTCGATCATATACATCTATACATAATAAACATTTTGGTTTGTTTTAAGCAGATATGCATGCAAACATGTTACATTATAATGAATTTCCAGGGAATTTTCAGGAATTTTATAACTGGCAATGAGTCTTTTACATCGCTGGGGAGGAATTTTGGCCTACTCTCCTTTACAGAAATGTTTGAATTCAGCCAAATTGGAGGGTTTTCGAGCATGAAAGGCCTGTTTAAGGTCACGCCACAGTATCTCAATTGGATTTAAGTCTGGACTTTGACTTGGCCACTCCAAAACCTTCATTTTGTTTTTTTTTTAAGCCATTCAGAGGTGGACTTGCTGGTGTGTTTTAAAAACTGTATTTTATATTTACTCGGGTTATCTTTGTCTAAAATCAAAATATGTTTGATGATCTGAAACATTTAAGTGTGACAGATATGCAAAAAAATTAGAAATCAGGAAGGGGGCATATACTTTTTCACAGCACTGTATGTCCCCCTCAGCAACTAAAAAAGTGGTCATATTGATGCTGACATTCATTTTATTGATTATTGATTGATTAACGTGACAGCAAAAATCTCCTGAAAATTTCCAATATTCCTGAACGAAAATTCCCACGGTCATTTTCGGAAACTTTCCAGGAAATTTACCGGAAACTTTCCACCCCTTTGCAACACTAACACTGACACAGACATGTACATCGTACTGTAGAGCCAGTTGTGCTTTTCTGTTAGAAGATTGCTCTTTGATTTGTGTGTCATTTGCACACACACAGAAGGTGAGAGAGGAGCCGTGCTCCAGCGTCAACTTCGCCAAGCTCTACCTCAGCGCCCAGCGACGCCTGGACCGCAAAACGCAGGAGATGAGCACGCGTTACGACGAGATGGCAGAGGTGCTGCACGAGCTGAAGGAGGACGAGCAGCTGCACGAGCCGTGAGCACGACGCCCGGATACTCTGCAGCGAGACTGAATCACACACACAATCACACACTGTCAATAAAAATGTTCTGATTCTTGATTTCCTTGTTGACAGACAACTTTTTCATTGGGAAAAGGGTCCTAAAAAAAAAACCCAAATAACAAAGTTTGTGTTTCCCTAAAGTTCTGGGGAGGAAACGAGAGACATCCCAAAGAAATTATGCTTGTTTTTACTTGAAGCTGCAGAAAAAATCCAGGAATGAAGAAATGAGTAAAGGTTGAAGCGTGTTCAGAAACCTGAAAAGTTCACCCTTATTGAATGGATCTTTGTGGGTAATAGAAAAATTAAATGAATAACTCATAAATAAATATAAGGTATATACATGTGTGTCCATGTGTATGGACTGACTTTCTACAGCCCACCTGGCCTACAGTTCAAAAGATCGAAATGCAGAATGTGTGTTTTCCTTTGGTCGTCTGTAGCTGTCAGTGTGTGTTCTGCGCTCGCTGTGTGACATCAGAAGGTGAGGTTTGAAATCAGACCAGTCGGAGACGTGTTCTCACTTTGAAGGCAAAGTCTTGTTTTGGCCCGAATTGTTTTCGCTTTCCTTCTTTTAATTCTGTAGAACTGTAATGAAATGACACGTACACAGAATGGAACTGTTGGTTACAATGTGTTTTTAACTGTAAATATTTCAACTTTTTTATCGAATAATAAATTAACCGAATAATGAATTAAATGAATATGAATTGACAATGCAATTAGGTCGTGCTGCTGTTCACTGAGCTGAAGCCTCGTCACGGGACGAGTTACAACAGAAACCAAACATTCCCAAAATAAAACACATGTTGCTTCTCATGTGCACCGATAATGTAAATCACTTGAGTGAAAAACAAGACACAGCACTGCCTCCTGATGGCTTTAGCATCAGCTCACAACCACTTAGCCTAAGTGCTAACATACACTATATTGCCAAAAGTATTCGCTCATCTATCCAAATCATTGAATTCAGGTGTTCCAATCACTTCCATGACCACAGGTGTATAAAATCAAGCACCTAGGCATGCAGACTACTTCTACAAACATTTGTGAAAGAATGGGTCGCTCTCAGGAGCTCAGTGAATTCCAGCATGGTGCTGTAATAGTAATGTAATAGGATGCCACCTGTGCAGTAAGTCCAGCTGTGAAACTTCCTCGCTACTAAATATTCCACAATCAACTGTTAGTGGTACTATAACAAAGTAGAAGCGATTGGGAACGACAGCAACTCAGCCACAGAGTGGTAGGCCACATAAAATCACAGAGAGGGGTCAGCGGATGCTGAGACGCATAGTGCGCAGAGGACGCCAACTTTCTGCAGAGTCAATAGCTTGAGACCTTTAAACTTCATGTGATCTTCAGATTAGCTCAAGAGCAGTGCGTAGAGAGCTTCATGGAATGGGTTTCCATGGCCGAGCAGCTGCATCCAAGCCTTACATCACCAAGCACAATGCAAAGCATCGGATGCAGCGGTGTAAAGCACACCGCCACTGGCCTCTAGAGCAGTGGAGACGCGTTCTCTGGAGTGACGAGTCACGCTTCTCCGTCTGGCAATCTGATGGACGAGTCTGGGTTTGGTGGTTGCCAAGAGAACGGTACTTGTCTGACTGCATTGTGCCAAGTGTAAAATTTGGTGGAGGGGGGATTATGGTGTGGGGTTGTTTTTCGGACGTTGGGCTCGGCCCCTTAGTTCCAGTGAAAGGAACTCTTAATGCTTCAGCATACAAAGACATTTTGGACAATTTCATGCTCCCAACCTTGTGGGAACAGTTTGGAGATGGCCCTTCCTGTTCCAACATGACTGTGCACCAGTGCACAAAGCAAGGTCCATAAAGACATGGATAAGCGAGTTTGGTGTGGAAGAACTTGACTGGCCTGCACAGAGTCCTGACCTCAACCCGAGAGAACACCTTTGGGATGAATTAGAGCGGAGACTGAGAGCCAGGCCTTCTTGTCCAACATCAGTGTTTGACCTCACAAATGCACTTCTGGAAGAATGGTCAAAATTTCCCATAAACACACTCCTAAACCTTGTGGAAAGCCTTCCTAGAAGAGTTGAAGCTGTTATAGCTGCAAAGGATGGGCCCACATCATATTAAATCCTATGGTTTAAGAATGGGATGTCACTCATGTTCATATGTGTGTGAAGGCAGCCGAGCGAATACTTTTGGCAATATAGTGTAATACACAGTGGCCCAGCCTAATGCTAACAAACAGCCCATCTGATTGGTGATCATTAGCAACACACACATGTTTTAAACACAGCAACTTAACAGTTGGGCTCTGACAAAGGCCAAATAATCAAGTCCCACCAACACAGGCAATAAGCATGAAAGGAGGCCTTCCAGGCGGATGTTGGCCCAGATTTCCGTGCAGAGAGGAGCCGCTCACGTCGGTGCAGCTCGCCGCAAACAGGAAGCGGCCAAAGGGCAAGAAACTGTGCTGGGTGAGTATATAAAGGAGAAACCATAGGGGGCGCTGTTTAGCGACTACTGTTTGAAGAGCTTGTCAGTCTGCTAAATTGTCTCTATTGGCACTACTACACTGCAAAAACTCAAAATCTTACCAAGATTATTTGTCTTATTTCAAGTCAAAAATGTCTTATTACTAGTCAAAATATCTCATTACACTTAAAATAAGACATGATCACCTCAGAAGTAACTTGTTTTTAGACAGTTGTCTCTTGTTTCAAGTGAAAATTTGCTTGTTTCATTGGCAAAATTTGTTTCTTGTTTCTAGCTAATTTTCACTTATTTCAAGTGAATTTTCACTTTTTCCACTGGCAAATTTTGCCAATGCTACAGTTAGCTACAGTTCTATCATCTTGTTGTTTCCTGTTTCCTGCTGGAGCAGCGAGGCTGAAGGTCCCGGCAGGTCACTCCTCTGACCGCCAGGCCGCCGACTGTGACCCCTGACCTGTGACCCGCTACTGGCACAACAATACACAAAACCTGTAATTTGTCCTTCTCTTTTTCCTGAAAACACTCCTTTTCAATACATTCTTAATCCAAGACAAATAAATAACAAAATGAATCTGCCCAGTGTTTCAGGCGTGTCTCATTTTGTGTTTTCATCAGGTGTGAAATGGTATTTTAAATTCATAGTTTTTATGTTTTAAGTGACATAATTCAGGAATAATATCCCGTTATATTATCTGTCAAATTAAGTCATAATCAAAAAGGAGTTCGAAATGTTTTATTTACTGTTTCAGGATTAAAACAAAACAGTGAAACTAGCTGTTCTCCTCCTGTGGGATTCAGTCAGAAGGAAATCCTGCTGGTTTGAGCCCTCAATCACAGTCTTCTCCTCAGCATCGGGACTTGTATATGAGAAAAACTATTTTTCGAAGTATTTTTCATATAAATTTGTGACTTTGTAATCACAGAATTTTTGACCTTTTGTGAGTTTTTTTCTCGTAAATTTGCCTCTTTAATCTGTGAAGTTCAGAGTTTTTAATTTTCTCCCCAGCGGCGGCTCTGACCCGCCGTCATGTCGACCCCAGAGCTGCTCTTTGTTGTGTTTATTCCTCTCCGGGACGTCCCGCCGGCCTCCAGCACCGCGCTGTTGTCCCCGCAGGTCAACAGTTTATATTTAGAGCCAATCACGTTGTTGCCCATCCGTCGCCGGGGCAACAGGTCACCTGACTCAGCTGATGTTGTGTGTTGTGTGTCTGTTGGCTGCCAGGACTCTCTCTACCAAAAGTGCTTTCACAATAATAATGTCAAATAATGTTAAAGGAGAAATATAATTATTATTACGGTGATGAATATTAATGTTATATGTTTTTAAACAAAGAAGAAAAAGTCAGAATCAGAACACTTTATTGATCCTCCAGTGGCTCAAATTCTTAAGAGCAAAATTAAATTATAAGAAACAGAAAAATGATTAAGAAATATAAAAATATGTGCCTTAGAAATTTGTGAAAACTTATCTGCATTATGTCTATATGTGTACATTAATCCTGCAATATATCACAACAATAAATACAGAAATAAGAAATTGAGAACATGTAAAAAAAAAAAAAAAAAAAAAAAAAAAAAGTAGATGCTCTGTTGAAAACAAAGCGACACGTCTGGTCGGTGTTCTGTCTGAGGGGAACCTGTGCAGCAGGAGATGAAAAAAGGTGTTATGTGGTCAGTCATAGGAAACAGCAGCTTTGATAAGACAAAGTGACAGGAGAGTGAATGCGTACCCGCCGCTGGACGCTCAGTCTGCCGGGCAGGTGACCGCCTCCTGGAACAGCAGGAAGTCCCTCAGCCGGGCGGGCAGCGGCACGGCGGCGGGCGCACGACCGGCGGCGCTCAGCTGCTTCCTGATGATGAGGCGGCTCAGGTGACACAGCGAGCGAGGGTTACCTGCATGGCACACAGGTGTGGACGAGGCAACAGCCAATCAGGAGCCAGTACGAGATGTGTTGAGTTTGAAAACGCTGAGGGGCGGAGCTTCTCAAAACCTGACAGGCAGCAACTCAGATATTTACGATGGCGTGTCAGGGCCGCCGTACATAGAGAAAAAAATATATGGAGCCAGGGAGATATTCTGAGAAAAAAAAACTTGATGAGATTAAAGTGGTAAATTTACAAGAAAAAACAAGAAAAAAAATATGAAAAAAACACAACATTCTGAGATTATAAAGTCACAGTTTTTTAAATTTATTTTATTTTATTTTATTTTATTTTAATTTATTTATTTTAATTTACTCAGAAAATTCAGAAATTAGTCTTAGATTTATGAAAAAAAAAATATGAGAAAAAACTGAGATATATGTGGTAGATTTACAAGGAAAAACTCAAACAATATTCTGAGATTATAAAGTCATAAATTTACGAGGAAAAATTGTTTTTCTTTTTCTGTAGGATTAAGGAGTAAGAAGGACATCCTGGTGATCTTACCTGCATCTCTAAGATCGAAAGTCGTTAAAAGTTGTTTATCAAATCAGTTAATAAAATGAAAGAGTTGCTTGGCCTGTCAGTTTTGCTCGTGGCATCATAACTGGACTGGATTATTACATATTATTACACTTATTTTTCTTTCCGCTCAGTGACTCACATGTCGTCGTGTGAATGTGCGGCCAGTCTCTGTGTGTCTGCAGGACGGCGCTCAGTTTGCTGCACAGCGTCACCTGGCCGACGTATTCCAGCAGGACGGACACGACGCCGCCGGCCAGGTGACGCAGCCACGAGACGCCGATGAAGTCACAGAACTGCAGCAGAGACAGACAGAGGACACGCTTCAGTCTCTGCTGTCCTCCAAACCCAGCCACCAGCCCCAGACTTTACTTGTCCTCCATCTCCAGGTCACATTTACCACCTGAAGCAGCCTGCGTGTTGCCTTCACTGTCATCATGTAAACTCTGTACAGGAAGTTGCCCAGGACAGACAGCGGCTCCATCATTTTCATTTATTTCACATGAGACTTTCACTAAAATGGCGTGACCGAACCTGAGTGTAACTTCTAAATTTTTGTCCAAACCCAGCCTGATCTTACAGGTCCTGACAGGCTCGGCTCAGGTGTCCAGACTCTACCTTCAGCTTCACCAGGTAAGACAGTAAATCACAATCCATCCCATAATAAGAGCCCAGCCTGCAGAGTGCAGACAGCAGGGAGGGTTCCAGTGTGATGCTGGTTACCAGTTTGACGCAGTTACTGCATTTGCACACAAAGACTTTTTCTGAATGTTGTTGTTTGCTGCAGTGGCTCCATAGCGCCCTCCTGAGGCCAGTGTGATGAATCCTTTAAAGAGAGGATGAACAAGACCAGGTATTTTGTTCGGCTTCTTGTTTCACCTGCATTTTATATCACACACCTCCCAGCTGTCTCTGCTCTTTCCCAGTAATTTCACCGACCACGTTATGATATAATACTGGGTATTTGGTCTATTTTTATTCGCAGAGCTACAGCATGTCCACATATTAAAACTGAAAACACTCTGAACAAGACTTCTGCACAGAGTCTCTAAAATTTCCTGGTTTGTATCATATGAACCAGTTCCCTGATTGCTTTTTTAAAGAAGATATTAAAAAAAAAAAATGAATGTATGTATATATGTATGTATGTATGCATGTATGTGTATGATTAGAGGATAAAACTCTCACTAATCAGCGGATCAGCGGTCACTGTCCACAGGCTGACATTTAATTTTCTTGTTGCATCTTCATTTTCTCAGTCTGATCATGTTTTCTGCCTCCTTTGTGCTGCAGTCTGGGTCAAAGGTCAGTTCCAGCGTGATTTCACTTTTGTGTCATGTTTTTACATCCCTTTAATGTTAATTGAGCTTTTACCATTTAAGTTGAATGGGAGTAGAACAGACAGACTTCATCTTGTTGCTTTCACAATGTGAAGCTTCAAAAGCTACCTGATACTACCTGATAAAAAGCATTCTTTCCGGTAACGGTCACTTGAATTCTGCCTCTGGATGCTTCGTACGGCTCCACTGCTTGTTTGGTCGCTCCTGCAGAACCTCAGTGAGTCCACAACTCCAACAAGAAACCCTGCTCTGGTCTTTGCATTGCTGCACCTCCATCTCATTTATCCATCCCTGACAGTTCATCTTGCCCAATTTTATTTAATTGTACCATACATAATGTTTTTTGTTGGGTATTACTGTCTACTTGTTGCTTTTGTTTCGGTACTATTGTATTGATTGTCTCTCTTTTAGTGTCATTGTCTGCCGGTCTTTGTTTCCCACATGGATATGTTGTATTCTTACTCTAAAGTTTATGTCTCCTGTGTTCCTGTTTTTATGTATTATGTCCCTTGTGTCCCTTTTTGTATATTTTAATGGCTCTTTAACATCATGCCGGAGGACTGCGGTTGTGAACTAGCCTCTGGCTAACACTGGCACATTTACAGAAATGTTAATTAATGTGCACTGTCCTCTCTAAATAAATAAATAAATAAAAAGTCAGTCCGATACATCGCTCACAATTCTTTGCAATGGCAGCAATTAAAATAATAAGGGTGCTGCTGTCTTGATTTGAATGGGAATGTCCACTCTACTCTCATTGTATCTCTACACTTTATGCATAAATGTGCATTGAAAGCTCATCCCTGACAGAGGAACTCACGGTAACTTTTTCCTGCTGCAGCTCGTCCCGCTCACTGTCGTGGTCACAGATAAAACACTTGTGGGCCTCGTAGCCGCCGCTGAGCAGCAGCCGCATCATGGCCTCGTCCTTCAGGCAGTACTGCAGCGCCGTGGGAAACACCGTGTCGCTCACCAGGTTGAAGTAACAGTTCACGTCCGCCTTAGCGGCCAGCAGCAGCTTCACGATCTCGTGCCTGCCGGATCGGACCGCCACCAGGAGGCAGTGTAGAGGGTCCAGGTCTGTTTTGGCGCCGGCGTCCAGCAGGACTTTGGTGCAGGAGGCGTATCCGTTGGACACGGCGAAGTACAAGGCGCTCCTCCTCAAGTCGCGGTAGTTTTCGGCGAGGTGCTGGACTAACAGGGCGTTGGCGTCGAAGCCGCTCTGGATCAGGAGCTCCAGGCAGTCGGCGTGGCCTCCGTCTGCGGCCGAGTGGACGGGGCTTTGACCCGACAGCCAGATAGCCCTTCTGCTGGTGAGCGGGATCAATATCCTCAAAGCCCTGATGGATTTCAAAAAAGAGTATTTGATCAGTTTCTTATATCGGTACAGCAAATTTATTTCCAAACTCTGTGGGTTCTGTTTTATTGATCTGAGCTCCCCGTTTGCCTATGTAAGTGCACATTACTGTCTCAATGAGCTTCAAACAGCAGAGAAACCTGCAGCACAGCTCATTTTAAGAGCAACACACCCATGGAGCTCAGATGGACACAAGAGACTCTGCTGTTTCCACAAGGGGGCGCTGGATGGTGAAATGACAGCTGAGCCACTTGGAAACTAGAAAACACACCTGAGTTGCACTCAGAGCCGCTTCGCACTGAGTCTAAGAGAGGACCCTGGATGTTTGTGTTAGGTAACTGCCCCCGTGACTTCTGCACTGACAATGCCAATAAGACCCAACAACAGACGTGGTGGGTCTCTGAACGTCGTTTTTGGGCCCTTTGTTCCTGTTGTCTTTCAAACAGCAGCTGTCTGAGTGAACCGTGAAGCTTTGAACAGCTGGAATCAACTCCTCAAATATTTTGCAAATGCTAGGCAGAATTGTTTGTCATGACATGGAATGAAATTTGTTGGAGTTCAGGAATCTGACTGGACTGACTGACTCGGTGTGGCTCGGTGTAACTCGGTGTGACTCGCTGTGGCTCGGTGTGACTCGCTGTGACTCGCTGTGACTCGCTGTGACTCGCTGTGGCTCGCTGTGGCTCGGTGTGACTCGCTGTGACTCGCTGTGGCTCGGTGTGACACGCTGTGACTCGGTGTGACTCGGTGTGGCTCGGTGTGACACGCTGTGGCTCGGTGTGGCTCGGTGTAACTCGGTGTGACTCGCTGTGGCTCGGTGTGACTCGCTGTGACTCGCTGTGACTCGCTGTGGCTCGCTGTGGCTCGCTGTGGCTCGGTGTGACTCGGTGTGACACGCTGTGGCTCAGTGTGACTCGGTGTGGCTCGGTGTGACACGCTGTGGCTCGGTGTGGCTCGCTGTGGCTCGGTGTGACTCGCTGTGGCTCGCTGTGGCTCGGTGTGACTCGGTGTGGCTCGGTGTGGCTCGGTGTGGCTCGGTGTGGCTCGGTGTGACTCGGTGTGGCTCGGTGTGGCTCGGTGTGACTCGCTGTGGCTCGCTGTGGCTCGGTGTGGCTCGGTGTGACTCGGTGTGGCTCGCTGTGGCTCGGTGTGGCGCGGTGTGACTCGGTGTGGCTCGCTGTGACTCGGTGTGGCTCGGTGTGACTCCTTGTGGCTCGGTGTGGCTCGGTGTGACTCGCTGTGGCTCGGTGTGGCTCGGTGTGACTCGGTGACTCACTGCAGGTTTCCTTGGTGTGCGGCGCGGTGGATGGGCAGCAGGCAGCTCAGGCTGGGGGCGTTGGGGTCAGCTCCGTGCTGCAGCAGGAGGTTGATGCATTCCGGGTTCCCCGAATCTGCAGCATCGCTCAGGACGCTGTCGCCATTGGGCGCCCGGGCGTTGACGTCGGCACCTGAACGCAACAGCAGAGAAGTTACACTGGACCAGGTGTGTGAGGGCGGCCGCCTCCTGAGTTCGACACACTCCTGCACTATTTGCAGGAGTGTGTAGGAGTGTTCTGTTATTTAGTTATATTTCAGTCCACACATTAAGCCACAGTAAGATTTTTGGAGGAGGCTGAAAGGAACTGACTAACACTGAATGGGATTTTTTCTTTTGGAACCTCAGTTACCTAAAATAATCCCTGCCTTAGAGTTTGTTCAGGTCAGTGAAGGCAGCGAGCTGAAGGTCCAGGCAGAGCCAGTCGGATAGTACGGCTAACAGGAAACATGTTCAGTTGTCACAAAAACTCTCAGAAACTGATACCAGAACCCTGAAAGTAACGCTGTGGCATGGCTCCTGCATTTTTATTAGGAAATAAAAATACAAATTGGCTCTGGCAAAGTGAAGACATGTATTTCAAATTGACATGACCCACTGTGTAACTCAGGGTGGGTGGGCACTGGATTGCTTTCAGGCGTCATAACCAAAAAAAAGCTCCCAACATGAAACCCAGCTCACCGTTCTTGATGAGGAGCTCCAGGGCCTCGGGGTGGCCGTGCTCTGCTGCGATGGCCAGAGGAGTCACTCCCTGCTGGTCCGTCTCGGAGACTCGGCCGCCGCTCCGCAGCAGCAGCTCCAGGACGTCGACTCGGCCCAGCCGGGACGCCTCGTGCATGGCGGTCCACTTCCGCAGACAGCGCTGCCCCACCAGAGCCCCGCCCACGATCAGACTGGAGACCAGCTGGTAAGATCCAGCTCTGACGGCTACAGGAGGGAACGAGAGGGTCAGGAACCGAGCGCAGCTTCACAGTCAGAGACTGGAGTGGAACAAAGTGAAGTCAAAGTCACAGAGTAAAGTGCACAGGTGGCACTTTACTCTGTACTTATTTATTGGTCTATTTATCTATTTATTGGTATTATGTTCCTGTACTTGTATTATGTATGTATTTCATGTTCTTTTTTTTTTTTTTTTTTTTTTTTATAGTACTATTTATTATTGGTATTATGTTCCTGTACTTGTATTATGTACGTATTTCGTGTTCCTTCCATGTTTCATGTTTTTTTTTTTGTTTTTGTTTTTTTTCTGTTTGTGTGATGTGCAACACTCTGTTTATGTACTGTTCGATATGTGTGGCTGCAGCATGGGTGTTGGGGCCCAGAACAAATTTCTCACTCTGTGAGACAATAAAAGTAATCTAATCTAATCTAATTTAATCTAATCTAATCTAATCTAATCAATCAGATGTCGTTTTTAATTTTGAAAAAGTGTAGCAGGTACAGAACATGAGTGCCATTGTCGAGCACTGCGGGAAAAACGTCTTATTTTCTAAATTACTTGAGGAAACTCAGAGTTTCAGTGTGTGGAGGCTGCAGGTGTTGTACCGAGCAGCAGAGGGGTTTCGTTGGAGCTGTTGGTGTTTTGTGGTGAAGCTCCGAGTTCCAGCAGCAGCTCCACGTTTTCCACCAAGCCGGCCCTTGCCGCCAGCGTCAGCGGCGTCTCGCCATCCAGCGTCGGCTGCTCCAGAGCCGGGCCGGACGACGCTGCCGCCCGACAGAGGGACAAAAAGAGGACAAGAAACACTCTGAACACAGTGCCTGCTTCTCTTTTTAATTATTTTTCAGGCTTACTTTTTTTTATTTAACATATCACTTTAAAACACACTGTGCAACACATCAGTAAAGTTGATTTGATATGGCATTTTTTCACAGAGTGAATTGTTAAAAAATAAGTAAATTAATAGATAAATAGAATTTTCAAGCCTAATTTGCCTGCATGCAAATGGCAGCTGTGACATGAAGCGGCGTGCTCATAAAGGTTAGTTGAGTTAATCAGGTTCTACACCATCAAAACAATTACATAACCATGTTTTAATACTTTCAAAGGCCTTATGTGGTTTTTTTTTTTTGTTTTTTTTTTGTGGTTTAAAACGATTCCAGATTATTTAAAGCCCTGCAGATTACTGTCCTGGTGGGTTTCGTACCGTGCAGCAGCATCTCCAACACGGCGACCCGAGGCTGGACCGCCGCCCTGTGGACGGGATACCAGCCGCCGTCGTCCGGCTCGCTGAGGGCTGCTGGGAAATCACACAGCTCCCGCAGAGCCGCCATGTCGCCTGCGGGGTCAAAACACTCGCATCACCTCCTTGGTTTCACGTGTGACCACGGCCTCATTCAGCCTGCAGGCCAGTCAGGTTGCTATGGTAACAGTGTTGGTGTCAGTAAGTCCATATGCTGATGACGCCGCTTTCTAACGCAGAAGCAGGAGAAACGTCCAGAAGCTTCTCCCCAAAGCGCCAGCAGACACTTAATTTTTCACTTTGCTTTCTATATTTTTTGATCACTTTAGCTGCATTAATGCATATGAAATGAAATTTTTCACAAATGTGTGTTTTTGGAAAACTTTTTGTTTTTATTCCTAAATTTCTTTTACTATGTCCACAGTCTGCTGCATCACTCATTTTGTTACTTTGTTTTACCTTAGTACATTTTTGTACCATTGAAACCCATTCAAGCCGCATTTATTGATGTTCCACCCATTGGAACATTATATCACGCTCTCCATCGGTTTAAACTGAAAATTCTCTCACAGCCGAGACAACGAATGATTTTAAGTTGACAGCTGGAAAACTTGAGCAGCTGATTATGACACTCAAAACAAATCGTGGTGCATTAAGTTAAAGATAACAAACATGTGCGGGTTATTTTTTGCAGCGTAGGAGAACCAGAAAATGTTGTCCAGTTTCCAGTTTCTTACGGTTTACATATTTCAGTGTGCAAGCTCTCTCTCTCTCTCTCTCTCTCTCTCTCTCTCTCTCTCTGTCCGAGTCATTCAGTCTTCTTCAAATCTTGTTTTTACCTCAAACTAGGTTAAAAAAAAAAAAAAAAAAAAACGGAGTTAAGAAAACTGAGGATGGAAACAAGTTGATTAGCGTTGGAAACAAGTGGGATTTTTTCATCCCACTGGCAGATTATTGACCTTGATGCAAGAAAAACAGGGTTTGAACACAGTGCAGAACACACCTGAGGCTGCTGAGTGTCAGAGCGACAGGCAGGTTTACCTCGCTGGATGGCCTCGACGAGCTGAGGACGTCCTCTCCTGCACACAGGACACACAGGACACACAGGACACACAGAACACAGGACAAAGGGAAAACTGAAATTAGAAAATTAAAAATCAAATCAATAAAAGTTGTGGGTGATGAGGTTTGCTGCAGTTGAACCTTCCAGGTGCTGATGGGAATCCTCTCTGCTCCTCGACGCTCAGGTGGACGGCCAAGTCGAGAAGCTCGTCCTCGTCCGGCTCGTCCTCCGGGTTCATCGCTCTGACACACAGAGAAAAACTCTGATTGCCCCGTAAATTTCCCCTTAAGCAGCTTCACAGCTAGAAAAACACAGTGGATATGGACCCGGTCTGTATCCACCGCATGGAGCTTATCCTGCTGCACAGGAAGTGATGAGGTTTGAGTTTCTTTTTTTTTTTTTTTTTTTTTTTTTTTTAATTAAAATAATTTTAAATGACTTTATTTTAATTTTTGTTTGTTTGTTTATAATCTAAGACTTTTTCTTTTTTTTTCCATAAATTTCTCAGACTCTTGTAAATTTTAATCTCAGAGAATATCTGAATTTTTTTCTTGTAAATTTGTGATTTTTTTTTTCCACATGAATTTATCACTTTAATCTCAGAATTTCTGATTTTTTTTCTCATAAGTTTTTGACCTTATAATTTAAGAAATTTTCAAGATTTTTTTTTCTCATAAATTTGTGAGTTTCTTCTCGTAAATGTACCACTTTAATCTCAGAGAATATCCAAGTTTTTTTCTCATAAATTTTTGAGTTTTTGCTCTTAAATTTGCCACTTTAATCTAAAAAAAAATCTCAAAAATTTAATCTCAAAAAATCAGATTTTTTTTTCTCAGAATATTACCCCTCACACCTCCATATTTTGTTTTCCCCTCACAGCGGCCCTGACCCGCCACCATAATGTGGTGAGGAAACATGAGGACGATCTTTTCTCTCTTATTTGCTCTTACTTCTTTTCTTTCGCTTCCTGTCACTTTTCTTTTCTTTTCTTTTCTTCAGTGTCTCTCGGCCTCACAGCCGCTTTGGACTCTGCAGCTGCTCTCGCTTCTCTTCCCGTCTCTGAAGGGGATTAAAGAACCTGCAAGAAGCCATCAGACAGATAATGTAAAAGCATAATGTTTGTATTCTCACCGAGTTCATGTGTCTGTGTTGTCACACGTGCTGCAGGACGGGCCCGAGCTGCAGGCGGCTGACCAGCACACACACACACACACACACACACACACACACGCACACTCTCCCAGTCCTATTTATAGGCGTCACCTGCTGCAGTGTGTTTAGCATGCAGCAGCTCCACAACATCTAATGGAGTGTAATGTCACTCTGCACCCGCTTTGCACAGCTAATGACAAACATCATGACACACACACATACACACACACACACACACACACTGCTGGTCGAGTATTTATTCATGTTGCTGTAAACGCTGTGAGAGACATGCGGTGTGAACTGCTGGAGCGACGAGGGCCGGGAGCCGTGACAGGAACCAGAAGATGAAAAAAATAAAAAATCCTCTGATCCTTTGCTCTCAGAAATACAGACGAGTGACAAGATGCTTTTGCACATTGTTATTTTAATTTTGTTAATCACCTTTATTGTCATGTTTGACAGAAAATCCAGTGAAAATGCACAGTGTTCAAACACCTGTGTCCTGATGTAAATAATGATGAGTGTTTTTGTTCCTGCTGCTGATCACTGGCTGTGAGCGGGCATGTCAGCTGACTGCTGGACTGTCTGGGTTTTATGGATAAATTGCTTTTTGGACACACAAAGACATTTTTAAAGGTCACTGAGCTTTCAGCTGTTTGTTTTTAATATAGCATCACTTCACATTAAAAGCCTCAGTTCAAACATTCATATTTTCTTCACAAACCCCCCCGGCTGTGTTTCTGTCAGCTGCACGTTTGGATCGCCCCTTTAGATTAGATTAGATTAGTTCAGTTTTCATTAGAATTTAAACTGATATGAAAGTTATATATCAACAGGAGGTCAGCAGAATAAAAATCTGTCATGTTTAAACAACATGTCGACGTGGTTGTCGACTCTCTCCTGGGTTTAAATTTTAACAAACACAGAGTTCATATTACTGCCACGTCATTATGAAACCCACCAGAGTTCTGGGCGGGACACGCCCGCTGGGTTCAGGCTGGGGTTCTGGGTGAACAGCGGCTTACGTCAGCCGGGGTTATTATAGTTCACTAAAACCAAACTAAAAACTAAAACTAGGAGTGAAAACACATTCTGAATACAAACTACAATTTAGAAAAAATGAAAACTAAATGAAATGATATTGTGTTAAAAATAGAAATACAATAAAATAAAAATTTCCATAAAATGTGTTTAGTTTGATTGCTTGTCAATTTGGTCATATTTGTTGGCACTACAAGCAACTAAAGCGAACACACAAACTCATAAAAACTCAACTAAAACTAAACATTTTGAAACAATTAAAAACTAAAATGGTACTAAACTGAACTGAAAACAAAAATGAAAAAATAAAAACAAATGAAAAATACAAAACTTTAATAACTCAAATGAGAAACTAATTTTCTGACCAATCACAGTGCAGGTGGGCGTGTCTTGCCCAGAACTCTGGTGGGATCCATAATAACCATTCACGAACATGTTGTTGAAATATAAATGTTGATATTCTACTGAACTCCTGTTGATATTAAACTTATATCTGTATTATCTATATTATTCTTTATAAGGGGCGATCTAAAGAGGGTGTGACCCACGTGTGTTCAAAACTGCACAATTTATTACTCACAATTACATATATATATATATACATTTTAAAAAATCCATAAAAAAGTGGCGTGCTCCAGAAAGCGGGCGTGTGGCCCTACAGGGCGAGCGGGCGTGTGGCCCTACAGGGCGAGCGGGCGTGTGGCCCTACAGGGCGAGCGGGTCGCGGCGCTCGTACAGGTTGAGCTCCTCGAACAGGATGAAGCTCCTCAGTCTGGGAGGGAAGAGCCGCGAGTTCATGATGTCGGGGTTGTTGAGCCTCTTCAGCGTCAGCCGCCGTCTGATCTGCAGCCTGCACAGGTGTGTGAGCGAGCGAGGGCTGCCTGCACACACACACACACATACACACACACACACGCACACACACACATTTATTAACAGTTTATCGTTGCACACATCATCAAACCTTTAAGAAATCATTTGTCATCTACAAACATTTCACAGATAAATGGAGCAGCTCGTTTTCAACACTTGGTTAACGAGTAATAACTGGTTTGTCTATTATAAAGTTGCAACTGCTGCGTATAATAATTAGTTCATGATTATTGCTGAAAGCAGTGACTCTGTGGTTCAGGCGTTAGAGGATGAAAGCATTCGGTGCTGCCTGTGGAGAACCACAACCTCATGACTCAGAACCTGCACAGAAACCATTAAACAAACACATGACTCAGCACAGGAGGACCTGCTCCTCGGGCCATGACTCAGCAGTTTACCTGCACCTGAAAGAAAAGGGACACTCCCTCCAGGACCATCAGGTTCATATGTTGGACAGGAAGGACAGACGAGTGAGGGAAGCAATCTGTGTTCAGACAGAGGAGCCATCTCTGAACACCATCACACCACCTGCAACCTGCAACCTGTAACCTCCAACCTGCAACCTCCAACCTCCAACCTGTAACCTGCAACCTGTAACCTCCAACCTCCAACCTGCAACCTGTAACCTGCAACCTGCAACCTCCAACCTCCAACCTCCAACCTGTAACCTGCAACCTGCAACCTGTAACCTGTAACCTGCAACCTCCAGCCTGCAACCTCAACCTCCAACCTCCAACCTGTAACCTGCAACCTGTAACCTGCAACCTGCAACCTGCAACCTGTAACCTGCAACCTGCAACCTGTAACCTCCAACCTGCAACCTGCAACCTGTAACCTGCAACCTGCAACCTCCAACCTGCAACCTGTAACCTGTAACCTGCAACCTCCAACCTGTAACCTGCAACCTGCAACCTGTAACCTGCAACCTGTAACCTGCAACCTGTAACCTGCAACCTGCAACCTCCAACCTGCAACCTGTAACCTGTAACCTGCAACCTCCAACCTGTAACCTCCAACCTGTAACCTGCAACCTGCAACCTGTAACCTGCAACCTGTAACCTGCAACCTGCAACCTCCAACCTGCAACCTGTAACCTCCAACCTGCAACCTGCAACCTCCAACCTGTAACCTCCAACCTGCAACCTGTAACCTCCAACCTGCAACCTGTAACCTCCAACCTGCAACCTCCAACCTGCAACCTGTAACCTGCAACCTGTAACCTCCAACCTGCAACCTGCAACCTCCAACCTGTAACCTCCAACCTGCAACCTGCAACCTGTAACCTGCAACCTGCAACCTGTAACCTGCAACCTCCAACCTGCAACCTGCAACCTGTAACCTCCAACCTGCAACCTGCAACCTCCAACCTGTAACCTGCAACCTGCAACCTGTAACTTGCAACCTGCAACCTGCAACATCCAACCTGTAACCTGCAACCTGTAACCTCCAACCTCCAACCTGCAACCTGTAACCTCCAACCTGTAACCTGCAACCTGCAACCTGCAACCTCCAACCTGTAACCTGCAACCTGCAACCTCCAACCTGCAACCTGCAACCTGCAACCTGTAACCTGCAACCTGCAACCTGCAACCTGTAACCTGTAACCTGCAACCTGTCCTATCAGCCCTTCGCAGAAAGTTCAACCAACCACTGCCATCACCCTAGCAAGGAAGTTAAAGTCGATGCATGGAATGAATAAAAAAAATGCCGTGCTGATACAGTTATTTAAAAATGACTGTAAGCTACTTCATAGTCTCTCGGGCTAACATTAAAGCTAATTAGATGTCTGCTGAGTTAATCCTAAATAGCTATGCTGCTGTAAACAAAGTTATTGATTTACGGTGAAGCCATGACACAGGGTCAGGTCCTCTGGAAATCAACCTTTTTTTTTTTTTTTTTCATTTGAATCAAAAATCAAAATCAATAGCCACAAGGACTTTTTCACATTTTTTTTTCATTTGCATGTAGAAACAGAATAAAGTTCTAATAAGTGTTCTGTAATGTCTAATAAAGAACGAATATGCAACTAATATTCATGTTAATAAGCAAGGAACTCTTTAGTATCACTGATCATTAATTACAGTGCTTACTTACTTAATCTAAAGTGTTAATTTAAAAAAATGCTGATTTTGTGACATGGACATTGATCAGTAAGAGGAACGTGGTCTGTCAGGAGAGTTTCACAGGAACTCACTGAGGAGGTGGCAGATGTCGGGCCACTCGCTCTGCCTCTGCAGGATGAGCCGCAGCTTGGAGCACACCTGGACGTGGTTGACGTAATCCAGCAGGATCTGGACCACGCCTCCCGACAGGTGCATGAGGCAGCACAGACTCATGAACTCACAGAACTGCAGACAGAGGGCGCGGTCAGTCGATACCAATCAGGTTTTATTTCCCATTTTGCTGATGCAACAAAATTAAACAGTTCTGTGCTGTAAGGTTAAATTTAAGGCCCAAAGGGATGTTTTCTCATGGACAAAACTGCATAATATTGATGAACGGAGATTATTTTAGGGGTTTAATGACTATACGACTGGAGGGATTTTAAATAAGTTACTCAGTTGGTTAATCAGAAAAGGCTGATGCTCACTGGTATTTTCCCCTCTTGATCGTCTGCATCATCAAACGGGTTGTCATGGTTACAGTGGAAGCATCTCTCGGCCTCGTAGCCGCTGTTGAGCAGCAGCCGCATCATCACCTCGTCCTTCAGGCAGTACTGCAGCGCCGTGGGAAACACCGTGTCGCTCACCACCGTGAAGTAACAGTTCACGTCCGCCTTAGCGGCCAGCAGCAGCTTCACAATCTCGTACCTGCCGGATCGGACCGCCACCAGGAGGCAGTGTAGCGGGTCCAGGTCTGTTTTGGCGCCGGCGTCCAGCAGGATTTTGGTGCAGGAGGCGTCTCCGTTGGACACGGCGAAGTACAAGGCACTCCTCCTCATGTCGCGGTAGTTCTCGGCGTTGCGGGTGCTCATGCGGTAGTTGACGTCGAAGCTGCTGGCCAGCAGGAGCTGCAGGCAGTCGCTGTGGCCGCCCTCGGCTGCAGAGTGCACGGGGCTCTGACCCGCCTCTTTGATGGCCCTCCTCGAGGTCAGAGGGATCAGCAGCTTCACGGTGCTGTGGACAAGAAAACAGTAAGACCCTAAAGGTTGTGGTAACACTTTGTTTTATCAGACCACGAATTTCAAGGTAGGTAGGTATTTGAAATTTATTCAAAATTACCTTCAAATTACATCAACATTTAACTCAAAATTTATTGAAAACCAATCAGCAAGCTAACAAGCTAAATAGCTCAAGTTCTTCCCCTTCAGCAGCTGGAAACTGGCCGGGACAGCCCTACCAAGGAGCCAGCAGAGACTGGAAGAGGCCGTGGAGACACAGCTGAGCACGCCACCAGCACGCCATGAGCACGCCACCAGCACGCCATGAACATGCCATGACCACGCCACCAGCACGCCATGAACATGCCATGACCACGCCATGTCTGGTGTGACAGAGGAAAGGTCTCCGTCTCTGTTACAATAAGATAATGGAAGTGGAACTGTCAACTGGACAACCGGCTGGTCGCCTTGTCAGCTCCAAGCCACCATCCTAGTCCAAGTCTCTGTGAAGCCTGACCTCTAGTGGTGAAAAGTAGGATGCCAAGCCTTCAGTGGCCTTCAGTCTGTATAGTTTTTGGGTGAAGTGTTCCTTTAACCTGAACTGATTCTAATGAATAATTTTAATCAGATTCCATTGTCATGTTAGTCTTCAAATGTTCTTTCCAATGTGCTACACATTCATATACATAAAGAAAATAAGCAGGTGTCAGCCTCAATCATCAGTCAGTCCTCTAGTCGGCCACAACCCCAGTACAGAAAACCATTAGTGCAGAGAGTTAACAGTGTGTGTGTGTGTGTGTGTGTGTGTGTGTGTGTGTGTGTGTGTGTGTGTGCTGATGCAACAGTTTCTTCAGAGCACTGTACTTGCAGAAGAATAAAAAAAAGCAGCAGTTTCATAATAATCCCAGCAGGCGTGTGGCACTTTGGCCTTTCAGAGTTCTTCAGAAAGCTGAAAGGTAATTATAGCGCTCACATCAGGCCAGAACACGGGGCAAAAACCTCATTATCGCTCAGATTTCTGACAAAATATAATGTCTGAAATACAATCCTGACCTTTAGCTGCAGCTCCTCCATTAGGCCGGTCAGGAGCATTTGTAATAACAGCTGCATGTTTGCTGCTCCTTTTGTTTCAATCAGACTTTTGGTGCAAGACAAAGAGCTTTTAATTTTTTTTTTTTATGTTATTGTTTTGTTAGAGCGCCTCCAGAAGTCCAGCCAGTGTCATGTTTTTAAACTCCAGAGCACTGCGCCGAAAGACTGGAGGAAACTTCAGCACCGAAAAACCAAGAAGAACTGGAAGCTGCTTCGTATGCAATGATATGCAAATTATATGCAATATGTTGATTCTGTTTATGGCTGAACACAAAGAACACAAAGAACACAAAGACAGATTTCAGCAACTGCTTTTCCTGGGAAGCCAAAAAAGTATTTTGAATCTACATGAAGGGAAGAGGCTTCCAGCTCCTCTGTCCTGGTTTCTTATCTGACGGTTTGGATCTGGCACTGATTTCTGAGCAGATGTGTTAATTTTAGCGTTCTCATTTCTTTAACCCCTCTACGGCGTTTGGGTCAAACTGACCTGTTTTGAAGTTAAAATATGTAATAAATACCATCTAGTTTTTAACTGGAACAAGGCTTCATGACATTCTCGACAACAGTGAAATAAACACATCAGACCCTGTTGTCACCATTTCAGTGAACTCTAGAGGTCTTTAAAAAAGTGACAGGAGTTCTGGGTCAAAACAGAACAACAAGAGAGAAACTGTCTTGTTGGTGTTCAGGTTCAATATGCATTTTGGACAAAATAAACTCTGGTTAAGGCCAGTCGTGTGTGTGTGTGTGTGTGTGTGTGTGGACTCACTCGTAGTGGCCGGCGTACGCTGCCTTGTGGATGGGCAGGTGTCCCGTGATGCTGGGCAGGTTGGGGTCGGCTCCGTTGTCCAGCAGCAGCTGGACGCTCGCCACGCTCCCTGAGCCGGCGGCGTCCAGCAGGACGCTCTCGCCGTTGAAGGCCTGGGAGTTGACTCTGCTGCCTGGTCGGAGACAACAGGAGCAGCCAGGTGAGGACATGACGCTCACCTGGAGGACCAGGGAGGGGGGCAGCTGTTTGCCTGCCACGGACTGATTTTGTTCTTTTTGTGGCTTTTCTGTTGTTTTAATTATGTTTATTCTGATTATGGTAGGGAGCCTCATGATGAGCGCCGGTCTTGAGCTTCTTTGGTCTTCTTCGTATATTTTGTCTTTTTTTTTTTTTTTTAACTGACCTTTGTGTCCTCCATCCAATATTATTGTATGGAATCATGCAAATAAAAAAGTAAAGTGGATGTTTTTTTACGAGTGATTGTAGACAGTCGACATGAGACTGATTCTTCTCGTCTGGTTTGCTTTTCTATCTGCTCTTGTTCTGTGCACTGTTTTTGGATTTGCTGCATTTGACACAGTTTTAAAACAGCTTCCCTTTATAGATATAGTTTACTTTTATTCCTGTAACTTTCCATCCCCACAGCATGGGGGCAACATGCTGTGCTTTGGCAGTGGAGAACGTGACTGCACTGCAAAAATGCGAAATCTTACCAAGATTATTTGTCTTATTTCAAGTCAAAAATGTCTTATTTCTAGTCAAAATATCTCATTACACTTAAAATAAGACATGATCACCTCAGGCGTAAATTGTTTTTAGACAATTTTCACTTGTTTCAAGTGAAACCCAATTTTCACTTGAATTCACTTGAAACAAGTGAAAATTTGCTTGTTTCATTGGCAAAATTTGCCAGTGGAAAAAGTGAAAATTCACTTGAAATAAGTGAAAATTAGCTAGAAAAAAGAAACAAATTTTGCCAATGAAACAAGCAAATGTTCACTTGAAACAAGAGACAATTGTCTAAAAACAAGTTACTTCTGAGGTGATCATGTCTTATTTTAAGTGTAATGAGATATTTTGACTAGTAATAAGACATTTTGACTTGAAATAAGACAAATAATCTTGGTAAGATTTTGAGTTTTTGCAGTGTGAGCGTGAGTTTGCTGCTCACCGCAGTTCAGCAGGATCTCGATGATGTGGAAATGTCCCTGCTCTGCTGCCACGGCAAGCGGCGTCACCCCCATCAGGTCCTTCTGGTTGACCCGGCCGCCGTTCCTCAGCAGCAGCATCAGGATGTTCACGTTGCCCACCTTGGCCGCCTCGTGCATGGCCGTCCATTTCTTGCGGCAGACCTGCTCCACCCAGGCGCCGTGGGCGATCAGCGTGCACGTCATCTCGTACGAGTTGGCCCTCACCGCTGCAACACGAGCACAAAACCTGCATTTTAAATCATGTCAGAGCTGGCTTCTACAGTTTGACTTAAAGCGACACACAGAACAACAACTAGGATTTTGTTTTTTCTGTCCTTCTCGGCCGGCCTCACCTTCATAACTCAGTGCTGGCCACACCCACATGACACACCTACGGGAAAAGGTACACGCCCCAAAACAACCCAACGTCCCTCAAGAGACTGTTTCAGGTAAAGGGAGGATTCAAGCCTGAATAGATCCTGTGTTTGTATTGTTCTTTCAATGTCAAAACATGTGTATTGCACCTTTAATTCATCCTCATGCAGGAAATGTGCTCACTTTATGGGATTTGAAGTCAATACTTAAGATTTTATTTTATCGCTCTGAGCTCCTGCTCTGCAGAGCTGCTGCTGTCTGAACACTGGACTAAAGGCTGAGCTGCTCCAGGCTCCTGGCTCTAAAGGCTTGTCCTGAGTCTCTTCATTAGTCCTGGCTGTGTTTTGGGCGTAACATGCAGTAAACCAATCAGAGCGCCGTCTCCCATCCCCTTTAACAGCCAGGTGTGTCACACCTTGGTGGGTTGCTGTTCTAATGGAGGATGCTCCAGGTGAGAAGGAAACTTCTCTGCAGAGGAAACAGATCTGCTCGTCCACAAAGTGTGCGCCCCCTATGGAGGCCACCATCACTGTCTGATGATGAGCTTCAGACAGCAGAGAGACCTGCAGCACTGACCTCAGAGCTGCTGTTTGCTGCTCAGTCACTTTCAGCAGCGCAGCAACACTGCAGCTCATTTTAAGAGCAACACGCCCATGGAGCTCAGAGGGACACAAGACACTGTTTCCACAAGGGGGCGCTGCACGGGGACATGACAACTGAGCCGCTCGGACACTAGAAAAGACTCTGGAGTCGTGTTTGGAGCCGCTTTGAGCCAGATGGAAGAGAGAGCTCTAAAGAAAATGTCTGCTGCGCTGCCCTCTAGCGGTTGAAACTTTCAGTGATGTTGAAGCCCAGCCCTGCGTTCCAAATCGCATACTTATACTTTTTACTTTTAGTATGTACTGCAGCTGCCCTTACAAAGTATGTAGTTTAGTATGTATTGGGACATACTAATTATTTTTTCCCCAACTAAATAGTATGGTAGTATGAGTATTGGAACGCAGGGCTGGTATTTTATCACAGAAAACACACCTGCTGCGACGGGGTGTGGCCAGAGGTAAAGACACGTTTCAGCCTCTAGAGGGCAGTGCAGCAGAGGTTTTCTCCTGGTGTTGACTCTCTTTAAGGGCAGCTTTACACTTTGGAGAACTGTAATTGAGTAGCTTTTTGTGTGCTTATGTGTGTTATGTGTGTGTGTGTGTGTGTGTGTTCTTCAGTCTGGAGCTTAGAGCAGTGGAATTTGATTGGCTGGAATTTGAAAACCCTGAACGCTGTCCGTGTGCGAGCCTCCCGGTGTTTTACCCAGCAGCAGCGGCGACTCGTTCTTGCTGTTGGCGTTATGAGGCGAGGCTCCGTGTGTTAACAAGCTCTTCACATTCTCCACCAGGCCGGCTTTAGCTGCCAGGGTCAGCGGCGTCTCGCCCCCCAGCGTGGTCCTCTCCTCCAGGCTGAGCCCCTGTGCTGCCACTGGAAAAGACACAAAACACGTCAAGGTCACGGCGCAAAATGCCTGGAATACATACGTGACGGCCAGTTATGCTAGCCTGAGCTCTAAACCTCTAAACCTCTAAAACCGGGCGAGGAGCGGGCGGCATGGGGAGCGGCATCATGGGTATTTTAGGTGCTGAGGATTGCTGACATGCTGGCAGAGATGAGCCGGCCTGTGATTGGTTGGACGGCAGCATCACCTCTTGTCAGGTTTGACCTTGATTTAAACCATTTGCAGGATGATTTTCCATCATCTTTTATTCTGCGGCCCACTTAATGCTCCCACCTGCCTCGGTTTATTAATATCCAGCTGTCAGCCTGATATGAATTTTATTGTGGCTTGTCATCTTTGTTTATTTATTTGTCGCTGTTGTTTCCGCTTGTTAAGTTGGAAGGACTTTGCTTTCACCTCTGTTTGTTTGCAAGCAAAAGCTAATCTGACAGACACCATTAGATGTCTAATAGTTTTTAGTTATAATTATGTTGTGTTCGAGTGCCTGTGGGAAATCATCGGGTCTTCCAAGTCACGAAACCTGGAAGGCTGTGGGAAAACAGAAACTGTGCCGATGTGCTTTTTTTCTGGGTATTTGCTATTATTTGTGAAATTTGTTTCTTCCTGGTGCGGCGAGCCGGGACTCGTTGTTTCATATGTGGCCATAATCCTCTTTGTTGGTGTTGGTTTCTGTGCTAAAAGTGTGATTTTATGTTGGGAGCTCTTCTGCTGTGGAGGTGAAAGGAGACAAAGTGTTGTGGATTAGCAGCTAATGAGGAGACTTCACCAGCATGTGGACCCAGATCACACCCAGGGAACCACACACACACACACACACACACACACACACACACCACAGTAAAGGTCAAGTTTACTTTAATAAAAACATCACCTCATTTCTTGAGAAGTGATCGATGCTTATTAAATACCGGTGAAATCCAAAAACAAGCCTTTCTTGGCCAAATCTGTGGCAAAGTGGAAGAAAATTACAATATTTTATAGAACTAAATACATTTTTTTGGGTTCATTATGGTGCAAGGTTTCAGTGACATGACTCTTTGTGAGTTTTACCTCAGTATGGAAATAAAAAGAGTTCAACTTAAGTAAATGGATGAGAAAGTCAGTTTCTGTACACTTTCTAACTTAATCATGACTGACAGCAGGTTTCTTTGCATTGTAACTGTAAATGTCTCACTAATAAAAGGTCTGCTTTAAGGTGCGATATGATATAATTTTCTTTTGGGATGTTTTCATCTTCACTGTGAAAGATGTGAAGCAGTGAGCTGGTGAGTGAGAGCACCAGGTGGCTGGGGTGGGGGTGGGGTGTAAATCAATTTTCTGATCACAAAGCATCTGATGCTGCCAAGCTGAAATACCTGCTGTGACATCACTGGTGGGGGCATGGCCAGACATTTCAGCCCATAGAGAAAAAACTGTCAAAAAACTTGGTGCCCTATAAGCGCGTGCAGGAATGACCATGTAAAACACTGAATTTACAGTCCTGCAGCCACAGAACAAGCAAACTCATCCTGTTATTTCTGCAGTGCATCCATTAAAGCTGTCGGACAGAGTGAGGTGAGAGCAGACGGACACACAGAGGAGGCTGGACTTACGATGCAGCACCGTCTCCAGGACCTCCAGGATGGGCTGAGACGCTGCCCGGTGCAGGGGGAGCCACCCGCGGCTGTCCAGCTCCCTGAAGGCGAACGAGTGTCGCAGCATCTGGCGCAGCACCGACACCTTACCTGCAACACACAGCGAGGCCTTTAGGAGAGAACAGGCTGAGGATGAAGAAGGGCAGCAGGAACGTTCACGGCACGAAGCACGAGGCTGACCTGAGATCAAACACCCGTCAGATCTGATCGGAAAATAAAAGGTTTGCAACGCAGCACAGAGCTCAGGCCTTCTCTCTGAGCTGCTTCCTTCAGCACCGACTGGCCTCTTCCTGCAAGATCTGCACACAGTCTCCTCACCAACCCTCTCTCTCTCTCTTTCTCTCTCTCTCTCTCTCTCCCTCCTATACAGTGTGTCTGCCTGCTCTCTCTCTCTCTCTGTTTACCCGTCTGTCTCTCTCTCCCTGTCTGCCAGGGCTGTGATGCCTGGCACTCCCACTCAAACAGCTGCTGGCCGTGTGACTTTTTCAGAGGAAGCCAAGAGATTGGACACAGAAGAAAAACAATGCGTTATGCAAAAGGCATTTCAGTGTCATGTCAGACTCACCTTGCTCTATCGCAGCCAGCACTCTCAGATTTTCATCTGTCGCCGCCTCTAAACTAAACAGCAGGGAGAGGAAACACAGCCTGGTTAGATGTGTGTAAAAGCATGAAGTTTCGTTCGGTGGGGAAATCAGAGCGCTTCCTTACCTGGCCTGAGATTTGATGAAGGCATCCTGACAGGCGTCCTGTATGCTCAGCTGGATGATGTAGTCGTTGAGCTCGTCCTCACCAAACTCTTCATATGTGTTCATAACTCTGCAGGGAGGGGGAGGAGGCGCTCCTGTCAGCTGTCAGCACAGTCCACACACATTTTGCCCCGTATCAAAAAGTCAAAGTAAAGAGTTAACCCAGGCGTTCTTGCCTGGATTTGGAAGATTTTTCTGTCAGTATGAGCTGCGATGTCTCAGACAACTGACGACGGCTCCACATTTATGTAAAACAAAGCTACCGTTTTTCCCAGACCGTTGCAGACATTTTTCCAGACCTAAAATAATCTAATTAATTGATTCCAGTGAGATGCACCACAGAGCGCCTCAGGACGTCACTCCTTCCTGTGGCCATCAGACTTTTTAACGCCTCCCGTGGAGAGTCAGATAGAGACTGCAGAACCTCACACTGTCTACCTGCTTCTCTCACTGCAGTCACTTATACCTGCAGGACCTGACAACAGTTCAGCAGTGCAGTATCCGTGTTGATATGGTTTATATTGGTAGTGGTATATTATAATTTGTGCGATTAATGCACATATTTAGACACAATGCACATGCTTTTTTTTTTTTTTTTTTAATTCTTTTTACAATATTTTAAGGCACATATTTTCATATTTCTTATTTCTTTTTCTATTTCTTATAATTTAATTCTTCTCTTGATAATTTGAACATCTGCAACTGACCCAATTTCCCCTCAGGGATCAATACAGTCTTCCTGATTCTGATCATTTTCTGTATCCTGCAATATTTTTACAGATTTACCAGACTTGTATAGCAACCCTGCACGGCATGCTGATAAATAAAACAAAAAATAAAATCAGCATTCCCCAGTAACTCGTTCCCTCCAGCTGACATCCTGACCTGAGAGCATCTGCAGCCGTTCTGACTCAAACGTCCCTGCATCACCAACAACATCAAAATTCTCACCTGTGAGGTATGTTAGCTGCTCCCGCTGACAAGTCGTCCTCAGCTAACAGGAGAGAGTGTTTTTATATTTAGGCGTGACCTGCTTTCATGGCAGCCGGCTGCTCGGCGTGCATGTGACCCTGCCTGCCTGCCCGGCGGGCGTGACAGCCTGCAGACCTGCAGCCGCAGCTGCCAGGGAGCCGCAGGGCGTCTGCGCAGCCCGCAGACACCTGGCTGTTTATCTTAAATATAGTGGGGTTACACAGGCCATTGTGTGAGCTAAGCCAGGTCTTTGGCCCGCTGGCAGCTCGCCCACATTCATATCCCAGAAGGCCCCGGGCTTACAGCCGACTCAGGCAGCAGGTCACTGTCTATTGTTTCGTGGAAAGCAAAATGGGTCTATTTTTTCCAGCCGGGTTTGTCTAAGAAACATGAGATGACAGATTGTCATAAATTGAGTGCTGAGTGCAGGGAGCGAGTCCATGTGGGTCAGAGCTGCAGAGGACTGGCATGTGGAGCTCCACTGCTCTGAGCTCCTCTCTGCTCCTCTCTGCTCCTCTCTGCTCCTCTCTGCTCCTCTGCTCCTCTCTGCTCCTCTCTGCTCCTCTCTGCTCCTCTGCTCCTCTCTGCTCCTCTCTGCTCCTCTCTGCTCCTCTCTGCTCCGCCTTAGTTGGAACTGATTTTTGATGTTTACTGACTTTGATCAGCTTGGTTGGAATTGTTTTGAGTTTGGATTTCATCACCCCTCAGTTTTACCTCTGGGTCTCTGTAAAGCATTTTGTAACTTTCTTTGTGTTACATAAACTAAAAAAAAAAAAAAAAAAAAAAAAAAAAGATATTTTCTTCTTCCTCTTTGTCTTCTTCTTCTGCTTCTTCGTTTTCATTTTCTTCTGCTTCCTCTACTTCTTCTCCTCCTCCTCCTTCTTCTCCTCTTTTCTTCTTCTTCTCCTCCTCCTTCTTCTTCTCCTCCTCTTCCTTCTTCTTCTCCTCCTCCTCCTCCTCCTCCTCCTTCTTCTTCTCTTCCTCCTCCTCCTCCTTCTTCTCCTTTTCTTCCTCCTCCTCCTTCTTCTCCTCTTCTTCTCCTCCTCCTCCTCCTCCTTCTTCTTCTCCTCTTCCTTCTTCTTCTTCTTCTCCTCCTTCTCCTCCTCCTCCTCCTTCTTCTCCTCTTCCTCCTCCTCCTCTTTCTTCTTCTTCTTCTTCTTCAGATGTGACAGTGGGCATGAAGAACCCTCCACCGCTAGCTGGGGCCAAGGAGGTGAAGTGTGTGCCTCCTGGCTGCAGGCTGGGTCGGCCAGGCCTCCCTGCCTCGGGGGAGCAGCAGATGCACAGCAGCAGATTAGAGGAGCTTTCGAGGAGCCGGCATGTCGCCTCCTGCTCTGCCGCCTCCTGCCTCTATAAGTGCAGCTCCAAAATAGCAGCAGGCCATACTGTTCGACACTGCGACCCCCACAGCAAAACCTAAAGCTGGGTGGCCACTTCTCATCCTGACAGAACGGACTGTGGCTTCTTCTTCATTTGGTTTAAATACAGGAGTCAGACAGGAGCCCCAGTCAGTCAGCACACATGCAATCATGACCGGAGTACTTGTAATGTTACAGCTACCACAGTATTATTAGATAGACAGACAGATAGATAGATAGATAGATAGATTTATCCCAAATATACCTCTCAACACTAAAAGCAGAGAGAAAAATTAAACACAACAAACAACAAAATAAAGTGGATCAGTGCAAAGGATATAAGAGGAAAAGAAAAACGTGTGCATGCCCTCATAGTATCAGCCTGACTGATCTGTGTATTGTTGTTATTAGTAATCAATACCACATATAGGCTACATTTATGTGTGTGTGTGTGTGTGTGTGTGTACGTTTAATACAAATTTCAGTGTAAGGCAGCTCCATATAGCCTACACTGATGTATAATACAGGCCTACATATGAGTGATATTGTTTATTATATACATACCATATTTTGTACTATAGATCAGTGGGTCCGTTTAGCAAAACACTCATAGTTCAGTCAAATAAACTGCTGGACATGGAATAATTAATTCGTTTAATTAACTAATTTCGTTGCATTATTATACGTATATGATTGTGCAATGACAATAAAAATCTATCTATCTATATGACACTGTGGCATTTATTATTTTACTGAGAAATGAATGAGAAATATGCCTGTGACGCTTAAAAATATAATTTACGCGGACGGTGCTGCCCTGTGGTTGCCATGGCAGCGCGTCAACGCTCCAGGCTACCGGCAGGCTAACGTTAGCATGAGGGCTGCTTTCTGAGAAGACAAGTGAACTGAAAAGAAAAGAAAAGAAAAAGGAAAAGAAAAGAGAAGTGGTTGAAATGTCAGAAGAGGCAGAGCTTCACACATCAGACGGAAATGGAAACTCAGCCGGTGAGACTTTGGAAAACCTGAAAACATGAATTAACAGATATTTAAGCTAACGTTAGCTTAGCATCGAAACTTCAGGACCTGACGGGAGCTTAGCCAGGTCAACTCCACACCGAGTATCTAACCAACTAACTAACTAACTAACTAACTAACTGACAATACTGTAGCTGCAGGGCTGCAGTTGAGTCGGGGGATGAATTATTAGCTGTAAAGACTGGCTGGATTTGATGGATTTGATGGATGATGAGTCCTGAGTTTGTGTGCTGTGTTCGCTGCTGAACACTCACTGTCACTGAACCTGGCATAACGTCATGTGACTGTACACTGACTGTGACTGTACACTGACTGTGACTGTACACTAATGTCCGCCAAACACCGGAGCGGGTCCGTATAACGACGATCTGTTTACCTCGGAAATGTGATATAAAACATATAAAACGTATTTATCATGTTTAACAGTGTGTGTCAGACAGTGTGTGTCAGACAGTGTGTGTTAGACAGTGTGTGTTAGACAGTGTGTGTCAGACGGTGTGTGTCAGACAGTGCGGTCCTCTGGCAGAGCGGCTTGTAACGGTTATTTTTTTTTAAACGGGCGAAGTGACGTTGTGTGTGGTTACCATGGCAACGAGGACGCTCCTGCCTGGACACCAGGCTAACGCTGCAGGCAGATTACACAGACTATTAACAGACAGCAGATTAATTATCAATGAAACACAGATTCAAACAGGCAGAAATACCGCAGAGGTGTTGACACAGAGCCGGGAGGAGCAGCCAGGACCTGTAGTCCAGTAATTTTAGGCCAAAATTGGGGTCAACCTAGGACAAATTGCAAGAGAAGCAAACTCAACTGATTTTGTATCCTCAGTTTGTCCTGAGTGAGGGAAAAAAAAGTCCCAAGAAATCCCATTGGTGGAAAGTTTGGAAAATCACCTATTTATGACCACATATTACCAAAAAAGCCAGCCAGACAGACAGACAGACAGATAGATAGATAGATAGATAGATTTATCCCAAATATACCTCTCAACACTAAAAGCAGAGAGAAAAATTAAACACAACAAACAACAAAATAAAGTGGATCAACGCAAAGGATATAAGAGGAAAAGAAAAACGTGTGCATGCCCTCATAGTATCAGCCTGACTGATCTGTGTATTGTTATTAGTAATCAATACCACATATAGGCTACATTTATGTGTGTGTGTGTGTGTGTGTGTGTACGTTTATACAAATTTCAGTGTAAGGCAGCTCCATATAGCCTACACTGATGTATAATACAGGCGTACATATGAGTGATATTGTTTATTATATACATACCATATTTTGTACTATAGATCAGTGGGTCCACATATTACCAAAAAAACACTGTTTTTAACACACAGGGGAAAGGGGTTCAACATTTTACTTTCAGATATCACTATAAAAATTCACAAGTTGATTACACACACAAAGACAAGAAAAAAAGTCAATTACAAGTTCTTTGAATTATTCTGTTTACACATGCATATCACACATTATCTGATTTGATATGCGCTAATAAGGAATATAAGGAATAAATGCCAGAAGAGACATTTAAACAGTGAATTAAAAGGTTATTATATATATATAGTAACCTTGAATTAAAGGGTTACTATATAACAGTCAATTAAAAAGTTACTATATATATAGTAACCTTTTAATTCACTGTTTAAATGTCTCTTCTGGCATTTATTCCTTATATTCCTTATTAGCGCATATCAAATCAGATAATGTGTGATATGCATGTGTAACAGAATAATTCAAAGAACTTGTAATTGACTTTTTTTCTTGTCTTTGTGTGTGTAATCAACTTGTGAATTTTTATAGTGATATCTGAAAGTAAAATTTTGAACCCCTTTCCCCTGTGTGTTAAAAACAGTGTTTTTTTGGTAATATGTGGTCATAAATAGGTGATTTTCAAAACTTTCCACCAATGGGATTTCTTGGGACTTTTTTTCCCTCACTCAGGACAAACTGAGGATACAAAATCAGTTGAGTTTGCTTCTCTTGCAATTTGTCCTAGGTTTTTTCATAAAATGACTGGACTACTGGAAAACTCTGAAACCAGCCAGTGGTTTGGAAAGTGTTACTGGGAAACCTTTTGTTTATATCCCAACCCTCGTTGGCTCTGTTCCTCGTCAAATTAGAATCTACTTTGCTGTTTTCCGGCTTCAGTTTCCCCACAGGGATCACTCAGTTTCACCTTAGCACATCTTAACAAGAACAAGTATTTCAGGTAACATTTTATTGAGACAAATCTCAAAATCTCTGTGTTGTTAATGACACCATTTAAAAAACTGAATAAAAACTTTTAAAGCACAGCACCAAGCTGTCGTATTTCACAGAAAATGTCTTTTGTGCAGTGAAAAGTTTTAGAGAGAGAGAGAGAGAGAGAGAGAGAGAGAGATACCAGAGTTTCTGAGGTGACAAAAACGTTTAATTGGAGCTAGTGAAGTCTTAAATTTACACTTGCAGACTCTAAAAACAATCTCTCCTCAGTGAAAAAGCAGAATGCTTGTGTGTTATAGGTCACAGTTTATATTATTCAGCGATAGTTTTGTCTTGAAGTCGATCTTAAATGTTAAAAAGTGCCAACGTGAGCCTGCGTGACTCTGCAGGGCCGCAGGAGGCAGCAGGTCAGGCCGAGCTGAGCAACAACGAAGAGCAACACAGAGTGTCGCCTCAGGAAACAGAGCATGAAGATGATGATGGAAACGCAACCGTAACTGGTGAGTCATGAACACTGAACTGATGAAAACACACTTTCAGCTAAGAGACATCAGTCCACTAAACCCTGATCTGTCTGAGATCATTTACCCCCAAAACCTTCCAACCTGATGCTCCACACCAAACATCTGACTGACTCTTATGTGGTCAGTTTATTGGCTGTTCAATGTCATTGATCAGAAACACTGCAGTGCTGTAACAACATAGTAATACAATGATAACAGATAAAACCACAGAATGTAATGATAATTGTAAATATAAATGTATACATGTACACAAATGAATAAATGTAAAAATAATTATGAGTACAGCTGACTGAGGTCCCTCTGCACTGAACTAGCAACCGAGGCTTGTAAGCAAATGAGTTTTGGCAATTTCAGCGTCTCGGTTTAAAGTTAAAATGTAAATGTGGCAGAGTTAGCCAGCATTGAGTAATTTTCATCTGGAATCCCTGGTTAAGATAGATGGATGGACAGAGAGAGAGAGAAATCCCTTTATTGATCACCCCGAAGCAGCAGCAGCAGTAAACATCACAGCAAGAAATTACATCAAGGCAAGAAATTATTTTCCTTTGTCCCTATAGAGATAGTTTCTCCTCTATCCCTTATATCCATCCCATATGAGAAATGAAAACATAGCAAGATGTTAAAAGGCTGCACCCAAAAGAGCAAGTAAGAAATGTAGACAGTACTTTTACTTTTTTTGTTTTTTTGGTCAAGGAGATCATCAGCGCAGCCGTGTGCTGGGGCTGATCCAACCTCGCAAAGTGAAGCCATGCAGTTCCTTTGACCCCAAAAAAAGAAAAAGTAAAAGAAAAACTTTTTTCTCATACATTTGTGAGTTTTTTTCTTTTTCTTTTATGACTTTTAACTCAAAGAAATTCTGAGTTCCTTCTCACAAATTTGTGCCTTTATAGTCTCAGAATTTTTGAGGTTTTTGTTGGAATAAACCGCCCCTCCCCCGGCTCTGTAATTTTTTTTCTCCCCACGATAATCCTAATATGCCATTGTAAAAACACCAGGGCAAAACACCATGATAAAATAACACTTGCTAGGGGAAACTGAAGGGCAGTCAAAAGTGAGAGAGGAAAGATGGGCTGCGAGCCGCGCTGTGATCAGAAGCTGCTCAGGTCTCTGCTGTGAGCAGCAGGTCAAACGATGTGAGGCTTGAGAAGGCCGTGTGAGCACAGAGGCTGCCTTCGGCCTGTTGTCTGCAGGTGGCCTGGAGGAGGATCAGAGGAGCCTAATGCATCTGACCTCAGCTGACCCGGCCTCACACACACCTTCACCGCTGGCTCGTAGGTTTGACCTGGAACACTCTCATGTAAATAATTGGTGAAGCAATATTTCATATATATATAAATACACATCTGTGATCATTACAGTCGACTTAAATATGGCTCCAGTGGAAAATCACCAGTCACACTAGTTGCACTTGCAAATTCTCCCAGATGTCATTTTGTGTGGTTATTTTTAGAAGCTATGGTGTCGGCAAGTGTTTGCAAGTTGTTGTTCAAAGCTGTCTCCTGTCATCAGCCTTTAGGTATTCAGCATTTTGTTTAATTACTTAGGCATCAGTGAATCTGAAATGTCATTCTTGCTATTCATCCTATTTTGATGAATATGATGATGATGATGCGCAATAATGCGACTTTACATTAATATCCAGTATCCACAAAATGAAACTGATTGCCCCATCACAGCGCCACCAACAGGCCAAAAAGTCCCCAAACTTCAAGTAGCAATGTCTCCCACACCAGACAACTTGCATACAAGATAAATAAGTACTCGTGACGTGATGGAGGCGTTGTGACGTGGCAGAGGCATCGCGATGGCAGTCACCAGTAGATGGACCCTGTTAACCACTGCCAGGCCTTTAGTCCTCTGAAGGCCACACTTTCATAAACTGCATTTTTTGAAGGAGACAGCCCCTGAACTGGGATTGGGACTCCTCTTTTCTTCTCTTTCTTGTTCTCTCTCTCTCTCTCTCTCTCTCTCTCTCTCTCTCTCTCTCTGTCACACATACACACTCCTGTGCAGACCCGGGGGAGGTCCAGAATGTGGGGATGGAGATTGAGCGCCCAGCCCAGCGGAAGCTCTTCCTGGGTGGCTACAGGAACCGGCAGACGGGGACAGAGTACCACCATGCCGCCGTGCAGACTCTGCCCAGGAGGAGGCCAGACAGAGGCGTGGCCGTCGTCAGCCGAGACACTCAGGCAGGTGCTTAGAGAGGCTGTCCCGTATCCAGACGGTCAAAGGTTTGGTCCCCACAACGGCTGATGTGTCTTTTAATAACTGTGTGTCCTGAACCAGTACAACGTAGGAATGCAGGTTTAAGCCAGTATGTGGATTTGCAGATATATTGGCCTTTTATTAAAAAAATTATATTAGCCTGTCAGCCAATACCACCAACAAGTTTATACTTATTGTAGAATAAAAATTACAGGGTGGCTAATTACCTTGTCTGAAAATAACATTTTGATTTCTGCTGTTTTTCTTTGCAAGTCTCACAGAAGTGTGTACTTTTAAGCAGCGTTTACAACAAGGTTGTGCAATTTTTTGTTAAATTTTTTAAAATTCATATTTTCCTCATGAAGTGGAAGCTAGCTAATCAGAGCAGAGATCTAAAAGGTGACATGTTATCATGCTAAATACTGGAATAATAACACTGTTTTGTCTTGACAACAAAGCATGTTGCCATGACGATTGCTGTCTCTTTGCTCCACCCTCCGTCCTTCACACCAGCACAGAAATCTCAGCAGCTGGAAAAGTAATGGTTGAGTCACTGGTATTGAAAACACGCCTGCCACACACACACACACACACACACACTTTGTTCCCCCTGCTGTGTTGATGAGGTCTCTGTGTTGCTTGTTTGAGGCGTGGTGTGCATTGTAGCGCAGCTTCATCAGCGGTGTAATGAGACGACCCGTCACCCGGTTCAAAACGTGTCTTCATACATCAGAGCACAGCAGCTCTCATCTGCTCTCACCATCCTGCTGCTGTTTCTCTCTGCAGCTCCTCGTCCAGCATCTCTGAGCACTTCAGCATCACATGACTGTGTTCACAGCTCTGTGACCTCTGACCTTCCACCTCCTTATCATCACTTGCTTTGCTCACTTCACTTGCTATAAGTCAGAAGATAATAAATGCACCCACTGGGCATCTCCATTGTGGCTTCCTGAGTTGGACTGAGCTGTCACTGTGCTCAGGTTAGTGGTTGTTTAGGGTAGTGGTTTTCAAACTTTTTTCAGTAATGTTCCCCCTTTGAAAATTTTTTTCAGCCAAGTTCCCCCTGACCAGTACAAAAAAAATCTTCTCTGCTGAGGTCCAGTCCAGCTCCATCAGTGTGAACCAACAACCTGATGCTGAGCAGATTCTCTTGTTTGTGTTTCTGCTTCTTCTTCTCTTCTTCCTCCTTGTTTCCAGCTGTATCGCTGCTACGCTTCAACCACTGATCCACTTTCTGGATTTGTTTGGTCTCGTCTTCCCGCTCAGAGTGAACAAACGTCCTCGCTCCACGACCACAGCAGCAGAACAAACACACACATCTGACACTTAAGATAACATGTGATTTATCAAACTTAGATTTAGTTTTTTAATGAACTTATTACAGCATAGGCTAATTATTTTAAGAATTATGCATGACTGATATTTTTTAAATTACCATTTTTTAAAATTCTCACGTACCCCCTGCAATACTCAAATGTGCCAGTAGGGATTTTTGTACCCACATTTGAGAACCTCTGGGTTAGGGTGCCCTTAATTGAGCACTCACTAAAAATCATGATGTGCATGAATCTGCCATCTCCCTTGTAAGTCATAGGATAAAAGCAAATACTAATCATGTAAAATGTAAAATATTGTCCTGTCAGATACTTCAGGAGTTTAAAAGGTCACCGATAATTGAAGCCGTGGGCCTCGTCAATCTGTGTGGAAAGCTGTGAAATACAAAATGTTAGCCAGCAGTTTTCTTCAGTTCACAGCTTTCTGCATTCTGCTGCTCAGCTGAAAGAGGCTTTTCCAAGCCAGCAGGCTGTGTTTTCTGTCCACAGGTAGACCAAACCGTGACACTGCATTCTAGACTGCAGACCTTGCTGATATGTTTGAAGTTGGGCTGTCACGATATCAGATTTTCACTACATGAGTATTGTGGTCAAAAGAATTCCTGATAACAGTATTATCGTGCTATCTGTGGAAAATTAAAAAAAAAAAAAATAATAATAATCCTGTCAGTCGAGTTTGTTTTAAACTTTGTTTATTGTATGTTCTGTCTCTTTTTTTACGCTCAGAATACGAGTGCAGGGAGGAGGAGAGAAAGTCTGTAACCAGATCAGATGGGTCTGTTATTGACTACTTTCGGGAACACACACCAGACTTAAGACTCGGTAATTGGAGGCGGCGTGTCCAGTTGGGGATAAAAGCCGTGTCCCCATTTGGAAAAGGCTGCTGTTTGGAGTCAGTGGCTAAGGTTAGGATTGAGGTTAGGGTTAGGTATGTAGTTGTTATGGTTGGGGTTAGGGTAAGCCTTCAGGAAATGAATTTAAGTCTACATAATGTCCCCCAAAGTGAACATGTGTGTGTGCTGTGTGTGTGTATAAACAAACGTGTGTGTGCGGCCTGTGTGTGTGTGTGTGTGTGTGTGTGTGTGTGTGTGTGTGTGTGTGTGCTGTTGGGGAAGTAGAGTCAGCGAGAATGGATTGAAATGGAATTGACTTAAGAGGTGATGGATTATTTACATAATATACTCATATGCAAATTAGTAACATGATTTTTTAAAATATCAGGGCTAATGTCAGTATATCACAACGCCCATGCAGGTGACACCAGAGATGGTCTAATGTAGAGAGATGGCTCACTTTTGGTTTAAAGTGATATCTCTGATTCTGACATCTGGGAAATTTGATATGGGTCAATTCTGGAAGCTTGCTTTCCCACTGGACCCATGCTTGACTTAACTCCCGGGTTTTAATAGGTGTGTGCCATTTTTTGTTATTGACCCAGAACTGTTGGAGCAAGACTTTGGCTCGAGTAGTAAAGGGTGTGATGTACTCCAGTGGGTCATACTGTGAGGCCAATACCTTGTAAATGTTCCTTAGGGTAAGGGTGGAGTACAGGATGGGTCTATACCTGAAGCCTAAGGAATCTGAAGAGCAATGCCAGGTTAGCCCAAGAGCGCCCTCTCTTGGGTCAGCTTGATCCTGGTTTAGCCACAGTTCAGCACTATCAAAACGTGCCTCTGATGGTAGGTCCTCCACAACAGATTGAAAATTACTGGCCCATTGTCTAATTTAGCACTTTAGCAGGAGTTGTTTGGCTTTATCTGGGCATGAAAGTGACCGAAGACAGTTATCAACATAGAGTGACTGGAGAACAGCTTCCAGAACATCCTCATTCTGCTCATTCTGAGTCTGAACGTGCCTCTGTACTGCATATGTCGCACAGCATGGGCTACTTGTTCCAAATGGAAGCACTTGCCGTTCGTACACGTCTGGCTGCTCCTTGCGCTCTATGTTACACCACAGGAACCTGAGGAGAGGCCTGTCTTCGGGTAGTAGTCTAACCTGATGGAACATAGATTTTATGTCCCCACTTATGGCTACTTCATGCTGTCGGAATCTTAGGAACACTCCAATAAGGGAAAGACCGAGCGTAGGACCAAGGAGAAGCTGGTTATTTAGTACTTCGCCTTCATAGGGGAAAGAGCAGTTAAAGACAATACGATGTTTGGCATTATGCTCTACAAGATGATGAGCTATGTACCAAGATTCGGGGGATTGAGAAACCTCATCATTACTCAGTTTGGCTATATAACCTGCTTGAACCAGTTTATCTATCTCTTTATTGTATATTGTATATACAGCTAACTGTGGCTTCTTTTCTAGCTGCCTTTCAGCTCGACGGAGGAGGGGCATCACTGATTCTTTGGGTGCGTTAAGTTTGGGGGCATTTTTCGTTCACAGTAGAGGGGTTGCATAACGTTCAGTTCCATCCACCTTTACCCGAATTGTCTTCTTCTCTAGGAGTTCCATAACTTCTTTTTCCTGCTTTGACCGTGTGATCAATTTCTCATTTAGATAAGGGAGCGTATAAATCTGCCACAATTTTTCCACATTACACTTTAGCTCAGTATAAGAGTTGGTTGTCGAGGTGGACAGACACAGAGTTGTGTCCTGCGATCCAGGCAGGGATGTAGCCCCTTGGAGAGCTCAGCCAAGTCGAGTGTTTACAGCTGCCAGTGCCTTTCTTGGACCAGTCAAACAGGTTCAATTGGGGTTATGAGATGAGGGTTGTCAGTCCCGATGAGGATCTCAGGCTGCACATTTGAAAAAGTTTCTAGGGGTGCATCATGTAGGTGGCGGTATTGTTCTCGGAGTCTGTTAATGGGGTAAGACTGTAGATTTACCTTGTATGATTTCTGTCTCTTGTCGTATGGTGCGCAGGTCAAGGATCTCAGCCGCCCCATCTAGGCCAAGTGATTTGGCGGCTGAAGGGAGTAGGATGGTGCGCTCTGAGCCATCGTCTAGAACGGCATAAGTCTCGAGAGTATGGTTTTTATTACTTAGTTTGACTTTCACTACTTTAAGTAGCACTTTAGGGATGCATTTTGGGGCTCAAACAAAGGGAAACTAACTGGATACACCTCTCCTTAAATTACCTCCCCTGTTTAGCTCCTCCCAGTGCACAGCCAGGTGAAACACCCAGCCAGGTGAAACACCCAAACAGAGAAAACCAGCCTGAGATTCTTGAACAACGGGTTTGAGCGGCAACACAGAGCGGAAAAATAGTTTTTAAGGATGCATGATAATGCATGTTTGTTTTTGGTCTACTTTGAGCGCTCTCTTCACCCAGCTGGTTTCCAAAATGGCAGAACTGTTTTCTGGATTAGCACTGCCACTGTGTCACCCTGCAGGTTGACCATGGGACCGCAGCGCTACTGCCCGGTGACACAGTGGCAGTTTCAAAAATGAGTTCCACCATTGAAAAGAACAAAACAATGGATTTTTGTGCAAAAACATTAATACCATGTATATTTTAAAAATATTTTTTGGGCATTTCTGCTTTATTTGACAGAATACCACTTAATATTAATAATAAATATTAACACATTAACGTCACAATTTCAGGCTCCAGTTTTGAAGCCTGAAACTGCTATCTGAGCTTCATTATTTATAACTACAGCGGTGCACATGGATCATGTTAGTATGATGATGATGTTTTCTTAAATTAACTTGCAGAATAGCCTATAAGATTTAGTTATGTGATCATTGTACAGTCAACACACATCAGACTGGATGTTAAGTTTATTAGACCCATGTCACACAGTGTGGTTTCCATCAAGTGTACAAGGCTGCTGCAACATCACAGCCTGTAGGTGCCATTACAGAACAGCTGGCGGCTCTGTCTGCGGCCGCTGCTCGACAACCTGAGCAGGTAGGGCTCTCACGTCTCTCAAGGTCATGCTGAGAGGACACGCTGGCTGCTGCAGGGATCAAACCTGTAAACGTCTGCTTCTGAGTGAGTCTGGATAACACAGAGTTATTTGAATGACTCTAATAATACTGTGGATCAAAAGCTTTTCAAAGTCTTTGGCACATTATTTCTCTTGGCTTCGTTTCAACTTGGATCTTATATACTTGGAAGTGACACATTTAACTCACAATGGATGCCAATTCTGGGACCAAACAAAAGCCTAATATTATCTGCTTGTTTCAATGGCATTTCGCTCTCTGCGCCAAGTCTCTCTCTCTCTCTCTCTCTCTCTCTCTCTCTCTCTCTCTCCCTCTCTTATCTCTTCACTCACTGGCTGTGTTATTGGCGTCACATGCTGCAGGCGCTTTCCACAGCGGAGGCCGACAAAATGAATCGCATTAACAACAGAACAATACTAATCAAATAAAAACAGATTAGCTATCTGCAGTATTATTATTTATTCACTGCTGTTGCTCATTTCCCTTCATATATGACAGATAAAATGGCACACTGACTCTTCCTTTCTCTCTCACTCTCTCTCTTGTTCTGTGTGTGTGTGTGTGTGTGTGTGTGTGTGTCCATCAGACAGTGGAGGTGAAGTCTCAGGCCCAGGACTGTCCCATCAGCACCTCCACACAGACGGCTGTGATCGGCTGCTACATTTCCTGTCTTAATGACAAGCTGGTTGCCCCCGGCAACTACACCACCGCTGACCAGTATCATGACAGGAGGCTGAGAGCTGTAGGTGAACTCTGTGTGTGTGTGTGTGTGTGTGTGTGTGTGTGTGTGGCCATCTGTAGACCTGTTCATTTGGATATGACACACAGGTGCACATCGTAAGCTGTAGTTTTACAGTTCACATCCCTGCTTTCTTCAGAATCCCATTATTATTATCCAATTATTATTTTCTCTTATTTTTGTAATCATTCCAACAGTTTCATACTCTACACACACTGATATTTTTTCAATGGTTTCACAAACAAAGGTCACAAAGTGCTTCAGAGCTCTTGAATTTGACTGGATGCCAGTGCTGTGAGGCCAAAATACAAGTAGATGGGATATGAGAAGTGGTGGTGATAGTAGCAAGAGAACTTTGCTTTATCACAGTCTTGTAAATAGAACAGAAATATAAATAGACAGTTAAAGACAGACAAAAAAACACACCTCTAATAAATATTAAACTAAAATAATCCGTTAAAATCTATTAATCACAGAAACATCACACAGCACCAAACAAACCAAACAAAAAAGTACATACAGGCCTCAGTCACACACCTTTTCTTGCTAAAGAAAAAGCATAAATTGGAGCGAAGTTATGTATAGTTACACAAGATCACTTTGTGTTCTTGGATCTGGTGTATTACCTCTCCACATTTAAACTGGTAGATGCAGAGGTGTAGCTAAGGAGGAAAAATGATGTGAATATTATGAAGTTAATGAGGTAGAAAATGAAACTCACCACATTCTCCACTGCGCTCTGATTTATGATTTGCAGAGGAAAATGTCTGAAGATGTTAACAGATATGATGGGAATGGAGAATGGTGAAATGAACACCTTTTTGATAATGTTTTTGCAATTTCCATCAACATTTAAAGTGCACGAAATGAAGAAGTGTAAATAACATATGGTGATCTGACTGCATGCTTTTTCGTGCACAATCTGGCCTATTTCTGTCTTTATTTCAAGTGGTTGTGTAAAAACAAGTATCTGCAAGGGTGAGCGTGCAAGGGTATGAATTGATGAATTCAGTTATCTGTATCTATACAATATGTTGTCTATAAAATATGTCGTGAACTGCTCAGCCGCAGATCCGCCATGATCACTGCACACCTGCATCACACCTGGAAACAGTATGAATATGAGCACGTACAGTATGCAAATGACATAAAAACAGTGGATGTAACATATTGTTGTCACTTGAGTGAAATCCTTATGAGTACTTTTTTGTTGTAATTTTCCTGTTGTCCCTTCAGCTTGGACTGGATCTGGAAACAAAACGTTTTTTTTTTTAGTTCCTGCAACTGTCATTAGGAAATATCAGAATTTAATTAGGACAAACAGGCAAAGTCTATAGTGGCTCAGTTAGTTACCCCTCTCTCTCTGGTTTACACTGACAGTATAAAACTCATATAATCCAGCTTTCTCTATATATTTTTCTTTGCTGAGTCCTGCGATGATCGACTCTCCCCCATCCAGGTGATCCGGCTGCAGACGCATGTGCGGCGCTGGCTGGCCCAGAGGGCGGTGCAGCGGCTGAGGGACGAGCGGGAGCGGCGGCTGGCCTGGCTGGAGCGAGCAGAGAGGAGGAGGAGGGAGGAGAAGGAGGAGCAGCTGAGAGACGAGTGCCGCCGCTGGAGCAAACCTCAGAGTGCCGAGGACTTCACCCTGCTGTACCACGCCCTGGAGAGTAGGCACCTGTGTGTGTGTGTGTGTGTGTGTGTGTGTGTGCATTCCTGTATTTGCTACATAGTGAGGACAGGAATACATATTTGGGAAAGGGACATTTTTGGGAAGTGAGGACATCTTGGCTGGTCCTCAGAAATACAGAGGCAAATTCTGGCTTATTGTTTAAGGGAATATGCCGCTGTTTTTTTTTTGGTAAAATTCCCTTTTCCCGACTTCCCCAGACTGAGACCAGATGTTGGACATTTTCACCTCTTAACATCCAGTGGTTTGGATCCTATGGGTAGCATTTCCTGTTAGCTTAGCATAAAGACTTGAAGTCTATGGAAGTCGTTAGCCTGGCTCCATCAAAGTGAAAAAACCTAACCTGACCTAACGCTAACAGCAGCTCTGAAGCTGTCTGATTTACACAGTGGATCATGTGGGTTTGACATATTTGCCTTGGAATTTTTCTTAAAAATGAGAGTGGTTTGGGTTTGAGGAGAAGTTAGATACTGGAGCTGTAACTGATGAGGTGAAAATGGCACCAAACATCTTGTCTCAGTCTGGGAAGACAGAAAAAGGGGACTTTGCCCAACACGTTGCAGTACTCCTTTAAGGTTAGGATAAGAGTTTGGGTCGGGCATGCAGTGGTTAGGGTTAGGGAGAGGCTGTAAGGAGTGAATGGAAGTCAACATAATGTCCTCACAAAGATAGAGACACAAATGTGTGTGTGTGTGTGTGTCAGGGTGGAGGTGTGAGGAGCAGCCGAGTATTGACTCCTCCCTGTGTGGGGCGGAGAGGAAGGCAGCTCTGTGCGCGCTGCTGGAGCAGGAGACGCAGCTGATCGCCTCCATTGGACAGCATCGCATTGCTGCCCAGGACACCAACCACGACAAGGCGGTCAGCCGCTTGCTGGACAAGGTCAGAGGTCATGGCTGCCCCATCCACAGTGTCCTGACAGCCAAAACACATGCAGCTGGCTGTTTAGCAGGCAGGTTGAATAATTTCTGTTTCTGAATGACAACACATCAGCGTCACCTGTTTTTTGACCTGTTTTTACATGTAAACAACATGTTGTCAGCCCAACAGAAACATGTAAACAAACCAGCTGGCAGCACGCGAGTTTCATGTGTTTTTGTTGGAGTCTCAGCAGGATGTGACACGCCTGCTCATTACAGCTGAATGCTGACATTTTTATTTCCTTATCTTTAGTGTTCACCTCTTTGAATGTCTAAACATTGATGTTGTTATGGGCATTAGTAATAGTGGTAGTAAAGGTTTTAATAGTGGTAGCAGAAGAATGAACAGTACTCCCTTCGCCCAAAAACACTCTTGACCTTGAAGGTTAAAAACCTGAAAATTCATGTGACCTACATTCTTAGGGTCAAGATGACATGTTGTTTCAGGGTTACCTGTCACATTGATATATAATATTAAAATAACTTAATAATATGAATGCATTAGTAATATTACTGTTCCAGTAGTAACAGTAGTAGTACTACTACTAGTAATAATTGTTGTAACATAACTTAACAGCAGTAATTGCCGCAGTAGTAATAACAGTAGCAGTAGTAGTAGAAATTGCAGTACTAACAGCAGTAGTAGTGTTAGCATCAGAAGTAGTAGCATTAGCAGGACAGGTACTCTGTGTCGTGCTGTGCAGTAGTACAACAGAAGGATAAGCACTATCAGTAGCAGTCGTATTAGCAGTACCAGAAGCAGTAGTACCACCAGTAGCAGTAGCAGTAGTGCTAGCAGTATTAGTAACAACAGAAGCAGTAGTGTTTGTAGTAGCAGAAGCAGTATCAGTATTGGTAGTATCAGTACCATCAGTAGCAATGGTATTAGTAGTATCAGAAGCAGTGGTATCAGCAGGATCAGTATCAGTAGCATTTGCAGTAGTAGTAGTATTAGCAGTATCAATATTGGTAGTATCAGTATTATGAGTAGCAGTAACATTAGTAGTATCAGTATCAGTGGTATCAGCAGGATCAGTATCAGTGGTATTTGCAGTAGCAATAGCGGTAGTAACAGCAGTAGCAGTAGTATCAGCAGGATCAGTGTCAGTAGTATTTGCATTAGCAGTAGCAATACTATCAGCAGGATCACTGTCAGTAGTATTTGCAGTAGCAGTATCAGTAGTATCAGCAGGATCAGTGTCAGTAGTATTTGCAGTAGCAGTAGTATCAGCAGGATCAGTATTAGTGGTATCTGCAGTACTGGTGCTGTGTGTGGTGCTGTGTATGGTGCAGTGTGCGGCTCCTAAGCGGTGGACGGGTGCAGACGGCCGGGTGACAGAGATGGACACCCAGCAGACCATCAGGGCCAGAGAGCTCAGAGACCTGTACAGCCGAGTCAGCCTGTCCCCCTGCAGCCAGGAGGAGCGGCTCGACGTCCTGACCGCACTCAAACACATCGTCATGGTAACTCAAACACGCCGTCAAGGCCACATAGACCAGGGCTGTCACTTCTTGTTCGAACGTGATGAAAAGTAAGATGTTCAAACTGTAATTATGTATTGAGCAGCAGAGGAAGTCAGCAGACTGAGCTCCAGCAGGGGGCGCTGTTACTCCGTCCCTGTGGGAGCAAGCTGCACTGAACCACTAATGTGTGTTCAAACTGCTCTAATGAACAGCATGCTAGCACACACTCACTCAAAAAGGATTTCTTGAAAAAAGTGACAGCCCTAACACACACACACACACACACATATACACATACAGAGCTTTGTCTATTTATGGTTCCTGTTTAGCGGTTAAAGGTCCACAGCTGGCTCAGGCTCACATCACCTCTGTCTGTCGATCAGCTCGTTCAGTTAAAGCTGAAACGCCTCACAGCTCAGGGTTCGTCAGAGCAGGAAGTCACCGTGTTAAACGTGCTGATTACAGTTGTACAGTACTTTGTAAAAGTAATTTCCTTTTTTACATGACCCATAATGCAGCACTGTGTTTTTCACCCTCTTTGGACAGGAGCATGACTGCCAGCTGACCCGGGACATTGTGGAGTTGATTGACAGGGAGGCGGACCTCATGAGAATGGACGTGAAGGCGACCAGACTGGAGGGGCTGAGGAAGAGGATCTGCACGCTCTTCCTCCAGTACATCAAGACTCCCAGCTTTAACCCCGCGGTGGCCAAGCTGCTCAAGGTACAGACAGAGAGGCAGACATGTGGTGGAAGGATGCTGGTTCAAATCCCTTTCACCACTGACTTCTCCCCTCTGTCTTAGGTTCCCCAAAATTCCTCGGAGCTGAGGAGTTTCTTGTGCAGCGGCTGCGGGCGACACCGGCGGCCCGCTGACTTCAGCCCGCTGGCCGACGCCCACGTGGTCCGCCGCTGCCGTGCCTGCACCGAGCTGGAGAACATCACACGCCACCAGCACAACTTCTCCCGCTACAAGAACATCCTGAAGAGGCTGAGAGCCGACGAGCAGCAGTTCAACAAGGACGCTAAGATCCCCTTCCTGCTGCAGGTGACCTGCTGCATGCTGGGAAACTGACACAGGCCGTGTGTGTGTGTGTGTGTGTGTGTGTGTGTGTGTGTGTGTGTGTGTGAATGTGTGTGTGTGGGTGGGTCTGTGTTTGTCTACACGAGTGCTGTAGGAAGGTAGGATGTACTTCCTTTATGTATTCACATACACACACTTACACAAAGTATACAGTACAGGCCAAACGTTTGGACACACCTTCTCATTCAATGCGTTTTCTTTATTTTCATGACTATTTACATTGTAGATTCTAACTGAAGGAATCAAAACTATGAATGCACACATGTGGAGTTATGTACTTAACAAAAAAAGGTGAAATAACTGAAAACATGTTTTATATTCTAGTTTCTTCAAAATAGCCACCCTTTGCTCTGATTACTGCTTTGCACACTCTTGGCATTCTCTCGATGAGCTTCAAGAGGTAGTCACCTGAAATGGTTTTCACTTCACAGGTGTGCCTTATCAGGGTTAATTAGTGGAATTTCTTGCTTTATCAATGGGGTTGGGACCATCAGTTGTGTTGTGCAGAAGTCCAGTTAGCTCATCGAGAGAATGCCAAGAGTACCATAAAACATGTTTTCAGTTATTTCACCTTTTTTTGTTAAGTACATAACTCCACATGTGTTCATTCATAGTTTTGATTCCTTCAGTGAGAATCTACAATGTAAATAGTCATGAAAATAAAGAAAACACATTGAATGAGAAGGTGTGTCCAAACGTTTGGCCTGTACTGTACATATACTGTGTACATATATACAGTTACTGTTTGGAAAAAGGAGCTCAGTCACTTTTACTGCCAGGACATTTGAAATGAGACACTTTGGACTTTTACTGCAGGAGATTTTTACTGCATTACTTCTACTTCTACTGCAGTCAGATACCAGCAGAGGAACAGTACTTCTACTTCTACTGCAGTCACATACCAGCAGAGGAACAGTACTTCTACTAGAGGAGCAGTTTGTAGAGCTCTCTCCACCTGTGTTCTGTACCCAGATGAACTGAGCATACAGTCTGTGTGTCTCTCAGGAGCAGGACGTGCGCCACCTGGTGGACATGGTGTGGGGCTCCCGGTCGGCCCTGAACGGCTGCAGCGACCTGCACAGCCTGGTGTTTGTCCGCTGGGACCGCCGGAGCGACTGGAGCCCCTGGAACTGCATCCTGCTGTCCAAGGAGGAGACGCCGGTGCACCTGGAGGTGGAGGACGTCCACCAGGTCAGAGCAGACACTTCCTGTTCACACCTAAAACTTTATGAGACTTCAAGCCCCCGAGCTGCTAGAGTGTCCTTGAACAAGACACTAGCAAAACAGATGTGCATTACAGCTGACAAGATAAGGCCAGACAGCTGTTATCTGGCTGCCTCGGTAACTTTAATACAGTGAGTCACACTCAGGTCAACAAAATGAACCAATCCTGAAATAATTCACCACTGTGGGATGGCCCAAAACAGTTAAAAACAAGACCTGTTATTATAGTTTTGGCTTATTCATTTGTTTTAATTTTTATTTTGTTTTGAAGTTTTGTTTTCAGTTCACTTCAGTTTCAGTTTAGTTTCATTTTAGTTTTTAGTTTTTAGTTTATTAGTTTCAGTTTCCAGTTTGCTAGTTTGCTAGTTCATATGATGGAGTATTAAGGCCACTGTAGGGGAAAAACAATAATGGAGCCAGATGAGAGGAGGTAATATTCTGAGAAAAAAACGCCAAATTTCTGAGATTAAATTTGTAAATTTACACACAAAAAAAGAGAGAGAATTATATGTTTTTGGGCAAGGAGCTGCATGTTTTGACTCTGCGAGGTTGGATCAGCTTCACTCTGCAGACACTGCTGCCTGCTGTGTCTCAGGCCTGCAGCTGATCCCCTCAGCAGATTCTACTCTGACATGAGATTCAGGAACAAGGAGATCCTGCTGATCTGAGCCCAGAATCAGCAGATTGTTTTCTTCTGAATCGGCCCAAGTCACAGCAACGTCTCTTCAGAGTCCAGATGCTGAGGAGGAGGTTGGGGTTCTGGACTCAGACCAGCAGGATTTCCTTCAGACTGGATCCCACAGGAGGAGAAAAAAACACTTTACCACTTTAACCTCAGAAAATATCAGTTTTTTCTCATAAATTTTACAAATTGAATCTTGTCTTCCCTTAATCTTTTTTAACCTTTCTTTGACCAGAATACATCGTCATATGTTTTTTTCCCCTCAGGGATTAATAAAGCAAAGTAAAGTGAGTTTGTGTGTTTGTTTATGTGTTTATGTGTGTGTGTGTGTGTGTGTGTTTGTGTGTGCAGGCGTACGGCACGGTGTTTGTCAGCAGTGTGAAACACAAACACATTCTGGCCCAAAGGTACTTCAGCAAGATCCCCGCCCTGGCTGAGTATCTGGACAACATGGAGGCTCAGTCTGCCGCCCCGGGCAACCGTGTCGTCACCAAGCCTGTCACCACGGCGATAGGCAAGCATCCTGCCGGCCCCACATAGAGCTCAGCTCATTAAGTACGACCCTGATGGTACATCTCTTCTCTGTTTTCTGCCCCCGCCTGACTCTTTTCACTTTTTCTTTCTTCTCATTTCCCCTTTCTTTCTCTTTCTCTCTCTCTCTCTCTCTCTCTCTCTCACTCTCTCCTTCCTCTCTCTCTGTCTCTTCCACACGGGTCTGATGTGGTTATTTAAAACTAAAATAAATGTCACGATGGTTAAATGCGTTGATTCCATTTAAATTCATCGGTTTGGAACTGTGTTTGCTTTTATTTTTGAGGTGGGAAGTGGAACCTTTTGCTTCACTATTTTTGGTAAATCTGGCCTCCTCTGAAATCTTGGAGACACCAGATCGTTATCATTATCATTATTATCATTATTGACAGTAATATTCATAGTACCGTATTGACCCGAATAAAAGACGACCCTGATTTTAAGAGGACCCCTCTTTTCAAGACCCTTTTTTGGAAAAATACTTTTTATATGGACATTCTGCCAGGAGCGGACTTACCATTAGGCAAAACTAGGCGGTGGCCTAGGGCCCCAAGTTCCTGAGGGCCCCATAAAACTCCTCATACACTTATGGTTAATACAGTTATTACTTATTTGCGCACATTAATTATGTTTTTGATTAAAATACTTTTGCTAAAATGCCAGCAGAATGCTTATGGTATTATGTGTGTCTCGGGGCCCCTGTTTTGTGTGTTGTCCTCTCATCTCAGAGGGCCCCATGCCTGCCTTTGCCTTGGGTCCCAAATTTCTTCAATCCGCCACTGCATTCTGCAACACCAGCCCATGCTAGCTTTGAACTCAGTGCGGGGTATGTTGAGCTCTGTGGCAACTTCAAGTGCTTTCTGCTGCATCACAGCCCTCGTAACGGGCAGTCCTTCACTACGTTTCTCATTCACAAAATTGCACACCCTCCTGTCAGTCTCGTTGAATCGACCAGTTTTTGGACCACGAAAAGTCCTTCTCTGGCTGTGGGCATTTTTTTTTTATTTTTTTTTTAGCTCTTCTTTCTGAGACCGCCACCGTCTCACATTGCACTCAGAGCCAGGGTTAAGGGATGTTTATTTACCTTGACAGTTTCGGAGGTAACTTCACAAAGCATCCAACTGACAGCCGGAGCGGCGTGTCAGCTGGCTGCTACATTCAACCGGGTAATCGCGCTTCGCATTTAACGATTTTGCGGAGGCAGGAGGAAAGTTGCATGATTTACGTTGTATCCACGTTCGCGCGCTGCGTGCGTGACCGTTCATGTGCTGGAGCACACCCCTTCCAACCGTGCCAGAGCGGGGAAGTGTACACATTCAAGCATGGAACACATGCAAGTACAATACATGTGTATTTGCTTAGACCCCCAATATAAGACGAGGGCGTTTTTTCAGGGCATTTTCAATGGAAAAAATATCGTCTTATATTCAGATCAATACGGTAATTAAATAAATACATGTACTGTGCTCAGTGCATTGGCTTCCCAGCTTTAAAGGTTCCATATGATTCAGTTTGATGATTTTCAATCTGTTCTGGCTCAGGGTGAAAAAAACATGTTCCTCATGGTGTTCTGTGAATACTCAAGTTTAACTACCTGAACCAAATAAATTATATTACATAAATAAAATACATTACAGCTGTAATGCTAACTGAGCTGCACACACCCAGCCCGCGAGCCCTGCTTCCATCCTTATGGAAACAAATCTGCTGTCAGAGCTATTAGACTGGGGGTCAAAGGTCACAAACAGCTGGTAACTCTTTAACAGTCAGTCAGTGCCAACAGATAAGGAGTTAAAGGAAACCACTTACACCACCAGACACTTAAGAAAGCTCAACTTTGCTTTTTGTGGGTCTGTGGGACGGGAAAGATAAACGGTTAATGTGTCATCAGCAGTGGGACGTGATGAGTAATCAGGCTCTTTAACGTTTAACAGCTCTGGGTTATTATAATATATTATTATAATATATTTTATAATAAAACACACCCACCCATCTACCGTCCCTTTTCCCTCCTCATTTGGTGTTTTAGTTTTTTGTGAGAATACTTTTGTTATCCACCTGTGGTAAAGAAAAAAAGAAAATTCTGCTGCATCCAAGTTTGTCTGGCTCGCAGGCCATCAGTAACCTGAGCAGGTGCAGCAGTCAGGCCCGGCTCGGCCCAGATGTCAGCATATCAGTGATGACTCAGGCTAAATTTTTGGATTATTTGTCCAAGAGGCAACATACTCCCCAGATTCATTGATCCATGCCGTGCAGTACAATATTTTCTTTATTATACCCGGCTGTGGTCAAGTTGAAGTATTTTCGTGTGTTTGGCAAAAGCACAGAGCCGTGAGTCAGGACTGCTTTCCCTGACATTTCACACTGAGGCACAAACACTTTGTGTTTCCTCGCTGAACATTTGATTCATAGAAGTTAAGTGTTTTCTCCTATAGGCATCCAGTTCTTATTCATTAATTTCTTCATTTATTATGAGTCTGGCATTATTCAGTTTTTATGATTGTCTTCCTCTCTGTCCTCCGTTTTTCTGTTTTGTTTTTTTTTTATTTGTTTTTAATTCTTAGGATTAGGATTTAAGATCAATTTATTTCATTATTATTTTTATGTATTTTTTAAAAAGTCCCTACACTAACATATAAACAAAATGACTGCATCACAGGCTGGATGTTTGAAGCCTGTGTGCAGCCCTGTGGGTTTCAGTGGGTTAAAGGTGAAGGAGGTAAAGGTGAGGAGAACCTGCTCAGTTCAAACGCTGCAAACTGCCCTGATTGGACAGATTTCAATCATTTTTTTGTGAGGGAGCCAATCAGAGCCACAGCTGATTGTGATGCGTTCCCTGGAGTGAAACCGCCTGGAGACTAAATCAAATTTTAGAATGTTATTAAACTTATTTGATCATATAACAAGGCAATTTTGAATTTGTAGTGCACAGCAGCTGTGAGGGGCTGTGTGCTGTGCTTTTTACCTGCTCAGGTGTCACTTGGGTCACTCAGCAGGCAGATCTCACATATCTCACCTGTGTGTGTGTGTGTTCAGGCATTTAGCCTCCACACACACAGATAACCACACACACAGATAACCACACACACAGATAACCAGTGGTGAGGCAGCAGACGAGAGCTGAAGCGCTTCAAAACGACTGAAAGCTGCAGCTCGACTCAGACGTCGTGTCGGGGTATCGAACCTACGACGTCCGGTCCGAGGCTGACCTTCCAGCACCGGGCCATCCTGACCCGCTCCTCTCAACAGGCACACTGTCCCGGGACAGTTTTATGACGGCCGGGTGGTAGGCGGAGGGAGACGTCAGGCGGAGGATGTGGGGCCGGCTCGGCAGAGGACTGTGGAGCTACCGCAGCGTCGCCCTCGCCGCCGCGACGCCGCTGCTGCTGCTGCCTCTTCCTCTCATCGGCAGGACGAAGGTGAGGCTGCCCTGCATGTGGACAAACACGCAACACACAGCAGTGAGATCAGAGCCATACGACGGCGTGTTAGGGCCAGTGTGTGTGTGTGTGTGTGTGTGTGTGTGTGTGTTAGAGCTGGATGAGGTGAGAGGTAATATTCCAAGAAAAAGAAAAATTTCTGAGATTTGAACAGACGATGGAAAAGACTCATGACCTGGATACAGACTGGATCACTGCACACACACACACACACACACACACACACACTCACCCAGGTCAACTGATTTGTCTGTTATCTCTCCTCTGATTGGACGTTATCAGTGTTAGCCCCGCCTTCACAGGTCTGGGTTAGCAGGTCACTGCTGCAGCTTCTCGTGGCTCAGCAGCTGTTAGCATCTGTTCCTGTCATCGGTCTGTCTGAACCAATCAGACGGGACCTGGAGCCAGATGTGATGCAGCATAAAGACCAACGAAGAAGAAGTCGCTGACAGAGGGAGGTGGTCGGGGTGTGGATGGACCAATCACACGGAGCTTCCAGAGACCCGGCATCCCGGTTGTGTTTGTTTTTAGCTAGCTAACATTAGTTGAGGTTAAGTTTGCTAACCTTAGCCCTGCACCGCTCCGGCAGCCCGGACGTCAGGCTCGTCCTGCTGAGCGAAACATCGCTGCAAAGTTCGGTTAAGTTTTGCCGAAGGAAAACCTGCCATGGCGATGTTCAGCTCGACCTCTGACCTCACAGCCTCATCAAACTTTACAGAGACAAACTAGAGAGCGAGGCCGTTCAGAGGAGCTCTGCTGGACTGACCATGAAGGCCACTTCCTGACACGTTTACACATCAGAGCCTCAACATCCAGTCACAGGAAGGTGCAGCTCTCACAGAGAATCTGCTAAAGTCAAAAGTTCAGACAGACGGATGATAGCAACAGATGCTAACAGCTTCTCAGCCACTAGAAGCTGCAACAGGGACCTGCTAACCCACACACACACACACACACACACACACACACACACACACACACACACACAACCAAAGCCATCCTGCCGTCTGTCTGCAGGCAGATGAGGAAATCATTTTGGCGTTTTCCAGCAAATTAAGCGACAGACACGCCTCATGTTTTCTGTCTCTGTGACGCCGCCGTCAGTTTTCAATCCCAGACCTTCTGCTCAAATCAATTTCCTCAAACAGATTCTGCCTGTCGTGGCAAGCTGATATATTTGTCTTCAGGGTGAAACACAGCTTCGCACTAATGTGAATTTAATCTTTTTTTTTTTTTTTTTGTCTTTCTGATCAAAGAGGCAGAGCCAGGGTTTCTGCAGGTTTCCTGTTCCTCATGAGGCTCAGGGCCCTGCTTCATACACAAACTGTTTTGTCTTACAAGCTGAGATTTCACAGGAAAAGGAGCTTTCTGTAGGTTTTCACTGGAAACAGGTTAAAGGTTAGTGCCTGTAACTTTGAGAACTGCCACCATGAAGTCACTCCTCCTACATTCCATACATTTAAAAACAGAGGATCAATTCATTTGACACTGAAATGACTTGAAAATAGAAAAGGTTGTGATTCAAAGAAGCAGCTTTTGCTGGGTCCAAAATTAACTTTTGGGCTCAACTGCAGGTGAACTGTGAAAATGTATCAGCCAATTTTTAATTTAACTTCCACCCGGTGCTCTGCTGTTTTCTGCTCTGTACACTCCCCAAAGTGTGTGTGTGTGTGTGTGTGTGTGTGTGTGGCTGTTGGAGAGAGAGTGAGAAATTATTTTTTATTTAGAGAAAAAAAAATATCTGGCCAGTGACCCCAATTTATTTTCCCACCAAACCTCAAATTGACCCTCATTTGGCTCTCGGAGGGTCTTAGTTCTCCTGACCCGCCTTCTTGTTGCTTTTGTCGTTAAGCTTCAGTTTAAATGAGTGAACGTTTTTCTTCTTCTCTGCTGTCTGCCTTCCTCTGCTTCTGTGTGACTCTTCCAGCTTTATTGCTCCTCTCTCCATAAACTGCAGAGCAATAAACCTGCGGCTGCAACACTGGAGACGGAATCTATCTGTTATCATTAGACTAAAATCGTTAGGCTAAATAAATGTGTGTCTGTGGTTTGTTACCACCCTTTTTAAAATAAATAAAATAACACACACTGTATGGACAAAAGTCTTGTTCAATTGTAGGAGCTTCTCTGAGCTCCCATTCTAAATCCAGAGGCATTGGGTGGGGAGACATGTGGGGTGGTGGTTGGGGTGGGGGTTCAGGAACCGAGGTTCGGGAAGGCGGGATGAGTTTCTAAACCAAAATCCTTTGAACCGAGGTTTTCCGGTTCGGTCAAAAACCGTAACAACCCTAACTTCTACCCACTATGAGCCTCGGCGCTCGGCGACCCCGCTCTGTCACTTTATGTGGTGCCGCCCCCTGGTGGCCGAGTCGCTGTGGTTCCTAAACGCTTCCACTTTGCAATAATCCCACTTCCAGCTGATGGTGGAATATCTAGGACGGAAGAAAGTTGAGCAGCTGACTTGTTGCAGCGGTGGCTTCCTGTTCCATCACTATTACAGCAGCACCTGAACTCAGTGAGCTCTTTAGAACCAGACACTCTGTCACTGATGTTGGGAAAGGCAGACTGCATGGCTGCTGCTGGAGGTTACACACCTGTGGGGACGGGACTGAAGGAAACACCTGAACTCACTGATTAACAGGTGTGTTCCAATACACTCCTGATCAAAATCTTAAGACCAGTTAAAAAATTGCAAGAATTTACATTTCGCACTGTTGGATCTTAAGAAGGTTCTAAGTAGAGCTTCAAAATGCAAAAAGAAGAAATGGGAGTGAGACAAAAAAAAATTGAGTAAGCAAACAACCATTAAACTGAAATAGGCTGTTCATCAGCTGATCAAAAGTTTAAGACCACTGCCTTTAAAAGCCCAAATCTTGGCAAAAATGTGGATTCAGTGTCATTTTCTGTCAGGTATCCACACTGTCATGACCTCCTGATGGCAAAGGCTAAAAAGCTTTCTTGTTAATCACCTCAAAAATTTGTTTTGGCATGCTTGATGCAAGTGTTTCCAGGAGGCTAGTGGGAATGTTGCTCCAAGTGGTGAAGAAGCTTCACGGAGGGCATCCACTGTTTGGAACTGGTGTCCATTTCTGTAAACTTCCCTTGCCATCCAACCCCAAATGTTCTCAGTTGGATTTAGATCAGGAGAACACGCAGGATGGTTCAAAAGAGTGATGTTCTTTCTCTGGAAGAAGTCCTTTGTCAGGTGGGCATTGTGAACTGCAGCGTTGTCCTGTTGAAAAACCCAGTCATGACCACACAGACGATGGCCTTCAGTCATGAGGGATGCCCCCTGCAACATCTCCACATAGCCAGCTGCTGTTTGACGCCTCTGCACAACCTGAAGCTCCATTGTTCCATTGAAGGAAAAAGCCCCCCAGATCATGATGGCGCCCCCTCCACTGTGCCATGTAGAAAACATCTCAGGTGGATCTCCTTGTCATGCCAGTAACGTTGGAAGCCATCAGGACCGTCAAGGTTACATTTTTTCTCATCAGAGAATACAACTTTCTTCCACCTTTCAGTGTCCCATGTTTGGTTCTCTCGTGCAAACTCCAAATGAGCAATTTTGTGCCGTTCAAGGAGACAAGGCCTTTGAAGACGTTTTTTGTTCTTAAAACCCTTCTCTTGCAGATGTCGTCTGATGTTTATGGGACTGCAGTTGGCACCAGTGACAAGCTTAATTTGGGCCGAGGATCGTCCCGTGTCTTGACGGACAGCCAATTGGATCCTCCGGCTCAGGGCCGGTGAAATTTTTTTGGGTCTTCCACTTGACTTTTTTGTTCCATAACCCTCAGGATCTTTTAGGAAGTTAAAAATGACTGTCTTACTGCGTCCAGCCTCAGCAGCAGTGGCACGCTGTGAGGGCCATGTTGTTGGGCCTTGTTGTTGAGCCTTGTTGTTGTGGAGCCTTGTTGTTGAGCCTTGCTGTTGGGCCTTGTTGTTGGGCCTTGTTGTTGGGCCTTGTTGGGCCTTGTTGTCGGGCCTTGCTGTTGGGCCTTGTTGTTGAGCCTTGTTGTTGGGCCTTGTTGGGCCTTGTTGTTGAGCCTTGTTGTTGAGCCTTGTTGTTGGGCCTTGTTGGGCCTTGTTGTCGAGCCTTGTTGTCGGGCCTTGTTGTTGGGCCTTGTTGTTGGGCCTTGTTGTTGGGTCTTGTTGTTGGGCCTTGTTGTTGGGTCTTGCTTATGCAGCTCAACAATCCGACCGCGTTCAGAGAGAGAAAGCTTTTTACCTTTTCCATCAGGAGGTCATGACAGTGTGGATACCTGACAGAAAATGACACTGAATCCACGTTTTTGCCAAGATTTGGGCTTTTAAAGGCTGTGGTCTTAAACTTTTGATCAGCTGATGAACAGCCTATTTCAGTTTAACGGTTGTTTGCAATAAATTGCTTACTCATTTTTTTTTTATTTTTTTTTTGTCTCACTCCCATTTCTTCTTTTTGCATTTTGAAGCTCTACTTAGAACCTTCTTCAGATCCAACAGTGCAAAATGTAAATTCTTGCAATTTCTCAACTGGTCTTAAGATTTTGATCAGGAGTGTATTTTTGTCAACTTTATATAATATAATAGGGCGGCACGGTGGTGCAGTGGTTAGCACTGTCACCTCACAATAAGAAGGTCCTGGGTTTGATTCCCACCCAAGGTCCTTTCTGTGTGGAGTTTGCATGTTCTCCCCGTGTCTGCGTGGGTTTCCTCCGGGCACTCCGGTTTCCTCCCACCGTCCAAAGACATGCAGGTCAGGTGAATTGGAGAAGCTAAATTGCCCCTACGTGTGTGTGTGAATGTCAGTGTCTGTCTGTCTGCCCTGTGATGGACTGGCGACCTGTCCAGGGTGTTTCACTGCCTTCGCCCTATGAGCGCTGGGATAGGCTCCAGCACCCCCCCACAGCCCTAGTGAGGATAAGCGGTTTAGAAGATGAATGAATGAATATAATATAATAATATATATTTAATATCAGCTTATATGTGTATATATAATATAATATACAGTAAGTGTGTGTATGTGTGTGTTCCTCCAGGTGGCAGAGTGCGCCTTCGTTCTGCTGCTCATGGCGGTGTACTGGCTGACTGAGGTGATGCCTCTGTCCATGACGGCCATGCTGCCCGCCGTGCTCTTCCCTCTGTTCGGCATCATGAAGTCTTCTGAGGTGAGGAGGGAGGCGACATAACACACCTTCACTTCTAACGAGCAAATTAAAAGCAGCCAATCACAGACGAGCTTCAGATGTTTCCAGCAGCTCCAGTGGAGTTTGATATATTTGGATGGTTTCCAAAGTGTGGTCTTGGGACCTCCAGGGGTACATGAAGGTCTTCTTAGTGGTCCTCAGCAAAATGAGGACAAGTTGAATTTCACTGTAAACTCCCTCTCTCTCTCTCTCTCTCTCTCTCTCTCTCTCTCTCTCTCTCTCCTTCTCTCTCTCTTTTCTCTCTCTCTCTCTCTCTCCTTCTCTCTCTCCTTCTCTCTCTCTCTCTCTCTCTCTCTCTCCGTCTCTCTCCCTCTCTCTCTCTCTCTCTCTCTCTCTCTCTCTCTCGCTCCACCAGGTGGCGAGCATGTATTTTAAGGATTTCCACTTCCTGTTGGTGGGGGTCATCTGCGTGGCCTCGGCCGTGGAGAGGTGGGGGCTCCACCGCAGAGTGGCACTGAGGCTCGTCATGCTGGTGGGAGTCGACCCCGCCTGGTGAGCGCCCCCTGCTGCCCGCTCTGTGCTGTTCAGTTCAGGGTCACAGGAGTGTCTGTCCCGCCTTCTCTCTGTGACCTTTGACCTCCTTCCAGAACTGAAGCTCACTCTCCTCGTTCATAAGTCACTCTGCAGAACAGCAGCAACTAAAACAAAATAGGAAAAATCTTTTTTAACCTTTTTATGTGAGATGAAATAAAGACCAAAAAGCTGAGATTAAATTTTAATAATCGTTATGTGGGTGTTTGGTTGTTGCAGCAGCAAATATTAATGACAGGATACAGCAAAGAGGAATATAATACCAACAGACATGGACATGGACCGGCAAGTCTGTATGACTTTTAGAAATGTGTCTCTCAGTCAGGAAAGTCTTTTTTCTTCTGTGTGGTTTCCGCTCTCAGACTGCGGCTGTGATTCTGACCTCCGTGTCGTCTGCAGGCTGATGCTGGGCTTCATGTCCGGCTGCGCCTTCCTCTCCATGTGGGTCCACAACACCTCCGCCGTTACCATGGTGATGCCCATCGTGGAGGCCATGATCCAGCAGGTGCTGAAGGCGGAGGGGGAGCCGGCCGCCGGGGAAGACAACGCCGGCCTGCAGCTGGACGGTAGCCGGGACACATCACACCTCACACCATCCACTTCCTGTCCTCACCTATCCAAACAGTCACTGGGGGGCGGAGCCTATCCCGCACAGGGTGGAAGTCTCACTCACCTCAGTGATATTTAGATTAGAAGAGAGAAATATACATCTTCAGAAAAATAAAGCAAAAAACAAAAAACATTTAAATGATTCTGGAGTTATTCTGGAACATTCTTTAATTATTATGAACCTTTAGTTCTGCAGATGATCCCTGTCAGGGTTGAAAAATATTTATTTTTTCAGAGCAGCTCAGTCAAAAACAGCACCCCTGACCCAAAGCGCAGTCCCAGCTGCACCTCATCATATCACACAATCCTCTGCTAACTGACGTACAAATCACTTTAAAAATGAGTGTAATATTCGAGGCACAGCAGCAGCAGCAGTGTGAGGCGTTCATGGACCTCTGTTGTGTTTGCAGAAAGAGTCGAGCTCGAGGAAGAGAAGGACAGAGTGAGGTGAGTGAAGGGCGGTGCTGATCATTATTACAAAAAATAAATAACAAAGTACCTCTGTTTCTACTGCAGAGGGACAGTATTTCTATTGTGTGTGTGTGTGTGTGTGTGTGTGTGTGTGTGTGTGTGTGTGTGTGTGTGTGCGTGTGTGCGTGTGTGTGTGCGTGTTCCTCTCTCTCTCAGCACAGAGCAGCAGCCGGATGCTCCTGAACAGACAGACGCTCACATCCAGATGCAGACAGTGTCAGAGCCTGTGGTAGGAGCATCACTGACACATAATGACACTACAGCTGCTACACTAATATTACCACTAATATTATCACTATCACTCAGAAATATGAGAAATATTACTCAGTCTGGCTCAGCCACACTGTTTGGTTTGGCTATATTCACATATAAAAAACTTTACAAGTGAGGGAGAACTGCCTAAAAACCCTCAAGGGGCTTGAAAAGTGGCGTCTCCGTGCAGCATCACTGGAAATAATCTCAGAAATGAAATACACACAATTTATACCTGTAATTAAAAAGTAAAAGAAAAAGATAAACAATGAAAGCGTAATATAGCGGAGTACTTTAACAAGTTTGATTGGTGGCATGTGATTGGATCAACCATCTGCCAATCATTAGCTAACTGTCCAATCAAATTGACTTCATAGATCGCTAACCATGACATGAAAATTTGGTGATGGCATTTATGTTGGAACTGACAAACAGCAAAACTAAGCACACTTTGTACACACTTTGAGTTTACTTTAGTCCGTTTTGTAAGAACACAATATCGTGTCAGCTGGTTTTCTACACTGACATTTCTAAAGTCTAGTTTTTGTTTTTATTACAGTTAACTAAAATGCTTCCTGTTAAGTTTTGATTAACTCTAATACCCTTGATTTTAACTGGTTTGTTTGTTTTCACATTTTCTGATCTTTTTGAAATATTGATGATGATGTTTTAAGGAATGGGTCATGCTTGCATGACTGGACAGACATGTGTTCATTCAGTCATTAATTCATTCATTACTAATATAACTACCACGGCTGGTAGAACTCGAGCTGCCTCTCTCTCGTGCTCCTGCCTCTCCCGCTCTCAGCTCCTCCTGTGTTTGACCTGCCGCTCGCAGGTCACAGCCTGCAGGACCAGGAGGGATCAGCTGATGTGTAAAGCCCTGAGCATCAGCATCGCCTACTCATCCAACATCGGAGGCATCGCCACCCTGCCGGGGACCTCGCCCAACCTCATCTTCTCAGAGTACATCAACCAGTGAGTGACCGCTGCAGAGCCCGCTGCATGCTGGGAAGAGAATCAGTGAGAGGCAAAGGGCTCTGTGTTATCGCTCTGAGCTCCTGCTCTGCAGAGCTGCAGCTCCTTCAGGCTCCACGTTCACTGTGGACTAAAGTCTGTCTGCTCCAGGCTCCTGGCTCTAAAGGCTCGTCCTGAGTCTCTTCATTAGTCCTGGCTGTGTTTTGGGCGTAACATGCAGTAAACCAATCAGAGCACCATCTCCCATCCCCTTTAACAGCCAGGTGTGTCACACCTTGGTGGGTTGCTGTTCTAATGGAGGATTCTCCAGGTGAGAAGAAAGCTTCTCTGCAGAGGAGACGGATCTGCACCAAGTGAAAAGGACAGCTGAGCCGTTTGGAATTAGAAAAGACACTTGAGACGTGCGTGGAGCCGGGTGTCAGATAGTCCTCAGAGAAAAAAATCACAAACGCATGATTTCAGTATCTTCATCTATGTGCAGCTTGGTATGTACTAACAACAAAGCTGTGAAGCATGCTGGGTACATTCATCCTGCTGGACAAAACAACCTTAAAAAACAAAACCTGTATCTTATCTGTCTTTTAATATCCGATGCAGGATTTACCCAGAGTGCAACTGCATCAACTTTGGGAACTGGCTGCTGCTGTGCCTGCCGGTCAGCGTGCTGATGCTGCTGTTGTCATGGATATGGCTGCACTGGCTGTTCATTGGCTCAGAGTGAGTCTTAATTAACATACAGACACATGTGACCTGCTCTGGACACCACTTCCTGTTTTGTTAACACTTGTTATATATTGTTATAACTACTTTCCTTGTAGTTTTATAGTCGTCGTAAATTATTCAGCCTTATGCTGCTGATGATGTGATTTCCCCTTTTTTACTTTATCGAGTCACGATCAAGATTGTAAAGTATCACATAAGATCACAGGACAGCTGCTTTGCCAGCTGAGACACCGACGCAGGAGTAACACTTTACCTGTCCTTATCTGTAATATACTGTGTCTGTGTTCACCCAACACACACACACACACACACACACACACACAGCTTCAGCTTCCTGTGGCGGTGTGGCAGGGAGCGATCGGAGAGAGCGAAGGCAGCGAGCAGAGTGATAGAAGAAGAGTACAGAGCTCTGGGGCCGATGAGGTGAGCACTCATTCATTCATTCATTCATCCATCCATCCATTCAGTGACACTTTGATTTGTATTGGTTCATGCTTTCATTTGTTCATCCGCTGACCTTGTCCTCCATTCATGTTTCATCTATTCACCCATTTGTCCTCCCCCCAGCCCCCAGGAGGTTCTGACCCAGTCCGTCTTCCTGCTGATGGTTCTGCTGTGGCTGAGCAGAGATCCAGGCTTCCTGCCCGGCTGGGCCTCGCTGCTCCCCCAGTGAGTCTCATCCTGGAGCTTTAACCCCCTCCACTTCCCCTTTAACTTCCTCCACTTCCCCTTTAACCCCCTCCACTTCCCCTTTAACCTCCTCCACTTCCCCTTTAACCTCCTCCACTTCCCCTTTAACCTCCTTCACTTCCCCTTTAACCCCCTCCACTTCCCCTTTAACCCCCTACACTTCCCCTTTAACCTCCTCCACTTCCCCTTTAACCTCCTCCACTTCCCATTTAACCTCCTCCACTTCCCATTTAACCTCCTCCACTTCCCCTTTAGCCTCCTCCACTTCCCCTTTAACCTCCTCCACTTCCCCTTTAACCCCCTCCACTTCCCATTTAACCTCCTCCACTTCCCCTTTAGCCTCCTCCACTTCCCCTTTAACCTCCTCCACTTCCCCTTTAACTTCCCCTTTAACCCCCTCCACTTCCCCTTTAACCCCCTCCACTTCCCATTTAACCTCCTCCACTTCCCCTTTAACCTCCTCCACTTCCCCTTTAGCCTCCTCTACTTCCCCTTTAACCTCCTCCACTTCCCCTTTAACTTCCCCTTTAGCCTCCTCCACTTCCCCTTTAACCCCCTCCACTTCCCCTTTAGCCTCCTCCACTTCCCCTTTAACCCCCTCCACTTCCCCTTTAGCCTCCTCCACTTCCCATTTAACCCCCTCCACTTCCCCTTGAACCTCCTCCACTTTCCCCTTTAACTTCCCCTTTAACCCCCTCCACTTCCCCTTTAACTTCCTCCACTTCCCCTTTAACTTCCTCCACTTCCCCTTTAACCTCCTGCACTTCCCCTTTAACCCCCTCCACTTCCCCTTTAACTTCCCCTTTAACCCCCTCCACTTCCCCTTTAACTTCCTCCTTTAACCTCCTGCACTTCCCCTTTAACCCCCTCCACTTCCCCTTTAACCTCCTCCACTTCCCCTTTAACTTCCCCTTTAACCCCCTCCACTTCCCCTTTAACTTCCTCCTTTAACCTCCTCCACTTCCCCTTAACCTCCTGCACTTCCCCTTTAACTTCCTCCTTTAACCTCCTCCACTTCCCCTTTACCCCCTCCACCTCCCCTTTAAAATCCTCCTTTAATCCCCTCCACTTTCCCTTTAACTTCCTCCTTTCACCTCCTCCACTTCCCCTTTAACCTCTTCAACTTCCCCTTTATCGCCCTCCACTTCCTCTTTAACTTCCCCCACTTCCCCTTTAATCCTCCTCTCTTTCCTCCATTTCTCCTTAAACTTCCTCCTTTGACTTCCTACATTTCCCCTTTAACTTCCTCCACTTCTCCTTTCCTCCTCTCCACTTCCCTTTAACTTCCTCCTTTCCCCCTTTCAACTTATTCCACTCCAGTTTAAACCTCCTCCATTTCCCCTTTAACTTCCCCCCACTTCGCTTTAACCTCCTCCACTTCCCATCAAAAAATAATAATTCCATTCACTCTCATGTCAGCTGAAACTCGTAGTTTCCTCTCAGCCTTCTAACTCTTAAAGTTAAGGGTTTTTACAGAGCTAGCCAAACAGATCCAGCAGGAGTCCTGTCAGATCACTGTTTGTGTTTGGACCAGGTTCTCCAGCTGCACCACCGACGCCACTGTGGCTCTCCTGCTGGGCCTCCTCCTCTTCATCATCCCCGCCCACGGACCCAACAACAAATTCGGTGCGTGCACAACCGCTGTTTGAATTTTCCTTTTACATGCAGGTAAGGGGCGTGTAACTTTCATTTCAATAAAAGTACAAAATGGATTTTATTTGTACGGCACATTTCAAAGTACTCAGACACTCTGTAGCAAGAAAAGAAAACATAGAGTAACATTAAATGAAACCCTGAGTGGTGATTCATGATTGATGCTTCATAGCAGTGTACACACAACAAGAACCATGAGATGTAGGACAGAGAAGGTAGAAAACTGCGTCTTAAAGGCTGCAGCGAGCGTCCGTCCTGCAGCGCTCGGTCTCAGGCTGCCTCCTCTCTCCCTGCAGAGGCCATGATCCGCTGGACGGACTTCCAGGCCTCCATGCCGTGGGAAGTCGCTCTGCTGGTGGGCGGAGGCTTCGCGCTGGCCGAAGGCACCAAGGTGACAGTCTGCGTCTTTGTTTTGTTTTAAGTCATTTGACAGCAGACTGGGTGAGTCACGAGCACAGAGATAAACCTGACTGGACTTGTAGAGGATGTAGAGGATTGATATGGCTTTATGTTTTTTTTTGGTTTGCTGTCCTAATCCTGGTCTCCAGCTGGAAGTCTCACACTGCCTTTACATGAGCTTCAGTAGTAAGATCTTTCACCGCGTATGGAAAGCTATGTGATTTCTCAGATTCCATGTAAGCGGACGGTCGGTTTCCATAACCGGAGTAAAGGATTAAGAGAAATCGGGTTAAAGGGATACTCCAACCTATTAGGTAAAATCCCCTTTTTTCCGACTTCCCCAGACTGAGACAAGAGATCCCAACACCTTGGGATTTAAAGCCAAAGCAGAGAGGTTTGAGGTTTGAGGTTTGAGGTTTGAGGTTTGAGGAGAAGTGAATTAGTGGTGGATCTTCCTCAGCGGTCCTTCAGCGGTGTGAGGATCACTGAGACAGACGGAAGGAGAAATGTGTTCAAAGGTTACAGCGCCACTATCTGACTTCTCCTCAAACCAACCAAGTTTTTTTTTTTTTTTTTTTTTTAGATATTCCAAGCCATGTATTTCAAATCCACACGATCCTCTGTTTAAGTCAGACAGCCTCAGAGCTGCTGGAAGGTTTATTTTTTCACTTTGACAGAGCCAGGCTAACAATTCCCAAAGACTTTAAGTCTTTATGCTAAGCTAACAGGAAATGAACCACTGGATGTACAGAGGGGAAAATGCTATCAAACATCTTGTCTCAATCTGGGGAAGTTGAGTTAAGGGGACTTTGCCCAAAACACTGGAATATTCCTTTAAGACATCTTAATTTCTCCTGGAGAAACCGGACCAGTGTGCCATGTGTGCGCTTCAGATTTCTGTAGGTTACCTGAAGGCTTTTTCCACAACACACACTGTCCGACGCTCAGGAGAGTAAAAACTCACCGTCTACAGTCACTGAGGAACACTTAATAATTTTATGTCAACTTTACATCTGATAAAAATATGACCAGAGTGAAAAACACATCTGCCACCCCTGTCTGCGAAGCCCCCACATGACGAGGCCGGCTGACGGGCTGGCACACTGCTGTCACCATGGTAACAGTGTGTGTGTGTGTGTGTGTGTGTGTGTGTGTGTGTGAGGGGGATGCATGTATACTGTGATGTTTGAGTAATTAGAGAGAGGTAACACATGTAAACACAAGATGTTACCCGATTTCCTGCCATAACCCGGTTACTCGCAATAAGCTGGTGTCTGGTTGTCATGGAAACGTGGTGATAGTTATTTACCACCGCAGCTGCTGTGCCGTCTCTGTGCTGCGGCGAGGAAACACCTGACCTCTCCATCAGCGGCTGCAAAGGTCAAACTTCCCACACTCGCGGACGACGTGATGGAAACTGCCGACGAGCGTCACCGTGATCAAAAATGAATTTTCTCACGTTCGGCAAAACGCTTGGGACTGAAAACATCCACCGAATTAAACCGTGCAAACAAAGACGTGCAAGGTAGAAAAATTTCTAATTAGGTTTGATTATAGAGCGCATTGAATTAAAAATGTGAGAGTCCATTTGTACATGAAAAAAAAAGATTCCAGAACACACACTGACCCAGAAAGAGACCGCATCAACTTTATTCTCCGGCCTTTGTGCCGCCTGCCAATCAACGCTGCCGTTACCATGGAAACGGCTGCACTATGAATAGAATTAATTGCGGGCTGCTGAAGACAAAATCAACTTCATAAAACGTTTCATGGCAGCGACCTTAATTGTCTGCTGCAGATTATAGATTACAGTTTGTGACTGAGCCTCCTCACAGAGTTCATGAAATTTAAATGTAATTCTACATGAGATATTATTCTGCACCGAACCACAGGAAAGTCAAGTCTAGTCATTTTTATTTCTATAGCACATTTATAAACAACAGGAGTCGACCCAGAGTGCTTTGCAGTGGCGGCAGAAGGGTTTGCAATGAAAGAGAGAAAACATAAACGCCAAGACTAAAATGGAAAACACCGAGGAGAGAAACAAGCCAAATGAAAATCTGAGATTAAAATAAGAAATTAAGGCCAGAAAAAGCTGAGAGAAACTGATTAGTCCAGCAAACAGGCGGTCAGCGAGCAGCCTGCCAGCAGGCGGGATCAGGCAGCAAAATCTGCTGAGTCGCTTTACGATACAAAACAGGAAGAGGGCGCTGTTCTTCCAGAGCGGGCGGAGCTAAAGCTGGAGGCGCCGAGGCTGATGGGAAATGCTGTGTTTGCATGCATGAATACATTTACTGTGTGTGTGTGTGTGTGGGGGGGGGGGGGTATCTGCTGCAGCACTTTTATTTTGTCAGAGAACAGAGCAGAGCCGTGTGTTTACACTGATCACTGGTGTGCGTGTGTGTGTGTGTGTGTATCTCTGTGTGTAGATATTTGTGTATTTGCAGGCAGAGGCCAGCATAGCATCTATGTTTGCATGCATGAATACATTTACTGTGTGTGTGTGTGCGCGCGCATGTGTGTGTGTGTGTGTGTGCAGGTGTCTGGCCTGTCGTCCTGGGTGGCAGAGCTGCTGACTCCCTTGGGTGATCTGCCGGTTTTGGCCACGGTTGCGGTCGCCTGCGTCATCGTCACCACGGTAACGGAGGTGGCCAGCAACGCCGCCACCATCACCGTCTTCCTGCCCGTCCTCGGCCCGCTGGTGGGTTCACATGGAGAAAGGCAATAAGCAACTTCACAAGAGACGAGCCACAAAATTTGCAGGACATTAGCAAAAAGAAAATGACCTGAAAAACAAAAAGAAAAGTAAAGACAATAACAAACATCTAACATCAAAAAATAAAAAAAATAGGAGAAAGAAAAATAACAAAACTGCACCAGACGTGGCAGCACACAGCAGCGCCCCCTGCAGGCCACACAGGAGCCACATGGCGTCCTGATGGCGGTGTTTTCGGGCTGACGGTGTGTTTGTGTGTCTCCGGCTCGCAGGCTGAGGCGATCCACGTCAACCCGCTCTACATCCTGATACCCACAACCCTCTGCACCTCCTTCTCCTTCCTGCTGCCCGTGTCCAACCCCCCCAACGCCGTCGTCTTCGCCTACGGACACCTGAGCACCGTCGACATGGTCAGTTCTGCGTGTCGCCACTGACGTCCCGAATCCATCTGATTCCGATTCACAGAGTCCCGAATCAGTGTGATCTCTGTGTTGATTCAGTATTGGTTCAGTCAGAGATGTTTCAATCACAAATGAAAGAGATTATTATTAAAGAGATTCTCAGAAAGCAAACTCTAAGAAACTCTCTAACCTGGTGCATTATTAATAATATTAATGTCTACATTTAGAATTCAAGTCACAGCCGTTGCATTAATCTACTTTTTCTTCAACATGACCAACAGCAGGCAACACGACATCATGCAACTCCACAGACTCAGGAAAAAAAACATCAAAAGATCGATTCAGGGGTTAAATGAATCGATGATCAGTTTGTTATGATGAAGATTGATTGGAAATGATTTTTGAGTAACTGAACTGAGCCGTAGTTCTGTGTGAAACGAGTGCGGAGGTTTGATTCCACGAGTTACTCACCATTTAACGATTCCTTATAAGAAAATGGCTGCACAGTGTTTTTATTATTAACTCTGCCATCGATATGTTTTTGCCCTGAGCTGTTTCTACAATGCATGCTGGTCCGCTGTGTCAGTGTGATGATGAAGATGATGATGATGATGATGATGATGATGATGATGATGATGATGATGATGATGATGATGATGGTGGTGGTCCTCGCTGCAGGTGAAGGCGGGGCTTGGCGTGAACCTGATCGGCGTCCTGGCCGTGCTATTGGCCGTGACGACGTGGGGAGTTCCTTTATTTTCTCTGGACTCGTATCCTGATTGGGCGCCGGTTCTCCCCGGCTTCAACTCCACGGCACCGTGACGATGTTCCTGCTCTGGTTCTCAAAGCGGGGCCCGGGGACCCCGGGGGGCCCTGGAGGAGGTTCCTCATGTAACAGTTAGCTGTGGCAGAGCGATTTGATTGGACGAGGCGTTCCATCAGAGCTGATAAAAGCACTCTGACATTTTACTGTGACGTGTCCACGAAACTGACACCTTTCTAGCAATAATATGAAATAATGAATTGTTGTCAGGAGAGGACGAGTGACAGGAAACAAGCCGTATGTCTGCGTCCTGTGTTTTTCTGTGCGTTTGTTTGTTTGGCTCCCTCTGCTGGGGGTCCCGGGACACTGCACTGCCTTGAATAACAGCTGTGTTGGAAGCTGATGATTAGTGGTGTAATCAACTTTCTCTGTCATAATGTAGGCTTTTTGTGTTTTTATGCTTTTTATGTTCTTTTAAATAGAGGTTTTACGTGAGAATTTTGACATTAAAGTCGCCCTCAAGTCATTAATTAAATGCTTAAAGGGCCTTAAAATAATCTCTGTTCGTCAGTATTACATATTTAAAAGGTTTTCTTCCATGAAAAAACATCCCGTGTGCCTTAAATCAAGTTCTAAATCTGGCCCTCATTAAAATGTGCAGACCCGGTGAATAATGGGCCCCTTGGTGCGACTCAGCTCAGCTCTACAGGCTTTTACCTTTCTGGGTTTTGTTTTCCACTGCAGATAAACTCCTCACAGTGAATCAGTCAGTCTCAGTCTGAAGTTCTTTCATGACACCTTTTACTATCGGCTCGGCTCGCCTGGACCCCAAAAGTCTTTCTTCACTACGTGTTTACAAAAATCCTCTCTGACGGGTTTCTCTGGAGGAAAAGTTCAGATCCAGTCAGACGGTGACATGGCAGCGCCGCAGAGCTCTGACTGTGTCGTCCAGAGGAGGAGGAGGAGACTGAGGCTCTGACTGACAGGACCTCAAGGCTTTTGTTCCCACGTGAGAAGAACGTGACACCTGACCTTTCAGCCGTGATGTAGAGGAGGAAGGATGAACTCTGAGCTGCAGAGGAAACGCTGGACGTGAGTCTGACGGCCAGTTCCCAGACACTAATCAGGTGTGAGATTCTGAGAAAAAACACTCTGAATTTTCAGCATTAAAGTCGCAAATTTATGAGAAAAAACTTGGATATTCTCCAAGATTAAAGTGGTAAATTTGTGAGAAAAAAACTCACACACAGTGAAACTCGTGTTTCTCCTCCTGTGGGATTCAGCCAGAAGGAAATCCTGCTGGTTTGAGTCCAGAATCCCAGTCTCCTCCTCAGCGTCTGGACTCTGAAGAGACAAAAAACAAAAAACAGATTTCCCGCTCAGCGCGGGCTGCACGCTGTGCGATCCGCAGCCCGGAAACACAACAAGACCAACATGATCTGCTTTGCGGCAAGCAGGCAGCCCTCGTTGTTGCCATGGTAACAGTCATGTCATTAGATCCCGACCTGGATCCGTTCTGCAGTGTGGAGAAGGCCAGTCTGTCTCTTCCAGCTGCACAGAATCTGAACCCTTCATGTCAGCGTGTTGAAAACATCAGAGAGTCACTGCCACCTGGTGGCCACAGAGCAGAACTGCTCCCAGCAGCTCAGAGCCTCACTGAACATTCAATTAAACTGCTAACACACACACACACACACACACACACACACAAAATGTGGACCTTAACGTCAAGACAGGAAGCTGAGAGGCAGACACCCTGCAGCTTTCTGTCTGTCTGTCTGTCAGTCTGTCTGTCTTTGTGTCTGTCTGTCTCTCTGTCTGTGTCTGTTAGTCAGTCTGTCCTTCTGTCTGTCTGTCTGTCTGTCTGTGTGTCCGTCTGTCCTTCTGTCCGTCAGTCTGTCAGTCACTCTGTCTGTCTGTCTGTCTGTCTGTCTGTCTGCTCTCCGTCACTGAAGCAGGAGAAAGGTCCAGGAGCCCTTCCTGTCTCTGTGAGTGACGTGACAGACAGTTTGACACCTGGTTGGAGCGTCCAGACGGAGACACACCTGTAGAAATCTGACTGGGCTCACATCTCACACCTGCTCCAGATGTGCCTGTCATTTTTACACATGCACATGTTTGATCTTCAGCATTTTAAACTAGTTTTCTTTTATTTTCTTTATTTTTTTGATTGGATTTGGGTTTTTTCCCCCTCAGTTTTGGCTCAATTTTCTGTGTCCTCCGGGATCTATTTCTTCTCCCTCCGCGGTGTGTGTGTGTGTGTGTGTGTGTGTGTCCCTGTGCAGCAGCTGTCTGCTCACACGGACACTCACACACACACACACACACACACACACACACACACACACACACACACACACACACACACACACAGATCACGGACTTATCAGGATCCTGCCACACGGGCTCTGCGGAGGCCCATCCCACATGTTGCTCTCCGTTACAGCCGAAGATCGTCTATTTTAAAAGACGCATCACTCAACAAGCAAATTAAATCCCCACGGCAAAAGTAGCCCGCACACGTAACGCATCACAGCAGCCAGTCCCGCAGCTTGAGCTTCGTGTGCCTGACGGGACAAAGTGCAGCTGGATTCTGTGGCAGATGCAGGGACGGGACATTTCCAGCTGCTGGTCACTTGAAAAGGCTAAATATGCATTTTAATTTTGCACGGTTGTTTTTCCGGTGACAGTGATGTGGGGTTACAGGGTGTTAACCCGTGGAGCTGACACAACGAGGAGCCTCACAGTATTTCATGTGTAATCCTGCGAGAGGAGCCTCCACACTGCTGAGACGTTTCTGTGTGGCAGAATAATAATAATAATAATAATAATAATAATAATAATAATAAACTGTCACCACCTTGAACTTTATGAAATTTTTCAGTGTTTAGATTGACTGTCAAATGGAACATTTTTGTGGTAATCTTACAATTCAACATTCATATTTTCATGCTGAAAAATATTCCCGTTGCACTGGACCGTGCAGCAGCTGTAACCTTGGTTGATGAACGTTTAGAAGCACTGGGAACGTTTTGGTTTTCACACACTCTCAAGAAAAATGAACACAGACAGCTGGGCTCAGGTCCGCTTCTGCTTTTCTTTATTGTTGAGTAAAAGTCCGATTCCCTCCCTGTAGAAACCAGCATCAGATGCGTTAAATTTCAGTCGTTTCAGAGGAGAGACTCGGTTCCCAACATATGCTTTTGTTGTGATAGAGCAGGGGTGTCAAACTCATGCCATGGAGGGCCAAGAGGCTGCAGGTTTTCATTCCAACCACAAACTCCACCAGGTGATTTCACTGATCACCCTACCTCGAAACAGAGAGGCGGGACTAATCAGTGAAATCACCTGGTGGAGTTGTTGGTTGGAATGAAAACCTGCAGCCTCTTGGCCCTCCATGGCACGAGTTTGACACCCCTGTGATAGAGGTATTGAGTTTGAAGAATTTATTCTCCTCATCCACTGATGAAACATGTTTTACTGCAATGTTGTTGTAATGCAAACATTTACAAAGTGATGAACATTTCTGAACACGTTGTCTGAATTGTGGGACCCCCATGTTACAGAGCATTTCAGAAAAAGTGTGATTTCTTTTTTTTTTCTTCAAAATATGTGCAGCAGCAGCTTCACCTGAGGGAAGAGATCAGGTGAAACTTTAAATGATCCTCGCAGGAACTTGGGTTGATTGCAGCAGCAAATATGAACAAAGCAGTGGAAAGTAAACTCCAGTGTAAACAACAATATAGTGGAGTGAGCTAAAGATGAGCTAGGACACATAAACATAAGCAACCAGTCATTTCCAAAGTGTTTAAACTTGAAATGCACGTAAACATGTTACTGTTTTATTATCATGTGCAAAATAAGAGTACTGACTTACACCATCAGAGGGGCTCATTCACTATTTATCAGGTGAAATAGGTGACACAGAGGAAACAGCTGGAACCATAAAAGTCAATGCATATTAAATATGTAGCACAGAGTAATCAGAGAGATGTGCCGATTTGAAGAAAGCAGAAATATGTATTTACAGCAATGAAGGCTACCTGACTACTGTCACGTGAACAGGTTATAATGCGTTATCGTGCAGCGTAATAACCTGAACACCGTGTCAGCGCGCTCCCATTAACGCCGGCAGACTGTTTGTCTCCTGAAGCAGCGACAGAGTGAGACCTCTTCGCTCTGTGTGTTCCTCCTCTCTCTGCTCCGCAGCTACAGGTTGCTCACCTGTACCGGAGCGCTGAGAGCGCGCGCGCACGAGCAGCCGCAGCAGGCGCGTGCTGCCGCTCCATCCCATTCATTCCTACACAGCGGAGCGGAGCGCACGCGGCGACATCCTCCACATTCCGCCAAACTCCGCCCTCCGTGCCAAAAAAAAAAAAAAAAAAAAAAAAAAGGAAAAGCCGTCAGTGTTGCTCAGGTCGTCGCTCCAGACGCACCGGAGGAGGAGGACAGCGCGGCGGCACGAGCGCCACGTCGACTAAGAAAAACAAAACAAACCCAAACAAAAGATTTAATTTGTCTCTCAGCTTTAACCCGCCGTCTGAAGCGGAGTTTCACCTCCTGAACCATGTTGGACCCTTCCTCCAGCGAGGACACCGGCGGAGAGTCCGACTCAGAAGTTGTCCAGGATCCCCCGAAAAAACCCGACGCCTCCCCCGGGAAGCGCGGACCCAACCGGGCGAAGGACCAGCAGCAGCAGCCGGCCGCACCTGGAGCTGCCCCCGGGAAAGGTAAAGGCACAGGTGAAGACGAGGAGAGGAAGGAGCGGGAGCGGCTCCAGAAGGAGGAAGAGGAGAGGAAAATCAAGCTGCAGATCTACGTGTTCGTGCTGCGCTGCATCGCCTACCCGTTCAACGCCAAGCAGCCGACCGACATGGCCCGACGGCAGCAGAAGGTGAGTGGCTGCCGCACGCCGCACCGATAAGCACCTGTTCCCCGTCTGGCAGGGAGAGCCCCGCTGGCCAGACTCCATTCAAAAATGTGGCACTCATCACGTCGTTGTACCTGTGTGCGCACTTACCTATCAGACTGAGCACAACCTAATAACTTTCATGAATCAAGAAGGGCTGCGGAAAGATTCGGCGCACAAATAATCCACTAAGCAGCACTTAACTCAATAAAATTTCAACTTTTATAATTGGTTCACCTCTTCCTCTCGGATTCTTTTTGCACCAAAATGCTGCGCAGAGGCAATGCCCAGAATGAAACAATTCAAAAAGTTGAAAACATATTATAATATAATAAGTGCTGCGTAGTGGATTGATATGCCGAATTTAAGAGCATCTGCAAGTGTTTGATTGAAGGTGTGAGTCATGTTGCACCATGCTGGCACTCCTGACGACGGGCAAGGAAACTCAAAAGTGACAGATTTTTTGAATGGGGGTTGGCATGACGAGGGAACGCAACCGAACCAGTTCTGTACTTTTTTTTTTTTTTTTTTTTAGTTTCGGTTCATAATTCAAGCCTTTCTTTCCCTCAAAGACACTATCCTCATATAGCTTAAGTGTGACATTACTTGCTATTGTTAACAGGACTGATTTATTTAAGACAAAAATGTGGGCAGACGCTCTTCCACAAATAAAGGCTGGTGACCTGACTTCAGGTGGGTGTGAGGTGGTGTGGGGTGTTCCTGTTGTGCAGTGCTGGGGTTAATGTGTCAGCTGCTGATGTGCAGCGTGCAGGGCTGTGCATAAACCTGGGCTAGTTAGTATGTTAAACATGCTTTTCTTTATGCCACACATTGGTGGTGTTGGGTCTGAGACCAAAGCTGTGCCACCTCTCCATTTTATCTGCGCTCAGACTGCTGTGATGACAGGACCTGTGAGGCCACGTTCAAAGGCGGCTCTGCTGACATAATGAAGAGATTCCCCCTGTGTTTCTCCAACCCGGACTCAAATGTGTTTCTGTCGGCTGGAAAGCAGCCTGAGCTCGTTTTTATTTATTCTGTGTGTGATACTTCTGTTTCCCAGCTCTCAGAAATAAGCAAGACAAGCTATTTGTGATCTGAGGAGCGCCCACGCTTCCTCGTCCTGCCGAGAGCTTGTTAATGAGCGTTTTGTGCTGTTTAATTTCAACGCGCAGTCGAGGTGTTTTCATGCCGTGTGCGACTGAGGCGCCCTCAGTCTGCTCACACAGATATGGAGCTGCAGAGATGTTGTTTCAGGAAGTTCAGGATCGTGGAGCTGCATGGTGTTAATGAGAGGCATGCAGGCACACTTCAGATTCAAAATGAAGTTCAGCTTCTCCAAGAGCCTGTTCATAAATAAATATCAGTATTTAAAAGCTGGGAACTTGGTATTGATTCGTTGTCTTGCATGAGAATCAGCATGAGACAGCTTGCCACGCTCCCTGCTGGGTGCAGAGATGCTCCGAGGCCCGCTGGGCTCGGCGGGTTGTGTTCGAACCCCCCGACTCATTGCCAGCAGACCTTCCCTCGATAAATGAAGGGTGAAGAAATCAATAAAACATTCTGGATAATGCTTAATTGCCAGAGGATGGAGTTTATTTCAGTGGAATACGTCATGTTGGACCCCTGCTGAGAGATTACTGTCTTGCTGTCCTGTTTGTGCTGCAGAGCTGAGCGCAACGCGTGTCTCCGAGCGCAGGTCGGACCTGGGGGCTGTGGTTTCATCAACACTGCAGCGTTTATGTTTTACATCGACATTCTGTCATCTATGGCGACGAATTAGTGCTGTACAGAGAAAAAAACATGGAGCCGGGAGAACAGGCGGGGAAAAATTATGAGGAAACACCTCAGAATTTCAGAGATTAAAGTTGTAACTTCATGAGAAAAACAAATTTACAAGGATAAAGTCAGAAATTCTTTGATTAAAGTTGCACATTTCTGAGGAAAGGAAATTCACAAATTTATGTGAAAAAACTCGGATATTCCCTGAGATTAAATTGGTAAATTTATGTGAAAAAAAAATCCACAAATTTATTAGAAAAAAACCCCTCAAAATTCAGAAATTGAAAAGAAACAAATTTACGAGAAAAAAATTGAAAACTAGCTGTCCTCCTCCTGTGGGATCCAGTCTGAAGGAGCAATCCTGCTGGTCTGAGTCCAGAACCCCAACCTCCTCCTCAGCATCTGGACTCTGAAGAGACGTTGCTGTGACTTGGGCCGATTCAGAAGAAAACAATCTGCTGATTCTGGGCTCAGATCAGCAGGATCTCCTTGTTGCTGAATCCCATGTCAGAGTAGAATCTGCTGAGGGGATCAGCTGATCCCACCTCGCAGAGTGAAGCCATGCAAACAGCTGGGAGGGTCGGAGGTCGTCTGTATGTTTCTATAGATCTATATCCATATCCATATGTATATCTATATCTATGTATGGTTTGTGGCCCAAACTGCATGGGATTAGCAGAAGGTGGGCGTGTCTGCAAAGGGGAGAGCCGTGGCTGCCCAGAGAACCCATTTTTTCCACAGCTACGTTACACACAGGCAGTGTGAAGTTCTCGTACCAAAGACGTTTATGAGGAAATGCTTTATGAGACTGAGGAGTGCAAGAAAACAAAACAAAGCTAAAAGAGCACGTGACCGAGCAGAAGGTGTTAAAGAGTCTGGGGTCTTGCAGCTGCTCTGCGTCGTCATCATCGATTCGTGGCGTTCGACTCGCCGTGTTCAGCTCACGTCATCGAGCCGAAGCCTCTCGGAGCTCAGCTGAGCAGCAGAGCCTCTGAGGACTCGTCACACTCGCTGACCTGGAGTCAGTCCCACGCTCTCCGGTCAGGCCTCAGTCAGCCTAAATGCGATCTGACTCATCCGCTTTCCTCATTATTCAACAAACTGAAAGCTGCAGCCTCGGTTCCCCCGGGACGCCGAGTCGCCTGCTGCTCTCCCGCCTCTGGAGCTCCTGGCTTCCCTCTGACGGAGCTTTTCCACGTGAACACGCATCAGGATGAAGCTGCACCGCCTCCTCAGGTCCCACCACCAGCGATCACCTCATGCATCTCTTCTCCAGATGTTATCCAGATACGATTCGTCCGCATTTCATTTTTTGTTTCACAGATAGAAATCCGATTCCATTTTCATGAAATGACATGCAGATGATTGTACGTGACTCGTGAGCCGACCCGTCAGATTTTAACCGTCTGCTCAGGACCGGGCGGACCGGGCAAAATCAAATATCACAGTATTTTTGACCGAATACCTCAGTGTTGTTGTACACAGGCTGTTTTCTTGTGCATGTGAGTGGAGGTTTCTCAGCAGGTGTAGTTGTTGTAGTGGAGAACAGATGAAGGGTGTGGCTCGTCTTTTTTTGTTTTTTGGTTTGTTTGTTTTCTTCAGTTTCTGAGGTTTCTATAAAAAAAAAATCATGGAATTTGAAAAAGTGTTTTTAGGTGAGAAAATTAAGTTTTCAGTAACGATTGTATTCTGGACAATTTGAGCTGGGACCTCAGATGGGCGAACAACTAAGATTTATTTTTTCTGGAAATCAGCCAATCAGAACGAAGAGACGTGGTGGTCGCTATGAGACGAATTTCATTTGTCTTGACTGATTGATTTGATTCTGCCCCCGAGTTGTAAAGTGGCTTTATTCTTTTTATGGCAGGAATACAGTCATGACTCAGCATGACTCAAAAGAGCATCACATAAGGAGAAAGTCATGTGTTGGTTTGGTGTCAAAAACTTTTTGCAGATTTCTGTAAGAATTGTAGTTTTGGATGTTGAGCGTCCTCGCTCTCTAGTTTGCGTCTGTAAAGTTTGATGAGGCTGTGATTTTCCTAGAGGTCACTAGAGGTCATTTTCTCCAGCGACGTCCAGCTTGACAAAAGTCTCTGCCTGCAGTGAAATGGCTGCTATGGGGGCCAACATCATCACACAGGAATCAAATGTGGCTCATTGAATCCACAAGAGTCTCAGCTTTCCAGTCAAAGCCAACTGATGCAGCTCCAAGACTGTTTAGGCCCCAGTCTGCACACACACACCATTTTACAACAAATACTTTGGCTCATCCAGTTTGATGTGTGATTCATGTGCTCATCTTCTCTGAGCTCTCTGTTTCCTCTGAGAGACGATGAGTTGGTGTTCTGACTGTTCGCACCACTGGAACACTAAAGGCTCTTGTTAACGGGTTAAAAAAATTACTAATAATCGTTTTCGGCCCTGAAAAATCATTCAGAGTCGATCCCTCATGCGGGCCGCTCTACACACACACACACACATGCAGGTCCCTGGTGGTGTGTGTCGGCACCAGCGGCCGGTCAGTCGGCCACAGAGATCTGAGCCTCTCTTGTTGAATCTTTGAATAGCACCTCTTTACACACACACACACACACACACACACACACACACTGAGGCAACAGGTGACATCAGACGTTATTGACTGGCCGCCTCGCTCTGTGTCGCTCCCACGCTGAGGCTGAATCAGAGTGTGTGTCTGCCTGCTCCTCTCATTGAAAAGCGGAGAGCGGCGGTGAGTAGAAACATTCCTCACGCGGTGATGATGATGATGATGATGATGATGATGATATCCAGCAGGCTGACTGTCACAGGTGTCAGTCAGGTGTGGTGGAGTCAGGCTCACACACGCGATACACACTCATTCACACTCATTTGTCTGTGAGAAGGAACTGGACGTCTGATTGGTCTGTCATTTGCCCGTCGGTGACTGTGAGTGTCAGTGAGTGAAGCTCTTGGTTCCTCCATGATTTTCGACAATATGTTATTGAAGATTGTTTTTCCCAGCTGCTTTAATTAAAAGCCCAGCAGCCTGGAGCTTTGAGCCGGCCCAAAGATTAAAGCCAGACCCCAAAAAAATCTGCCTGAGCCCGACTTTCTGAGCGTCTACATCTAATTCTCATCAACATTTTCATGAGCTAAAAGGTTGATGGTCACAGCCTGTACATGATTAATAAAATATTAAATATGTTGTAAAAAATCTCATTCTTTCCGAGCTTGAACCGCGGTAGCAGTTTAGCAGTTTTGGGTCGAACTTGGTGGGTCGGGTCGAGTTTTTTCAGGTCACATGTCAACATGTTACTGAGGACTGAGGTCAGCCGGCGGGATCGGCCTCAGGACTCTGAAACTACAGTCAAGTCACTTAGTTTGTGCCAAACAGCCTTTGGTTACCTGCTACAAATGAATCTGTACTTCAATGCATTTCTTTATTTCATGTGAAGTTTAAACAAATGGCTGATGATGATTAGATTCTGTTAAAGTGACTCATTCTGCACAACGTCAACACAAACTGAACATCAGCAGCTTTGATAAAACATAGAGTTTATGGCAGAGCTGCATCAGACTGGGCAGCTGGAGCTGAGTGTGTGTGTCTATCTACCTGTCTATCTGTGTGTGTGTGTGTGTGTGTGTGTGTGTGTTTTATGTATGTATTCCTATTAGTATTCATCCATTACTTTTACCTGCAGCAAGGTATTTTTCAGTCTACAGAGTGAATTTGCTGCGAAGACGAATGAAGTTTGTGATGTTGCTCTCAGAAGTGTGTGTGTGTGTGTGTGTGTGCGTCCAGCGATGAGAGTGTGTGTCGGCAGCCTCACAGATATGGATCTGTGTGTGTGTGTGTGTGTGTGTGTGTGTGTGCAGAGCTCGTGTGAATGTGGGGAAGCTTTGCAGAGAAACCAGATCCGCAACATCTTCTCCTTCCTTGTTTACATAGTTTACATCAGACTGGATCAGCTGTGCAGAGCTGTTCACACACACACACACACACACACACACACACACACACACACACACACACACACAGCTGACAGAGATCAGGCAGGTGACTGAAGGTGTATCTTAGTAAGATGTGGCCTCCAGCTGTTGGATCTGTGCTGTGTAAACCGGCAGCCTGAAGAAAAGAGTGAGTGTGACGGGGAAAAACTCCATGAAGATGAGAGGAACTCCTCACAGAGCCGGTCTGACCCCAGGAGGTTTATCTCCCAGCATGCCCTGCGACGCTCCCTCGTTCTTTATTCTGATGCATTATTTAGATTTAAAGAGAACAGCAACTTGTCAGCCGCTGCCTTGGAAACCTCCAATCAGAGGAGAGCAGAGCCGCAAATTTCTGCTCAACATCTCAGCTTCTTTTTTTTTACGTTGTGAGGTGAACATGAAAATGGGTGCTGTGTGTGTGTGTCAGTTCTTCATGTTTGTTGGATTTAGTTTGTGCGTCCTCACTGAGACGGTGATTTTTGTCCTCCAGCCTGTTTGGATTTAGCCACAGTCCCCACTAAGAGTTCAACTCTACAAAGGAAATAAATAAAGTAAAATAAATATTCCTGGATGTGATAATGACCTTTGTGAAGGGGGAGAGTGTCTTCACCCTTTCATTTTGGTCACACCCCAGTATAATAAACTAACCTTAGTGGAAAAAAAGATGTTTTGCAAAATAATGAAGGCGGCAGTGTGTTGATGTGATGGATTTACTCAGTGAGACATTTTTCACGTCTGCAGAAAAAGTTTTTGAGGCCAAACCAAAATGAATGGAAAAAAGCACCAACACACCACCAGGACTCGTGTGGATGATAGAAGTAAACTAGACCGGCTTTGTCCTCGATTTAACAGAATAACCTTTAAACAGTGATTTTCTGCATGATCTGTGTTTTAGCTCCAGAATGGTACTGCTCATCTTTTTTCTCCCAGAGCGAGCAGTGGGGTTTCAGAGCTGCCACATCACTCCTCCTCCCTTTCCTCCATTCATTCCACTACGATATGAACATGAACTTTCAGAGCCTTCACACTTTCTTCACTCCAGTTTTCCATCAGCCCAATAAAGTCCTCCACAGGAGTTTTCCTAAAAGCAGCAGCACTGTTGGCTTTTCAGGACTTTTTCACACTGAAACGCTCCCTCCTCCTCCTCCTCCTCCTCCTCCTCCTCCGGGGAAAATAGTCCCTAAGCGGGGAAACGTTTTGCTTTCCACAGCCAATCATCAGCTGTGTGGTTTCTGAATGTTGAGAAGCAGAACATTATGAGGCGGCTGCTTCAACCACAAACTCACATTTTGCCTGTGTGCTGTGAAATCTTTGGCTCCTGCACTTTAGCTTCCTGATAAATGGTTTGTTGACGTGGAAAATGTGGTGAGATTACAGTAAACAGGCCAAACAGTCAAAATTACAGGAATGGCCCTGATGTATTTCATCATTATGATGTTATTTCTTGAGGATTTTTTCCCAAATAGACGGGCTTGAGGAAGTCACTACCGATTTCGTTCCGACATGATGAAAATGACGAATAAATGAATGTAATAAACATAATCATTAGACCTGAGTTGACTCACGCCATCCAGGGATTTTGTAGTTGGATTACAGACTTTTCAAAGCCAGATTATTGTCATGTGGACGTGCAGTGTTGTGCAGGCTATCTGAGATTCAGTCAGGGCTCTAACAGATAATTATATCCACAAGAACAGATGTGTTTGCTCCAAAGATGACTCACAGTGTTAATAATAACTCATTTGTTTTGCTTTCATAACAGCAGTTATTTTTTCCCAGTGATTTTTTTTCTTCCCTAAATGATTAATGTCTATGTTGTAATGAAAGTGTCCTCTCTGTCCACTTGGTAGACTCAGAGTAGAGACGGCAGTGCAGCGTGAGCCGCCTCATCTCGTCCTGATTTACACGACAGGCCACCACAGTTATTTACATTTGGTGCTGCAGGATCGGCGTTACGACATCGTAATTAAACGAGTCCTCATTTTTCCTTCGGTCGTTGGCAGCAGCTGTTGTTTGCAGAGGCGCAACAATCCACAAATTTATATTGAACTGTTGGGTTCGAGGCGTAGCAGAGATAGAAGATCCTGCAGTAACCAGCGGGTCTAGAGTTTGGAGCTGCTTTGGTTTCCCTGTAAATTATGAGGTGATGGAAAATGAGCAGTGTATTAAAAAAAAAAACAAAAAAAAAACAACAGTACGTCTCATCTGCTACACAAGAGCAGCGGGAAAACCTAAAAAATGACAACTCATTTACGCCGACGACACCCCGCTGTCAGCAGGTGGAGCTGGACGAAAGCAAGAACTCAAATTTCTTATATTTCGTTGTGTTTTTGTTTTATCTGCCACAAAGCAGAAGAAGAAGACACCCCAGGAGATGGCCAGCTGGAGCTCCATCATTCTTCATACTAACAAAAGATCATTTTCCCTGAACCGTCACACCCCTCGCTGTTTGGTACTGTGGGTGTATTCTGACTCGCATGTGACGTATTTTATTATTTTTATTTGTTTATTTTATTTCGGTCCATTTATAAAAAAAAAAAAAAAAGAAGAAGAAAATACATAGTTTACAGTCCAGTCCACTAATAGTGGTACCGAAAAGGTATAGGCTGAAGCCAAAGCTTATTTTGCCTCCCCTTTTTACAAGGAAACTATGATATTTATTAACAAAAACAATGTCACAGTTTTAAACCATTATATACGTAAACTGAAAACAAGTTGAGGGAAAAAGTTTGTGCATAATAGTAATAATCTTAAATTAATCAACAATGGATTAATAAAACTTAAAACAAAAAAGAAGTCACGTTTTGCAGAATGCAACATTCACATGCCACACCCTACTACATGGCCTATCAACCAGAGCATGGCTCCGCTGTTGATGATGGACAGACTGTCCGACACAGTGGCTTCAGTGCCGTCCTCCATGCAAAATGTTTTTTCCTAGGATGGCGTTGGAATGTTTCACGTTTTGGGAGGTCATTTTGGCTTATTTGTTAGAGGAACACTCCAACGTTTTGGGCAAAATCCCCATTTTCCAGTTTCCCCAGACTGAGACCAGATGCTGGACACCATCTTCACCTCTGTGCATCCAGTGGTTCAGTTCCTGTGGGTAGCATTTCCTGTTAGCTTAGCATAAAGACTTGAAGTCTATGGGAGTTGTTAGCCGGCACCTTCAAAGTGGAAAAAATAAACCTTACAGCAACTCCAAAGCTGTTTTATTTACACCGTGGATCTTGTGGATTTGAAATACACTTTGTTTGCATGTTGGTCTGGTGACATCACTGGCTGTTCGTTAGCCTATATGAATAAAAAAATAATAATAATAAATAAAAAAAACAACAGCTTCCAAATGGCGTTCCTGCTGTTTCCCTTTGCGATCCTGCAGCCAGGCTCTGCAGGACGGACTCATGGACTCTCAGTTCCTCCTTGGAACGTTTGGACATGGAGTTATTATCAAAGCTTTTTTTTACCGCCAGCTTCCAGACTTCTGCCGTCTTCTCTCTCCAAACTTGGAGGACAAGCTGTTTTTCTGTGAGGTATCGCATCAGGCATCTGTGCAAACTCTCTTTTATAGATATCTTTTTTTTTTGTTACAGAGCTTACAGTTGAAGAGCTGAAAAATTAATGGTGTTCTTTCTCTCTCCCACTGACCTCCTCGGACTTACCCTGCAAAAAAAAAAACAACAAAAAAAAAAACCAAGTCATTCAGTCTCAGAGTTCAAATCATGTTTTTCTTCCGACAGGGTCCAAAGAATCTGCCGGTGGAATGAGATAATCTCTCTTGTCTCCGACGCTAATCAACTTGTTTCCAGAATTTTCTTGAATGCAGCGTCTTTTTCTCGATGCTAGTGGGCTGATCTGCCTCATTCTGCCGTGTTTCAACACACTGATGCTTGTTCCCAGGAAAAAATGGGATTATCTCAACCCACCGGCAGTTTTTTTTTTTTTTTTTTTACCTTGAAAAACAAGATTTTAGCACTGAAGAGAAGATAAAAGGGTCTTAAGATGGAGATTTTTATTCAGCGTAGCCTTTCTCAATGCCATCTGTGATTCTGCTCCATTGGCACTGCAGCATTGAGGAGCATTGTGATGAAAAATTTAGGGACATGCTGTTAGGCTTAAGCCAGTATTAGAACTGAATAATTTACAGTGTTTGGACATTTTTTTTTTTAGCTTATTTTCATGATGTTCTCGGGAAACTCCTGCCTGTGGCGTCTTCTCGCGCCTCACCAGTGTTGGCAGAGGCTGCAGACACGCCGCTGTCCTCAGCTTCAAGTCTTCCCCCACTGCTTCTCTTTTTTATTTATTAATTTTTTTTCCCATCTCCCTGACGCCAACTCCGCCTGGCAGCTGGGGAGGGAATCCATCTCTGCAGAAACACCTCATGATGGAGACCCACGCAGCGCGAGCATGTACTCATCTAATCCCCTGGCAACTGTTTATTACACAGAATGAGAAAAACCCTGTTTCCCTCTTATGTCGACAGGAAGCCAGCTCTGTGCCAAGGAGGATTGTGAGGCTCTTTTTCAGCTGGCGGTGGGTGTGATTTTTTTTTTCTCTTTTTTTTTTCTTTTCTTTTTTTTTTTGGCCTCATAGTTGCTGGAGGCGACTTCCGTCCTCTTTTGTCATCTCGCCTCCCCCTGTCAATTTCCCTCTCCCTGAGATGCAGCTCTTCCCAGAGGGTTATGTAACTCAGCCCTCCTCCTCCTCCTCCTCTCCATGAATTGGAGGATGTCTCAGCAGGGTTTTCACCACGACGAGCATTAGACAGCGGATCAGCCGGACCCCGAGGCCAGAGGAGGTCCGTGGTGAGCTGAGCGCTGTGGAGTCAGCAGTGCTGCAGTGCAGTGTGGAGTGTGGCCGCCTCAGCGCTCCACCTTTCCCCCCCCGGCCTGGTGTTTTAGTGCAGTTTGTGACGGTGCGTCTCGCTGCGGGGGTTCAGGCCAGCCGCCCCGCCCGCTGAAACAGGGCTGTTTCTAGAGCTGCTGGAGATCAGAGGCTCAGCCCTGCAGCGGGGACCGGGGGCCGTCCTCCACTGGGAGATCAAATTCAGATTTTCAGGCTCTGAACTAAATAAAAGTAAAGATCCTGAGAGCAGCAGCAAGAGGGAATCAACTCCAAAGTTTGTGGGTGAAGAGATGAAACGCAACTTGAAATCTGAACTGGTTTTATTGAACCGTTTCACCCCTAGAAGGCGCTGTTTGGAGATATTCTTTTGGGTGGATCATTTCAAGACCTCTGACTGCGCTGTGAGCTTTCTGTGTTCAAAAAGGATCTCATGATGCTTCTAAAGGTCAAAAGTTGATGTTCTGCCTTGAAGGAAAAGCAGTTGAGCCCCGATTGGCTGGAGACCCACCAGAGCGACCTGCAAGCTCATGTTAGATCATCTCATCACAAAGACGGACGTGTGAAACTGTATGCAGTGTTAATGAAGGGAGCAGGGAACGCAGTTAAGAAAATATGTATTCTGTATTTTTTTAGTTAAGTTCCTGCTTGATGCCTCTTGGTGCTCTGAAGCATCACAGGTTTGATTCCAGCTCGTCTCTGTGTCGACATGAGTCTCGATTCCTTCCTTTGACAGGATGAAACAGGCTGTCCTGTAAAGGAGGAGTGTGTGTGTGTGTATGTGTGTGTTTGTGTGTTTTGTGTCTCTCTGGCATTAAGTTTGAGTCCCGGTTGTGCGATGCAGGAAATTAAGTGAAACTAAAGCAGATCCCAGAGAGCTGCAACCAGGAAACAGAGAGAGAGAGAGAGAGAGAGAGAGAGAGAGAGAGAGAGAGAGAGAAAAGCAGGGAAGAGAAATATTAAAGAGCAAGTTTATTTCTTAAAAAGCCAGAAAGTCGTCACTTCCTTCCTGCTAAAGGAGCAGAGATCCAGACTCTGACTTCTGTAGGAAATGTGTTGGAGAGTGTGTATCCCACATGACATTTATCATTCTGAAAAATAATCTTATTTTTCTCCTCACTCGTTAACCTGCATATCAGCTGCGTGTGAGATTTAAATGAAAACAGATGGGCTCACTGAGGGTCATTAGTTAGGACTCATTCTGCCGCTGCACAACCAGGAAGAAGCTCATGAACTCTGCTGCGGCACGGTGAGGCGGCGGCACGGTGAGGCGGCCGCCCGTTTGGCTCTAAAGAGGAAAACTGCCCATGAAACTCTTCACTGCAGGTGTGATGTTTTCTTCATTTCTGTCTCAGTCCGTCCACTGTTCTGGGGCCTGTTTTTTTTTTTTTTTTGGGCCAATCATCGACGAGGTGACGTCACGTCCAGATGTTTGGTTTGATATCAGGAAATGTTTCAGCGATCTAAAGCATCAGAGGTTAATATCAGGTTTTGGTCCATCAGGTTTTTTAATAAAGGTAAAATGCGAACATGATAATTCCTCTTAAAATCGTGGATCAGATCACAATTGCAAAAACTGTAAAAGGAATCGCAATATGATTTTTTTTTTTTTTTTTTTTACCACATCGCTCAGCTCTCGGGTCGACTTCCACAGTCGACTCAGAAGGTGGAATCAAAGAGACGTCTTTTTGAGATTTTACCGGGCATTGCCACATGACAGTAAAACAAGATGCGTTCACTTAAAAATGTACAGGGAATGAGCTGCAGTAGAGAATGGAAAAATCTGACGTTTTCACATCGTTTTAGAACAGGAAGACGCAGATTATTGGATTAATTACCTGGAGTTACAGAGTGACCATCACCTTGTGTTTGGCCGCTCCGTCCATAACCACCATGAAAACACTCCACATGCAAGCGTGGGAAATGAAGTCACGCCTGCAGCAGCAAACGAACCCCGTTTCCCCTCAACCATCAGTGACCTCTGACCTCAGAGACCCTCTGAGTCTGAGTCTGGCAGATCATCGTCTTGGAGATTTGCCTCCCATCCTGGTCGTCTTACTGTCTCAGAGTAAAAGCCACAGCTGAGTACAACAGGTTCATGTTGGTTGTCTGGAGGTTGTTGAGGGGCATTCTGGGAAATGTAGGACGAAGAGGCAGGTGGAGGGAAAGTGGGTTCACGGAAAATATGAATCAGATGTGATCAGTTTGTCTGGTGATGCTGATGATGCAGAGGCAGATTGACTCTGAGTGTAAAGGAGCAGGACGACACACACGGCAGACATTTCCTGATGACTTCATATCATCACCCTCATAAACAAACCTGTAATCTCACCAGCAGAATATTTACTCCGATATTAAAACTGAATCATTAAAGCTGCATTAAGCAATATTACATGCATTTTTTTTTATTCAGTTATTTGACCCCCGGCAGTGAGTCATCACTGTGTTTCTTCTCCTTTCCAACGCTCAGTTTACAGCCCGTTGTTATTTCCTGCTCTGAACTTTCTAATCAGCTCCTCCTCTTCCTCCTCTTCCTCCTCCTCTTCCTCCTCAGCTTCGTTCAGAGCGTCTCTGAAACGTCTCGTCCTGCAGAGAAACATCCACGTTTCAGAAAGTTCATTCAAAGCAGCTCCACCTTGTAGCTGAAAGTCTGCAGCTTCACCGCATTTTCAAATTCAAAATAATCCAAGATAATCCAACAAATGTCAGTGCAGGTTCTGTCTGCCTCTCCATATTCTCACCGCCTCAGTCAGTGACTGTGTTTTCAGTGCTTTTATTCTTAATGTTTGTTTATGTTTATGCAAATGTGCACTGCCCCTGTCAAATGAAGTCATAAACTAAACATAAGAGCCGTGTGAGAGTGAGATGATCCCTCATTTCCATTTATTCACCTTAACATTCAGTGTGAAACATTGTCTGATTTGGTGATAATAATGACTTTACTCGTGTTCATCCGGCTGCTCTTTATGTTAGTAAATCAGAGAGCTGCGTCCAGGCCGCGCAGCAGGTTGTCTTTTCTTCTGCGTCGCTGCACATTAATGAGCGCTGCGGGTCACGCCGGGTAAATCTGTGCTTCCTCGAGCGTTCAGACGTGCGTCCTCGTCGTCTGCCGCTCCCCGGAGGCCGCCGATGCCCCGAGCAGCCGTAAATAAACGTGTATTGACAGGTTGAGTGGCTCGCATCATGTCGCTGTCTGGCAGCTGGATCAGCCTGCAGTTTGGCTCAGTGCTTCTGCCGGCTAATGAAGCCTCTGGAGGCGCCGCGCCGCCGCTCGCCTCGCCTCGCCGCCGCTCGCCTCACCGCCGCTCGCCTCACCGCCGCTCGCCTCACCGCCTGTTTGTACACACATCGGACCGATTTGTCGTCCTCGTGCTGAGACTTGTGGGACGTCCCGTCTGTGGAGCTGCTTCAGGTGCTTCTTTTGAAAGGCAGAGGACCGCGGTGGGCCGAGCTCCAACAGGTCGCTCAAGTCCAGCTGCTTTTTCTGATCTGTGTCGCTTCTGTTTGGCTCGTCCAGAGGCGACGCCCCCCGCTGGGCAGACCGGGCACTGCGACCAGGGCCTCTCAGTACAATAATCAGACTTTTTTTTTTTTTTTGAAAGCTCAGTTAACCCTTTGAAATTTGATAAATTATCTGTTGATTTCTTTGAATAATAAGGGAGAAAGGTGAGGAGCAAATTGGCAAGAAATGACCTGAAAATTTGCAAGAAATCAGTAAAATGTTACAGGATGAAAAACCTCACAAGACCTGAAAATTAAAAAAAAAAAAAAAAAAAAAAAAAAAAAAACAAGAAAATGACATGAAACACTAGATTTTTAATTATTAGGATTATAATATATTTATATATTTAAAATTAGATTCGAAAAAAGTTTAAAATTTCTCGGTAAAATTGTTTAAAAAAAAAAAAATTATATATATATTTTTTGTTACAAAAAAGCCAAAAATTCCCCAGGAAATGAAAATTAAAAAGAACTAAAGTGATTTTTGCTCAGAGGGTGAAATAAAGCGTTTCAGGTTGTTCGTTTATTGGTCTTGCATTGATCTGGTCACATTAAAACAGAGGGGCCTCTAAATGATGTTTTGCCCAGGGCCCCCGGGTGTCTTGGTGCGGCCCTGTGCCTGTCTGTCTGTTTTCCTTCCAGATGCTTATTAGCTTTTGTTTTGCAGCTCACCTGCACCTGAAGCTGGTAATCTGAGTTGTTTTTCTCTGTGATTTGGTGACAGGTTGTAGGAAACCTCCTCTGTCACAGTCTGTGGAAAGCCAGCGCCGCTTAACTTTTTTTTTATTCTGAGGCTGAAAATAATAAAATCCCACGCTGGATCTTGTCTCTTAGTTTCTGTTTGAGTCATTCCACCCAAAGTTAAGTGATTTTGGCAGCGAGTGTCGTGACATCCAGCGGTTATCTAACAAACACGACCGAATCCTGTTTTACAGCTGAACTTGGTGGAGGATTTCTTTGGGTGGAATTCAGTCTTTTGCCAAATGAACATGAGTGTCTAGAACAAATCCTCTTTGGGGACTGAATGTGGCTTGGCAGCAGTCTTGCAGTCTCCTGTGGAGCTGTCACCACGGCTTCCGTCACCGGGATCTTCACCGAGGAGATGTGCCGTTTCACTGTTTCGGCCGCCGGGCTCCGAGTCGTATCTTCCCTGCAGATCGGGATCGGCAGCCAAACGGGAAGTCATCATCTGGAATAATCTGAGGCTGCTCCGCCGCACACGGCCAGGAAACTCCCAGACGCCGCACCTTCCTCATCAGGTGACGGATCATCCAGACACCGAGCGGCGGCCAGGAGACGGGTTTTTTCCAGAGTTTAGCGCCTTGCTCAAGGGCACTTCACTGGTAATTGTCAAGACATGGGAGAAGATTTCCCATGGGGCTCTGCGGCAGGTCGTCATGTTGATATCTGGAGGCCGTACAGTGTGACAGTGTCGTCACGCATGCTGGCAGGAGTGAATTCACAAGAGAGCAGCCCCAGCTCCCATGTGGAAAAACCTTATTGTTATTGTCATTATTATTTTTATTTTTTATAGTTTTAGTTTTTTATATTATTTATGTTTTATATTTATGAGGGTTGGAGTGTGATCTAAGTGTCCAGCGGCTGATGTGGCTCATCGTCAGTCTTGTAATTTGTGTCTTCTTGCTTGAGGTTTGTAATATTGAACATTTCACCCCTTTCAGCCTTTTCTAGTGTGTTTGTGCTGCAGTTCGCTAAGGTAGACTGAGAAAGCTGGACTTAACCTTCAACTTGAAGCTTCAAGTGGCTTTACAAACGGTGCTCTTGGATTCATAATCTGTGTCCACGGATTTGGAAATGGTGCTGTCGGATTATGAATCCCAGAGCGCCGTTTGTAAATCTAAATGCTGCTGTGTTGGAGTCCAGCTCATTTTCTTTCTTTCTTTATGTTTTGTTTGTTTGTTTGTTTTTTCTGCCTCTGATTGGCTCGTACTGGTTTCCTCCGCTGGTTTAGGTTGGGTAAGGGTACGGTTGGGGTTTCCTGTTCCTCTGCATGAGGAACCAGCAGGATGAAGAACCTCATCAGAGATCTTCAGGTTTGGGCCAATCAGAGCCATGCAGGTTTTTTCAAGCTTTGAAAAGTGCTTGGATTTTGAATAAAGTGCTTGAAACTGTAATTGCGTTACCCTCACAGTACATCACCGGGTCGCTGACGCCTTTTGACACTTTTGAAACTTTGTTGTGTTTTCCTTGATTTGTCTGCCTGCTGCAGGACGCTCTCAGTAAACATTACTTTGTTTTTTAATAGCACAATAACTTCTAATTGAATGTGCCACAGCTGTAAGGTGCAGGGAAAGCTGAGGAAGGCATCTTGAAATGCTTGACAAGTGCTTGGATTTGATTTAAGAGAAGGTGTAGGAACCCTGACAAGGGTAACCCTGAACGTCCCGTTACCTGGGACTTTCCATAACCTGCTCTTGTTTCCTGTTCCTCTGCACGACGAAGCAGCTGCATGAGTAGTCCAGTCATTTTATGAAAAAACTTAGGACAAATTTCAAGAGAAGCAAACTCAACTGATTTTGTATCCTCAGTTTGTCCTGAATGAGGGGGAAAAAGTCCCAAGAAATCCCATTGGTGGAAAGTTTTGAAAATCACCTATTTATGACCACATATTATCAAAAAACACTGTTTTTAACACACAGGGGAAAGGGGTTCAAAATTTTACTTTCAGATATCACTATAAAAATTCACAAGATGATTACACACACAAAGACAAGAAAAAAAGTCAATTACAAGTTCTTTGAATTATTCTGTTTACACATGCATATCACACATTATCTGATTTGATATGCGCTAATAAAGAATATAAGGAATAAATGCCAGAAGAGACATTTAAACAGTGAATTAAATGGTTACTATATATACAGTAACCTTGAATTAAAAGGTTACTATATATACAGTAACCTTTTAATTCACTGTTTAAATATCTGTTCTGGCATTTATTTCTTATATTCCTTATTAGTGCATATCACATCAGATAATGTGTGATATGCATGTGTAAACAGAATAATTCAAAGAACTTGTAATTGACTTTTTTCTTGTCTTTGTGTGTGTAATCAAGTAAAATGTTGACCCCCTTTCCCCTGTGTGTTAAAAACAGTGTTTTTTGGTAATATGTGGTCATAAATTGGTGATTTTCAAAACTTTCCACCAATGGGATTTCTTGGGACTTTTTTCCCCTCACTCAGGACAAACTGAGGATACAAAATCAGTTGAGTTTGCTTCTCTTGCAATTTGTCCTAGGTTGACCCCAATTTTGACCTAAAATTACTGAACTAGAGGTGCCTCGTCTAAAATCTCAAGGCTCATTTCTGCTCAGTGTTAAGCACAGATACAGATACAGACAGAGCCTTCTGTCATTCTGTAAGTATTTCTGCACGTTTTGGTGAAGCTGACAGATCCAGACCAAACAGAGCAGCACCACCAGAAATCAGAGGGCCGAGAGACGATCTGTGAACGAGACACGGAGGAGCTCCTCTCTCTCAGCGGTGATGTCAGAAGAAAATTCTCTGTCAGGCGACAGATTTTTGGTGAAGAAATCGGAGTGCCGGCTCTCCTGCAGAGCCTCATTAAACTGTCCTGAGCAGAAGCTCAGTCACATGATGGAGTGGCGACGTCTGATTGGCCGGGCTGCGGTGTGATTTTTAACAGGAAACTTCATTATGTTGAGAATAAAAGCGGAGCCTCCCTGAAGGGCCGCAGCTGCAGCAGAGCCGCCTCTATTCTTAGTTTGAATCGATTTTTCACTGCGTAATTCCTTAATGTTCAGTTAGCAGCCATCGCTCACTTTCCCCTGCGAGTCGAATGGGACCGGAGACCAAATGATTAGTAGGTCTAATGTTCACAGAAAGGGAATTAGCAAAGCACTTAATTATCTCAATATTAAGATATGTGCCTTAAGAAGCCATTTAGCGTGCGTGTGCCCACGCGGCCGCACGCGTCCTCCTGTCGTCTCATTGTCTCCTCACGCGCTGCTGGTTGAGCAGACATAATGCATGGCGTCTCCGCGGATCTCTGTCTGTGAAATTGAAAATGACGCCTTTGTATAAGCAATCAGTTTGCCTTTCAGAGCCGGAGCCATCAGACTGGAGTCAATTGTGATTGGATTTTCTCTGCGGGGCAGCAGGAGGTGGATTGACAGGGGAGCCTGATCCCTTACTCACCTTTTAATTACCTCTGCAGCTGTCATTCACGGATGTACATGTGTGTGTGTGTGTGTGTGTGTTGCAGTATTTAGACACGCTGAGCTCAGCCTTCACACACACACACACACACACACACACACCGTACATTTTGCAGGGGAAAAGGTTGCAGGTTATGGTGAGTGTAATTAATTGTCTCTGGCTTGTTTCCTGTCCTGAGGGAACTTTGTTCAGGAGTCATGACCCGATCAGGAGGAGAGCGGACGGAAATGTTAATTCAGCCGTCAGCGTGCACGTTAATTGGTGGCAGAAATAAACTGTGTGTCCAACATGCATCAGATGCCCCTTCGCTTTAATGATGATGACGGGTTTTATATGAAAGTAGACGACCTCAGGAATCAACACGGGGCGAAACATTGCTGCAAAGTTTGGCTGAATTTTGGCAAAGGAAAAACTGGCCTGGTCATTTCCAGCAGGGTCCCTTGACCTCTGACCTCCAGATCTCTGAGCAGCCCCCCCCCCCCCACGCAGACACGCCCACCTTCTGCTAATCCCATCCCATCCCATGACCTCTAGTGGCCTCTAGGAGAATCACAGCCTCATCAAACTAAGAAAAATAGAATTGTTGAAGAAATCTGCAAATATCAAAAGTTTTTGAGTCCAAATCAAAGCATGAATATTTCTGTGGGATTCTGGAGGATTTCTGACCATTTTCATCGATCCTCAAGTATCAAAAATGGCTAAATTTGGCACAAAATCTATCGATACAAATGGTATCAACCCGAAAATTGCTGCAACAACTTCCGACACCTAATTGAACATCAGAATGGCCTCGTATACTTCCATCATTATGTTTTAAAAAATGAAATAGGCGCCTAACTAAAACACAATGTTTTTAACAGATTTATGTCCAGAATAACTTGGCAAAGAGCTGAGCTGCACCTCAAATTAATCTCCAGCTCTCAGAAGATGTTTACCACTTCTCTTTGCCTTCTACTGGCGACCCTCTCCTTCCCCCTGACTTTCTGTAATCTGGCTCTGGCCAGACCTTGAGATGTTCTGCATCTCCTCATACGTCTCCAACCTGTAATTATCAGAAAAAAAAAGTGTGTGGTAAGAAATTGCAGTGACTGTCAAAATGTGGGTGAGCACCAGACGCTCTGGCAGGTGCAGCGATTAGGTGAGTTTCCCGTCCTGATGTAAACATGCTCAGTGAGTCTGAGAGGATCTGAGTGCGAGGTTTTGGGGCGACCTGCCGTTCGGGGAGATAATTAAGGCGTCTGACGGGACGGGAGCGCAGCCCTGCACCTGAGCGGGTTCAGGACGCCCGGGTGGGAACACCGACGCTGCTCTGACAGCCTCGTTACCAGACTTCACACTTTCTCCCAGCTCCGAATCTTCTGTCAAAAAAAAAAAAAAAAAAAGACAGTTGACCATTTTTCTGACAGCAGAGCGGAGAGGAGGAGGCGGAGAGAGCCAAGTGAGAAATGAGGAGAAGACTGAGGCCGACTGCTGCTCCTTCAGGGAATCTGTCTCCCAGGTTTGTCATGGCTAATTCTTCCCTGCAGCACCTCTGCTCTCAGCTGATAAAGATGCCCACACACACACACACACACACACACACACACTCCCTCTCTCTTCAGGCGCCCACTTATTTAACTCGAAGCGGAGGCCTGTTTCCCTCGTCGGAGCAGGACTTACACATCTGCTCGGATGTTGGCTCCTCTTGGTCTCGTGCTGTTTGCCGAGCGGCGCCGAGATCTTCAGCGGAAAAAACACAGAACACAGAACACAGAACACAAAAAGCTTTCTGAGGCGTGCAGAGCAGCCGGCACCTGTGTGATTTGGGACATTTTTCTTTTTTTTTTAAAGGACCAGGAGCGTCAACATGATGGAGTTCTGAATACAGTAAAGAACCACCAGAACCTCCAAAACCTCCACGTCCAGGTGGAGGATGAGGATGATGAGGTGCCCACCTGATGCCTGTGGACTGGATTGGATTATCACAGGAAGCGGCTCCACACTGTGTTTAATACACGGGGGACGCACTACAAGCCAATGTAGTGGAATTAACATAACTCTCCTGTCCAACCAAAACATTACATCTCCAAAATATCAACTTTTCAGAAATGAAGGAAAACAGTCTGAAGGTTTCTGTCTGAATAATCAAATTCAGCTAAAACATGAACATCAGTGAAAGTGGAGACACGAGGTTTTCACCCGACAGCAACATTATGCTAATGTTGATGTTAATAAAGCGCCTGCTCTTATTGTGAAGGCCTGCAGGCAGATGCACAGTGCTTTTCTCAATGTGCACTTCAAAATAAGAAAACTACCTCAGCTTAGGTTATGGAAAACATGCCAGCGGTTTCTTTCACATTAAACCTCCAGACGTTTATCGGAGCGTCTCAGGCCTGACGACGGCTCCACACCTCAGAGTGTTTTTCTGATGTGATTTGAGCCAAATTGACAAGTGAAATGTGACTCGTGTGTCATCCATGACTTGGACTTGGGATGTGCTTCTGTTCTGCTTTTTGAATATACTGATAATTTACATCAGTATCAGCCCTCTTGGTGTCAAGAACCGTGACACTGACACACATCAGGCCCAGGTCGCGTCTCAGGAGCCCCCATCTGAGCAGATTTATTAGATTCCAGAATGGTTCCAGGTTCCAGAAATGACTGGACTGGAGATTATCAGATTAACAGATTAACTGTGAAGAGTATGATTCTTATACATTCTCTCATCTTCTAGTCAGTGAAACAGCAGTGAAATTAAAATATTCACCATTTTTGTGGGGACCCCCTGGAAGCCCCTGAAGGACCCCAGGGAGTCCCCGGACCACGGGTTGAGAGCAGCGAGCCTGCGGCCAGGCAGTGGCCAGAGTGCAGCGGTGCACTTCAGGACACACTGGGCAGTGTGTGTGTGTGTGTGTGTGTGTGTGTGTCAGAGAGCTTTCTGCAGGCTGAGCTCTAAACGCCCCGCTGGCTCCCACATCAGAACACAGTAGAAACACATTAGACGCCTGTGGTTGAACTCTGTGGCCGACGCTCCGACTGTAAACACACACAACGCCAAGAACCTGCACACACACTCAGAGAACCTGCACACACACACACTCAGAGAACCTGCACACACACACTCAGAGAACCTGCACACACACACTCAGAGAACCTGCACACACACTCAGAGAACCTGCACACACACACACACACACACACTCAGAGAACCTGCACACACACTCAGAGAACCTGCACACACACACTCAGAGAACCTGCACACACACACTCAGAGAACCTGCACACACACACTGAGAACCTGCACACACACACTCAGAGTACCTGCACACACACTCAGAGAACCTGCACACACACACACACACACACACTGAGAACCTGCACACACACACTGAGAACCTGCACACACACACTGAGAACCTGCACACACACACTGAGAACCTGCACACACACACACTCAGAGAACCTGCACACACACACACACTCAGAGAACCTGCACACACACTCAGAGAACCTGCACACACACACTCAGAGAACCTGCACACACACTCAGAGAACCTGCACACACACACTCAGAGAACCTGCACACACACTCAGAGAACCTGCACACACACACTCAGAGAACCTGCACACACACACTGAGAACCTGCACACACACACTCAGAGTACCTGCACACACACTCAGAGAACCTGCACACACACACTGAGAACCTGCACACACACTCAGAGAACCTGCACACACACACACACACACACACTCAGAGAACCTGCACACACACTCAGAGAACCTGCACACACACACTCAGAGAACCTGCACACACACACTGAGAACCTGCACACACACACTCAGAGTACCTGCACACACACTCAGAGAACCTGCACACACACACACTCAGAGAACCTGCACACACACACTGAGAACCTGCACACACACACACTCAGAGAACCTGCACACACACACACTCAGAGAACCTGCACACACACTCAGAGAACCTGCACACACACACTCAGAGAACCTGCACACACACTCAGAGAACCTGCACACACACACTCAGAGAACCTGCACACACACTCAGAGAACCTGCACACACACACTCAGAGAACCTGCACACACACTCAGAGAACCTGCACACACACACTGAGAACCTGCACACACACACTGAGAACCTGCACACACACACACTCAGAGAACCTGCACACACACACACTGAGAACCTGCACACACACACTGAGAACCTGCACACACACACTGAGAACCTGCACACACACACTGAGAACCTGCACACACACACACTCAGAGAACCTGCACACACACACACACACACTCAGAGAACCTGCACACACACACTCAGAGAACCTGCACACACACTCAGAGAACCTGCACACACACACTGAGAACCTGCACACACACACACTGAGAACCTGCACACACACACACTCAGAGAACCTGCACACACACACACTGAGAACCTGCACACACACACTGAGAACCTGCACACACACACTGAGAACCTGCACACACACACTGAGAACCTGCACACACACACACTCAGAGAACCTGCACACACACACACACTCAGAGAACCTGCACACACACTCAGAGAACCTGCACACACACACTCAGAGAACCTGCACACACACTCAGAGAACCTGCACACACACACTCAGAGAACCTGCACACACACTCAGAGAACCTGCACACACACACTCAGAGAACCTGCACACACACACTGAGAACCTGCACACACACACTCAGAGTACCTGCACACACACTCAGAGAACCTGCACACACACACTGAGAACCTGCACACACACTCAGAGAACCTGCACACACACACTCAGAGAACCTGCACACACACACACACACACACACACACACACACTCAGAGAACCTGCACACACACTCAGAGAACCTGCACACACACACTCAGAGAACCTGCACACACACACTCAGAGAACCTGCACACACACACTGAGAACCTGCACACACACACTCAGAGTACCTGCACACACACTCAGAGAACCTGCACACACACACACTCAGAGAACCTGCACACACACACTGAGAACCTGCACACACACACTGAGAACCTGCACACACACACACTCAGAGAACCTGCACACACACACACTCAGAGAACCTGCACACACTCAGAGAACCTGCACACACACACTCAGAGAACCTGCACACACACTCAGAGAACCTGCACACACACACTCAGAGAACCTGCACACACACTCAGAGAACCTGCACACACACACTCAGAGAACCTGCACACACACTCAGAGAACCTGCACACACACACTGAGAACCTGCACACACACACTCAGAGTACCTGCACACACACACTGAGAACCTGCACACACACTCAGAGAACCTGCACACACACACTCAGAGAACCTGCACACACACACACACACACACACACACACTCAGAGAACCTGCACACACACTCAGAGAACCTGCACACACACTCAGAGAACCTGCACACACACACTCAGAGAACCTGCACACACACTCAGAGAACCTGCACACACACACTCAGAGAACCTGCACACACACTCAGAGAACCTGCACACACACACTCAGAGAACCTGCACACACACACTCAGAGAACCTGCACACACACTCAGAGAACCTGCACACACCCTCTGCTGGCACAGGGTTCTCCCAAGTTATCACATTTACTGATCCTGTTCTGCCTGTAAACCTGTCAGAGCACCGTGTGTGTGTGTGTGTGTGTGTGTGTGTGTGTGTGTGTGTGTGTGTGTTGGATGTGGTTCAGTGCTGAGCAGCATCTGATCTTGTTAATTCCCCGTTCTCTGCCGTTTTGTTCCTCAAGCTGTGTGACAGGTGGTCGCCGCATCGCTCGCTTCACTCCAGCACAAAGTAAAGCTGGTTAATGCTGTCAGCTGCATGCTCTCTCTCTCTCCCTCTCTCTCTCTCTCTCTCTCTCTCTCTCTCTCTCTCTCTCTCTCTCTCTCTCTCTCTCTCTCTCTCTCTCAGCTGATAAACAGCTCAAAACAGGCAACAGTTGAATAATCTGACCAGCTGACGCCTCGGCTCTCAGGTGAAATGAAGTCAGGATGGAGGTTGGGGCGTTTCCTGGTGAACAAAAAGAGCTTCAGGGGATCGTTCAACTGATTTTGTTGTTTTTTTTTTCACTTTGACGGAGCCAGGCTAACGACTCCCATAGACTTCAAGTCTTTATGCTAAGCTAACAGGAAACGCTACCCATAGGAACTGAACCTCTGGACATCCAGAGGTGGGAATGATGTCCCACATCTGGTCTCAGTCTGGGGACGTCGTTCCTTAAAGATTTTGCTCCATTTTTCTACGACTGACGATGAAATCTTTATTGTCAACACGGCCTATCAACGCTGAAACTTGCGCCAATGCATTTTCTGATTGGCAGGAAATCTACAGATGAACAAAGAAACAGAGAGAGAGAGAAAGAGGTCAGACGGTCGCTCTGAGCGTCGGTCCTCGTCGCCTTGGGACAGGAAGCTCTTCCAGAAACTTCCACGTGTCCAAATGTTTGCACCTGCCTCACCGGAGCTGACAGGCGAGCGGTCCGTCCTCTCCGGGTGAGCGGCTCGCCTCCCCGTCGTCATGGCAGAACGCTCTTAAGAGGTGCAGTCTGTCATTATGCTGCCCAAAACATGACAAACATGTTCAACATATTGTCGCTGTCAAACCACGCATCTGCACAAAAAAAAAAAAGAAAAAAAAAAAAAAAACATTTCAGGGACGGAGAAATGAGTGCCAACTTTGTCCCTGACTCACGGCTCAGAGATTTTTTTTTCAAAGTCATTGCTGTTAACATTTTTTTTTTACCCTGCGATGGCAGCGGTCTAATTTCAGACTCACCTTGCTGGTATTTTATCAATGTCAGACAGATCTGGAGTCAGAGAAGTGACTCTGAAATTGTGGACAATTTGAGCGCCGTAATTACCAGAAACACTTTGTCCTGCCGACGACGCTGAGAGGAAGTCATGATGGGATCACTTCACCCAACATGCTGCACCACCTGAACCACCTGCACCACCTGAACCACCTGCACCACCTGAACCACCTGCACCACCTGCATCACCTGCACCACCTGAACCACCTGAACCACCTGCACCACCTGCACCACCTGAACCACCTGCACCACCTGCACCACCTGCACCACCTCAACCACCTGCACCACCTCAACCACCTGCACCACCTCAACCACCTGCACCACCTGCACCACCTGAACCACCTACACCACCTGCACCACCTCAACCACCTACACCACCTGCACCACCTGAACCACCTCAACCACCTGCACCACCTGAACCACCTGCACCACCTGAACCACCTGCACCACCTGAACCACCTGCACCACCTGCACCACCTGAACCACCTGAACCACCTGCACCACCTGAACCACCTCAACCACCTGCACCACCTGAACCACCTGCACCACCTGAACCACCTGCACCACCTGCACCACCTGAACCACCTGCACCACCTGCACCACCTGAACCACCTACACCACCTGCACCACCTCAACCACCTACACCACCTGCACCACCTGCACCACCTGAACCACCCGAACCACCTGCACCACCTCAACCACCTGCACCACCTGCACCACCTCAACCACCCGAACCACCTGCACCACCTCAACCACCTGCACCAAATGTTCTCCACATAAAGTCCTCCTCAGCTCCTCGTGGTTAAAAACTGAGTGTGAATGTTGTCGCAAAATTTCATAATACTTTATAATAACCATCATTAATAAATGGTAAATTAATGGTCATTTAATCTTTAGTTAATAGTCACTAAGAGTTAATAAACAATTAAATGATACTTAAAAGTGTTCACTTATTACACAGTAAACTATCGATTAAGTTTATTGTTGCACACATTATCACATTTTACACACTATATTAAGTATTTGTTAATGATTAGCTAATGGTTTGTAAAGTTTTAAATCATTAGTAAAACATTTACAAACTTTACATGGATAGAAGGAGCAGATATTTTCTAACTCTTGGTTAATGGGTAATAAATACTTTGTAAACCATCTATAAACATGATTTGGATGTTATTATAAAGTTGCAAATACTGCCTATTGTAGTAGTTAATAATAATAATAATTAGTTAATAATTAGTTAATGACTTTAGCTGCAGGCGGTGGTTCTGAGGTCCAAGTCGACACACAGCGTTAGAAGGTGAAGCTGTTTCATTAAAAATCCCTGACAAGCTGTGCTGCCCTCTCAGCTCACTGACAGATCAATAAGGTTCGTACTCCAAAGGATTGGTGAATATGATGAGTATTGATTATGGATTTGCTGGACCTGCTGGTGTGCAAAACTCCAGGTGTGTGAGACGCTGCAGACTGAACCTGAAGCAGTTTGCCTTCAGCGGAACGAGGACAAAACAACAACTGGATCGTTTTGGTCATGAAAGTTGTGATGTTGCATCGTCACGTATCGTTATCTCCACTTTTCCAGTTAGAAATGCTGACACAAACCTCGCTGTGAAACAACAAATGTTTAATTAACATCATTATATCAGTAAAAAAACAAAAAACAAAAAATACAAGAGAGGTGCCATAAAATTAAAAACAAAAACAACAAAAAAAAATTCCACCAAAAAATCTGAAATTTTGAAAAAGATGTTACAAGAAAAAAATATTAAAAATTTTTGAACTGGTACATATAAATGTCAGATCCTTGATGACACTGAGGTTTGAATGGCTGCGTTCAGACGCCTTTAACAAACATCTAAATCCAGTAAAACTGAACTGAAAATTTGTACTCACATGATCAGAAATGAGGCCCCGCCCACTCGCTTTGGTCCTGCTGTCTGTCAGGCGGAGAGGCGGAGTCTGTCGGCCGTCATGTAAATCAAAATTACTACACCCATTATTGAAAAATTCTCAATATCGACCCCAGTGATCTGATAATTGATCCTTATTTGTATCGTGATTTTTTGAGTTATTTTGTAATGTTTTTTGAACCCATGTAGTTTAAGATCAGCTTAATCTCAATCCCAGGGCATAAAGCAGTGTTGAGGAGTAACTGGTTACCTGTAATTAAACTGTAATTAGTTACAGTTACCTAGGAATAAAATATCATTAAACTACAGTTATGGATCAAAGTGTTGGTGATTACAAAGGGGTTCCATGTGAATATGTTCTCTTTGGTAAAAAGCTGAACAGTAGAACAGAACATTCATCAAATTCTGAGCGTTGATTTTGATTGGTTCTCTTGTTTGACTTTGGCCCGCCTCTCTCTGTGCCTGCCAATCAAATGAAAGCGTGTCGCTCCAGGTAGCCGGTCTGCCAGCCTGTTTGTTGTTTGTGATCTGCAGACGAGTGATCGGTTTTAAAAAAAATCAAAACGTTCTGATCTTAATTCAAGTTCTGCTGAAGAACTTTGAATAAAACAGGCGGTGGTGATTTTCTGCTGTGAGGCTTAAACCTTTCAGATTTATGTTCCAGTTTAAAACATTTTTTAGAAAAGTCATCAAAAGTCATCAAACCTAAGAAATTTCATGATGATGATGAAGTCATTAAAATAGTTGCATTACTCATTTAATTTTTAACAGTGTATCTAGTAACCAGTGACCGACTCTCCAGGAGGCGTGTCCTGTGACCACCACATGGCTTGAAGGGGGCGGGGCTTAGACCTCTGCATGTGAAGTGAAGCCCCTGCAGGACGGCGTTGTGCCCTCGCCGCCAGGTGAACAGGTGATTTAAGGAGGCGTCCCCGGCTCTGGTGCATTATGGGAGTTTATTTGGGCGAGCAGGTTGATGCCCGTGTGTGTTTGGCCGGCAGTGAGATGACACGACATCACGGCCCTGGCCTCGTGGCTGGGCGCGGCAGGTGGCGGGAGGTGTATTTGCCGGTGATAAAGGTGTTTGAATTGGATCACATCAGCGAGGCGGCAGCTCTGATCCAATAAAGGAGCTCCACTTCTCCGCCGCGCCGATCATCAGCTCGCTCAGACGGCCTCGGCACGCCGGCCGCCGGAGCCCCGCTGCTATTTTTATCCGGCCACTTGTGCCGTCGCAGCCGTCATCTCCCTCCTCCCCGAGTCCACTCCGCTCAGTCTCATCCTCCATCTCTGCATTTCATACCTCCCCTCCTCCCCTCCTACCCTCCTCTCCTCAGTCTTTTCCTTTCCGCCGGCTCCTCGCTGCGCCTCCTCCTCCTCCTCCTCCTCCTCCTCCCTGCCTGGGCTCTCAGCTCTCGGCTGCCTGCTGCGACCCAGAGGAGTGTTTTTCTGCCTCATTGGCTCGATCCACCGGCTCTCATTAAAAAGGAGATGCTTTTGTCAGATTCCAGCACTTCTTTCTAAATTCACTCCCACAAACAAACTCATTCTCCTGTTTTCTTCTGTTTTCTCACTCGTTTGAGACACAATTTCTGGATTTTCCCCCTGGAAGATTTCTACATTTGCATTTTATGCATTTTGGTGACAATCCAGAGTGATATTCATTAACGGAGCTAAAACGGGCACATCACCAACACTGTGGCTCGGGTGGCAAATTAGCACCCGCCACCTGCCAAACGCAGGTAAATATTTGTAGTGGCAGGTGGATTTTTTTTATTTATTCCACCAGACACAGTGATGGCCCATATAAAATACAGTGTGAACACACACACACACACACACACAGAGTATTGTTTTTTCCTTCCAACTGCCACCACTGGTTTTAACAGAATCTGTGCTTTTTAACAAGTTTTATTTCCTGATACGCCTCTGCAGTGACGACAGTACTTGTTTGTGTGTGTGTGTGTGTGTGTGTGTGTGTGTGTGAGAGATAGAGAGAGATAGAGAGAGATAGAGAGAGAGAGATAGAGAGAGAGATAGAGAGAGGGAGAGAGAGAGAGAGAGAGAGAGAGAGATGGTGTCACCCTCATAGGAAGTTGCACCTTGTTATATCTGTCTGTTGTATTTCCGACCTGTGACGACTCGGCGTTCCCGGTGCAGCCGCCAGAAAAACGAACGCGTCTCAACCAAAGAAAGTCAGGTTTTTCCTCCAGAGGACAAACTGAGGGAGACGGGACTCATCTTCCTGACATAAACATCATGTTCTCATGTTTGTGGACGACAGTCTGATGTCCGTCTACAAAACTAGCAGATAAAAAGTGTCAGCTGATGTTCTCGTGTAGGAAAAGGCAAGAACCAGAGTTCAGTTCAGCTCTTTGGTGTTTGTCATTTTAATTTAGAAAACTGAATTTTCCTTATTAGCTTTAAATATGAAGTTGAGCTGGGCGATAAATCTATATCTTATCGATATCGTGATATGAAACTGCATCCAGTCAGATCCTGTAATATCGTGACACGGCATACAGCAAATGTTATGACTTTATCATGCTGCTGTAGCTGCTGTATTACTTGTCTTTACTTGTCTTTACATGCTTACATGCTCTGTGCATTTCTGATGATTATTTAGCAAAATGTCTTATGTATCATCACAGTATCAACATCGAGGTATTTGGTCAAAAATAGTTTCATATTTTATTTTGTCCGTGTCGCCCAGCTTTAACATGAAGTGATGTCGTGTTGTCCTCGGTGTCATTTTTGATCCTGTGGTTTTTTGACGCTCAGGTGACCAAAGTGTTGCCGTCCACTTTTTCCCGACTGACACGTCGAACTGAGATCAGCTCTTTCCTTTATCGAGCTCCAAAAGGTCGCTGACACTTTTATCTCCTCCAGACTCGACCGCTGCGGCGAGCTTTACTCTGGAACCAGCAGCTCGAACGTCCACAGACGACCTGAGGACTGTGGGAGTCGATCAGAGAGGCTCGAGGCCCAGAAATAGGGTTGCAAAGGGGCGGAAAATTTCTGGTAACTTTCCGGAAACATTCTGTAAACTTTCCATGGGAAGTTCAGCTGGGGAATTTTGGAAATTTTGTTTTGTCATAAGCAAACATGCGTGGAAACTAATGACATTTTTGACTTTGACTAATTTTGAGTAGATTTTTTTTTCTCAGTCCTTCAAGATTGATGGTGGATAAATGAATAGAAATAGGCTCAATGAACAGATGAACACTCCTCAGTCAGCAGCTAAATCAAACTAGAACCTACATTCTTTTATGAAAATTGTGTTTCTAAGAAAACTGGTCAGCAGAAGGCAGAAGAAGCAGCACCACAGTGGAGCTCGCTGGCTGATAGAAAGCTTCTTAAATAGCTACTAAACACATTTTGACTTATTTTTTTCCAGCTAAACTTTAATACCATAGGTCAAATATATTTACCTGAGTCATATCATCACAACCTCCTTGACTGGATGTCGTCCGTGGGCTCAGATGGAGGCCGAGTCGTGTGGAAATTCAACTGAATTCGTATTAAATCTGGTTGTTTTAACCAGGATTATGCTGCAAGACGGTTTTTCTTCAACTACATTAAGTTCTCACTTATAGGCCAACATGCAGTTATGCAAATTTCCAGATTATTCCTGTAAATTCCTGTTAATTCCCATACATTCCCATTAATTCCCATCGAAATTTTCCGACTTTGAAAATTCCCGGAAATTTGCAACCCTACCCAGAAACACTTAGTGCTCGACAGCTGATCAGAAAGATCCAGAGCCCCAGAGAAGGAAACCAGGCTCAGCACGTCGGCCCTGCTGCTGTTTAAAATCTCAGTTTCGGTGCTGAGAACCCCTCGGCGGTCGCCCTGCGCTGACCGGGCCGCCGAGGCCGAGCAGGCGGGCGGCGACACAATGACAGGAAGAGGCTGAGAAAGCAGCTCCGCCTCACACTCTTCCTTCCTCCTGATACACTCGGACACCTCTCCGGGCGTCCCTCAGGGAGCCTCCTCGGAGCTCAGCAACTTCACATCCAGTGACAAACAGGAAGATTCAGAGCGGCAGCGGCGTTGGCAGGGTCCGGCGGGCACGGCGGCGTGGCTGCAGCGGGTTGGAGGACGTGTTCTGGCGGCCTCGGCCTGCGGGTTCCCGTGTGTTTACAGCCTGAAATACCCAGCATGCCTTCTGCTGGCCCCTTTACACCGAGCGAGTGGGCGGCTCGGCGTGTCAGCCTCCACGGTGCTGATGTTCTTCCTGCACCGCTGCCACAGAAACAAATGACTTTACATTTACTGAACTCGGTGAATAATCACATTCTGGTTCTTATATAACCAAATAATGTTTGCAGAAAACTCATTGAAATATTGTCAGATTTACTTTCCTGAAGGAGATGAAACACAGAGAGACGTTTGTTTCTGAGTGTTTAAAATCTGTTTGACATGAAACATTTTGTAGGGAAAAGTGGTGCTGCGGTGGCTTTAGTGCTGAAACAATGAGTTCATTGACAGAAAATGGATCAATTATGATTCTGATAAGTGATCAATAGTTTTGATCTTTTGCTAAGAGGATTTAGATGCTGAGTGTCGTCTTTTTCTCCGTTCATGTGGTTAGAAAGACTTTGGGGTTTTTTGACAAAGGAAGAAGACTTCCCTTCAAACTTTGGCTTTATTTTTATCACTTTATTCACTAAATTATTAATCTGTTATGCTGTTAGCATCCCGGCCCTGTCTTTAGGACAGTCTTAGGGGGGATGGAGGATCCTCAGGGGGAGGTCAAAGGTCAACAGTAGAAGCCAAACAGAAGTGGTAAACATCATGTGAGAGCTGGGAACCTGAGGATTAATTTGAGCTGCAGCTCAGCTCCGTGTGTCGAGTTATTCTGGTCATTAATCTGGAATAAACTGGTTTGGTTGGGCGCCTGTTTAGTTTTTGAATGATTTAGAGTGGATAAGGGTCAGATTTTAATGAACGTATATGAAGCCATTCCCATGTCAAATTATGTGTTGCAGCAGTTTTTATGTTGATACCATTTATTAAACAGATTTGGTGCAAAATGTAAATGTTTTTATTGCTTGAGATTTAATAAAAATGATCTAAAATCCCACATTAGGACACCAAAACCTGGAGGAACACATCAGAAAAGTTCATGCTTGGATTTGGTGTCAAAAACGTTTGACATGTGCAGATTTCTGTAAGAATATTGCATTTTTCTGTGATTGGATGTTGAGCGTTGTGTTGTGGAAATGTGTCAGAAACTGGCCCCAGTCTGCACACACACACCTTTTCACAATAAAACATGTCCTCCAGACGTCGTGCTGCGTGCGAGCCGGGTCGTGTGGTTCAGGTCTCGTCCTCACGCCGTCCGCCAGACGGAGGAGAAGATTCATGAGAAGAGTTTCACGAGGAGCGAAACAGAAAAGCAGCTCAGGATTGATTCATCTCACCTCCATGTGGAGAAATCTCATTTCGATATCGGCTCCTGTGTCTGCAGGAAATGAGGCATCGGGCCATAAATCCTCAGAACAAAAGCAGAGATGATGCATGAGGCTGCGAGGGGAAAGCAGCCGACAGACAGACAGACAGACAGACAGACTCTCACGTCGCCATAACAACGCAAATAATGACCTGATCAGCTGGTTGTTCTCGTTACGTAACAGGAAGAGAGTCTGTGCATCCAAACCCGAGCAGACGCCACACGAGACGAGCTCAGCAAATTGTTTATTATGCAAATGAGCACGGCGACTGCAGTGAGAGAGTCAAACACATTAAAGCCAAAAAGTTAGATTGTTGGTTTTGTTGGTTGTGCAAAGAGGCATCATCTCTGTGATCCCAGACATTAAGTGAATATTGAGCGTTAACACTGTGATGTCCTGTGTCGCTGTGGATCCTTTGTATTATCCCAGTGCTGGCCTGTTAAACCCCACCCACCTGGTGCCCGTAGATTAAATCAAACACGCCTGTATTTTACTCACCGTGGTTCAGACGGCTCTGCCTGTGCCCGTGGAAACAGGAGCAGGAGCTTCCTGTTCTCTAAGAAAACAGGAAGTGGTGCCGGGGCAAAGGTCAAGGTGTTTCATTAGAGTAGCAGGAACTTCTCTCTCCTTCTTTTATTTCCTTCACTTTCACTTCTCTGTCGTCCACGATCAGTGGAGGGTCTGTCACCTCAGTGCCGTGACCTCTGACCCTCGTGACCTCTGACCCTCGTGACCTCTGACCCTCGTGACCTCTGACCCCTCTCCTGCTCCCCACTGGGTGCTTGTAATTAGGGCTGCAGAGTATTGAATTCATAATGTATGAACACACAACATTTATGAAGCTGGAACCAGCAAATGTTTGCTGTTCTGACTCAAACCAACGATTCATGATAAATAATTAATTTTCTGTCCGTCACTTCATGCATTAATGGCTGTAATGAAAGCGTTCGCTCCACAGAGGTGGCCGGCTGGTTTCCAGATTGTTCCTCCTCAGTCAGGTGATTTCTAAGTAAAGTCAGAGGAAACGTTATTGATCTCTGTGGAGGAAACTGGGTCATGTCAGCAGGGAGGCCAAGAAAACAGCAGCAGGGAAGACAGACACAGTGTGAGCTCTGAGGTGGATCACACAACAGGCAGCAAGCTGGAAACCAAAAATGCAATAAATGTACAGTATAAACCCACATGTAAACTTAACCTGTGTGTGTGACGGCTGTTGGGAAAAAGTGTTTACAGCTGACAGGTCCTGATATTTGTTCCTTACAGATCCTGGTGTCAGTCTGTGTTTTGCAGCCCGGGCTCTTTAATAGTGAAACGTTTTCGATGCGCTGAAGCAGACCTGCAGACTCCTCAGTGTCTTTCTCATGCAGAGGTCACTTCCCTTTCCTTTACTCTAATACAGTCGATGTGCGAGCTTCACAGAGCGCCGGCGCCCGGTCCGACCCGAGCTGGCCTCACTGTGAAGTGATGAGAGCGAGCCGCCGGCATCACCGATCCCACAATATCGATGTGAGTGTGGTTAGCGGCGCGGCGTGCCGGCGGCTGGGCGGTGATGAGCTGCCGGTGCGGTCAGCAGGCCCGTGTTTGGAAAGGGAGTGGAGGATGTGTTTGCCTTCGGGGAGTGATCGTCGCCCAGCTCTCACTTTCACACGCTGACCTTCACAGCGACTGGGATCTGGGCCAAGATAAGAGCAGAGCGTGGCTTTGGGAAGATAAGCAGCGTTTGAGTGGAAGCAGCCTTTACGGCGCTCAGGTCGTGGAGACGAGGCTCATCTGTCGGCGTTCAGCTGACAGGAGCACGGAGGAAAAAATAAATTCATGCAAGAATCGCAATGATTATTTTATATGATTCTGTATTGATCCACATATTCCAAAAATCCGTTCATTCGTGTTTTCACATCACAGTTTGAGTTTTCTCAGAGCGTCGTGGCTCCTATGCAGTGTGAAAACGCACAGAATATGATTTGCATAATTTCCAGGTCTGGAAAAGTCTGGAAAAACCGTTTTCATCTCCAGACTGTCCAGTCCCGTTTCCCTGTGTCTCGTCCCGCTGAGCTGAGGCTGCCGGCTGCTCCTCCTCAGGGGGTTTCTTACATTTTGTTGTGCTCGACTGTTTGGCTGCTTCCTTTTTGCTGCAGATTCGTCAGATCGGCTCCTCTGGATCAGCCGGCTCCCTGTTTTCGTTTGGTTTGGATCCCAAATTGGGTCCAAATCGGCGACGTTCCCTTTTGTTTTGTGACGAGCTCCGTCTCGTCGGTGAGAGGCTCAGACGTCAAAGTTCAGATGTTGATGTTTCCTGTCAGTCAGAGCAGCTGCTGCCTGCCTCCAGAGGAACGTCGCCTTTCACAAGATAAATGAAATGATCATCTGATATCCAGTTAATAAATGATCGGCCCTGCGCTCGGCTCAGGTTGAATGAACTGTTTGAAACCAGCAGAAATGTCGTTCCTGACGTCGTCTCTGTGGCTCGAGCTGCTGCTGTTCAGATTCCAGCTCATAACTTTGACTTATGATTTTGTGTGTTCAGCTCAGGTTTATCTGCACTCTGCTGCTATCACACACACTCATCACCAAGCATTTTACACAGCTGCAGAGACGATAAATAAAGATAATAACTGAACAAATAAATCATAAATTGAAAGATACCGGTGCCAGGTGTGTGAGGCTTTGTGTGTGTGTGTTTGTGTGTGTAGGTGTGTGTGTGTGCGCAGTCTGCAAGACAAGAAACTCTGAGCGAGGAGGAGATATGAAATCGAAGGTAGATTTCATATTTAATTTGTGTTGCCCAGACGGTCCCCTGAGCTGAACTGGCAGATGTGAAGGTGAAGCACAAGAGGAAAGAAACACACAAATTATATTAAACTGCAAGAAAAACAACAAACAAACAAACAAGCAAACAAATGACTTCAGTTAAATGGGGAAGACAGGAACAGCACTTAGTCTCAAGGTGGAACAGATAGATGAAAATAAAAAACTCTCACCAGCAAAAATGGAACAACTGAAAACCGTTTATCATTAAAGGTGAAATGCACACAAAAAAATTCTGTTAATGGACCAAAAGCAAAAAATATTTCAAGTTGGACTGTGCAGTCTGAAGAGGCTCTCTGATGAGAATGAGGACAATAACCCCCAGAATCAATGGAAGACGTTCAAATGTCTTGAATCTGATGATTTGATGTGAGACGTTCACAAAAACAAACAGGGGAGTGACCTGCTCTCATGTTTTGGGTTATAACAGGATGGAAGAATAATCTGCCTCCAGTGGTCAGGCTCATAGAGAAAGTTCAAACTCATCAGAGCATCTTCATGTTCAGGTTAGTCCAGTCATTTTATGAAAAAAACCTAGGACAAATTGCAAGAGAAGCAAACTCAACTGATTTTGTATCCTCAGTTTGTCCTGAGTGAGGGGAAAAAAGTCCCAAGAAATCCCATTGGTGGAAAGTTTTGAAAATCACCTATTTATGACCACATATTACCAAAAAACACTGTTTTTAAACACACAGGGGAAAGGGGTTCAACATTTTACTTTCAGATATCACTATAAAAATTCACAAGTTGATTACACACACAAAGACAAGAAAAAAAGTCAATTACAAGTCCTTTGAATTATTCTGTTTACACATGCATATCACACATTATCTGATTTGATATGCATTAATAAGGAATATAAGGAATAAATGCCAGAAGAGACATTTAAACAGTGAATTAAAAGGTTTCTATATAACAGTGAATTAAAAAGTTACTGTATATATAGTAACCTTTTAATTCACTGTTTAAATGTCTCTTCAGTGTCAATGTCTCTGCAGCTTTAAAGTGAGGCAGGTCACGGTGTTGTAATAATATTATTCTTTAACAACAAAGTGTGAAAGCATCTCAGGGCCACAGAGAAGAAGAGCAGACACAGAAATTAAAGTTAACATGCAAATCAGGCCGGAGGCCGGCGGTGCAGCTTATTACACGACCTCCTCCTGAGAAACACACAGCCTCTGTCAGCGGGTGTGACGTGACCCGAGTCAGAAACAGTTCAGTGTGTTGATTGGAAACGTGAAAGAAATGAATGCAAACTGTTTGACTCGACGACTCGATAAATAAATCTGATAATCTGCTAAATAGATAGATAGATAGATAGATAGATAGATAGATAGTATAATAGTATACTTTATTGATCCCAAACTGGGAAATTCCCACATTACAGCAGCATCATCAATAAAAAAAACATAGAATAAAATTAAAATTAAGAAGTATATACAATAGAGACTAAATATACTAAATATATACACTAAAGACAATAAGGGCTAAGTATATACAATAAACTAACCTAAGAATATGAGATATTGAAATGTGAGATATACCGATGGTTATAATAAATATGAAAAATGAAATATGCAGATAGTAGATAGTATGGAACAGGGTAATCTTGAAACGATGAAAAACAGGAAACCAAGTGGCAGAACCTGACGCCCGGTACTGGGATTCAGGAACCGTCCGACTTGATTCGGCCCCATGGAATCACCACCTCCAATAAATAAACAGTTAAGGTGCTGGGTGATGGATAATAAATAAGCCTATCAGTTCATTTGAGTATCAGAATTAGAATCACCTTATTTGTCAGTTTGGTTGGCAGAGCCGCTTGAGGAGGAAGAGGAGGAGGAGGAGGAGGAGGAGGAAGGGCAGCGTCCGGCCTGTCTCTCTCTCTCTGCTCTGCAGGTCTGATGAAGGCGAGCGGCTCCCAGCTGCTGCCGGCGACAGGCGGCTAAAAACAGCCTCGCCCGCCCAGCAGGGCCGGCGCTCTGATGCAGGACGACAGGCGTCTGTGTTCCTGTTCAGCGCGACAGGAGGAGGAGACGGTATCGATCCCCTCGGCTGACGTGTGTGAGCGCGGCGAGGCGGCGTGTGATGGCTCTGCTGGGGAAGCCCCGCCACACGCAACATGTCCGCTTTTCAGGAAAGACATCAGCCTTGGTTTTTGTTTTGCTCGACCACTTTGGGTTCTAAGTTTCTCCTTGTTTGCTTGCACTGCAAAAACTCAAAATCTTACCAAGATTATTTGTCTTATTTCAAGTCGAAAATGTCTTATTACTAGTCAAAATAGTGAAAATTGTCTAAAAACAAGTTACTTCTGAGGTGATCATGTCTTATTTTAAGTGTAATGAGATATTTTGACTAGAAATAAGACATTTTTACTTGAAATAAGACAAATAATCTTGGTAAGATTTTGAGTTTTTGCAGTGTGTGAGCTGAACTTCAGCTCCTACCTCGTTCTTACCTCTAACTTCCTTTTACATTTTTACATTGACATTTCCTCCACATTAGCAGCAGGGGTTCTCTTGGTTTGTTGTGTCTTCCTCCTTTCGTGGTTCTCTTGCAGGAGCTCGGTGCATTTCTCCTGTTTCTCATGAAGGCAGCTTCCTTAACGTGATGTGTGTGTGTGTTCAGGACACACTGAATTTAACCAGATGACTTTAGTTTCATTTTGTGTTGTTAGCCATCACGTTCTTTGCTGATCTGTCTCACTCTTTCCTTCCAAGGCGTGAGAGACGCCGTCTTGATGTTTTGAATCATCGGCTGGTGAAAGCAGACACGTCCTCCTTCCACCTGCAGCGGCTCGTCTCTCCGTCGTTGAATTTCGAGCCGCAGATCTTTTCTGAGCCGGTTCACCTGAGTCTTGTCCTCTCCTTTCACCTCGGTGATGTTCCTGAAGTGACCCGCTGACATCGCTGCACCGCTGTCTGGCCGAGTGTTGAACCCTTCAGGATCCGGTGCTTCTCTTTCTGAGTGGATCTCAGATGATGTTGTTATTGTGGTGAAACATCAGCGGGGAGACATTTGCTCTTAATATCGGTATTGACCGCTGAAAGGTCTGCTGAGGTCAAACTAAGCTACGTTTTGGCGAGGGAAACTGGGGAGACTGCAGACTGGGGCCTAAACAGCCTTGGAGCTGCATCAGCTGGCTTTGACTGGACAGCTGAGACTCTCGTGGATTCAATGAGCCCAACATATCGTAACTAATGTTTCCCCAGAAGCAGTGTTTAGGAGCGTCTCCTTCATCAGAACACCAGCCAGTGTCTGAAAAATCTCAAAAACCCACAATCACCTTCCACCGTCACAGCAGAAGTCCTCCCCCCAGCAGGCGTGTCTCGGCGCCGGCAGGAGGTGAGTTCATTCCAGCCGTCGGGGTGTGATGCCCCCCGGCCTCCAGCAGGGGGCGGCAGCGGGGCTCCAGGTGAGGCCGGCCCCGTCGTCGATGTCGGACACGTTTCTGCGGCGTCCGTCTGGCAGCCGCGGCTTTAACTTTTCATCTCGTCCGGGCCGCGGCCTCGTCCTGCTGCGCGGCGCCTGCTGCTGCCTTGCCTTTGGGCCGCCGGGCAGTAAACAACCTGCAGGGCTGAGAGAGAATCTGACAGGCTGACAGCCACAGAAATACTTTTTGATAGAAGAGCCTGCATGTTCCCAGACACTCTGAGGATTACACATGCTGTGTGTGTGTGTGTGTGTGTGTTAGTGTTAAACTTTGAAACCAGAACAAATTCACCTCATTCCTATCCGGGGTAAAAACAACAACAACAACAAAAAAAAAACAGTAATATCAGTAGAAAAAAGAAAGAAATAGAAAGAAATTAGTAAAATAAAATTATAAGAAAATTACCAGGAAATGTCCTGAAAATTACCCAAAACATATTAAAATAAGTCTTTTAGAAAATTAGAAAAAAAAAACCCAGAAAATTTATAAAACATTTCTGAAAAAATTGCAAAGAAAGTTAAAAAGTCCTTTGCCTTGCCCCCCCCCCCCCCCCCCCCCCCCCCCCCGACACACACACACACACCTGTCACTATCAAAATAAAATGAAATGCCAAAGAAAAAAACTTCTGAAAATGATTTAGAATTATTATGAATGTGTGTGTAAAATTAAGTTACAAGAAGAGGACAAAAAATACACAAATAATAAAATAACATTAAATAAAAACAAATGAAGTGAATTTTGTTCAGAGGGTGAAGTAACAGCTTTCAAAATAAGAGCCCCGGGTGTCAAAGGGTTAAATGTTGTTGGACCAGGCGATCCTTCTCTCTGCTGTTTTCTCTCCACAGAGCTGCAGAGTGCTGCTGGGAGTTTGCTTTGCTCAGGCATCACACACACACACACACACACACACACACACACACACACACACACAGCATTCCTCTGCTTTATTGATCTGCCATTGCTGTCGTCCAAACAAGCTGTTAACTGTCCTTGATGACCTATGAACTCCCCAAGAAGTGGAGTGAACTGAAATTAAAGCCTGCAAGCATAAACAAATGCACACACACACACACACACACACACACACATAGAGTGCTCGGTGCACACTCAGTATTCTGCACACACACACACACGCTCCCTCTCAGGTTGAATGGAGCTGACATTAAGCGGAGGGGAAGCGGCTGGTCTGGTATTGATGGAGGCGGGCGGAGGGCAGCAGCAGGTCTCGTATCAAACCTTCACAGTCGAGGCTGAATTAGCTGCTAAACTTCCCGTCCGGCCGCAGCAGCACAGTCTCTTCCCCGTCTGACGTCCTGACCTGAAAACTCATCACCTCTCCTCACTCTTTCCTCCTCCGCCCGCTCTCAACCGGAAACTGACGCCAAAAAAAAAAAAAAAAAAAAAAAAAAAAATCCCGTCTACCTCTTGACTCTCGGCGGATTTTTATTGATTTTTACAAAATTAAAATTTCATCTTAGACGATATATTGCACACCCCCTAGTAGTAATATGTTTTTTAAATAAATAAAAAACAGAACACTGAACGTCATTTGCCAGCTTCCACGAGGTCAGGCTCACCTGTTGACCCGGCCGTGTTCACACTTAGCCTTCCATCCACATTTACTCATGCTGCTGTAACTGAGTGGCTTTTTTATGTACTCGTACCTTTTAAATTTTAATTTTCCTTCAGTTCAGTGACAGACTGTGGAACCTTTCACAATAAAAGTTCAATCAGCAGAGATGAGAAGAGGAATCTGCTTCTTTGTTTGCTCTGCTTTTCATCGTTTTCCAGATTTCACAATAAAAGCTGCACCATGAAAAACTGCAGTGAGGGCCGTTTAGACTCGACCGGCAAAAAGCGTGGAATAAGTGTGACGATGAGAACCATGTAGACTCAACCGTCACATGATGTCTACAGGGTCCTCACTTCAGTTTTAGTGTAATGTCCCTTTAAAAGCATGCAGTGTGCAGCGTGTTCTCTGGAAAAGATCCCAGCTAACACAGTTACTGTTTGGAAAAAGGAGCTCAGTCACTTTTACTGCCAGGACATTTGACATGAGACACTTTGGACTTTTACTGCAGGAGATTTTTACTGCATTACTTCTACTTCTACTGCAGTCACATACCAGCAGAGGAACAGTACTTCTACTTCTACTGCAGTCAGATAGCAGCAGAGGAACAGTACTTCTACTTCTACTGCAGTCACATACCAGCAGAGGAGCAGTACTTCTACTGGAGGATTAGTTGGTGGTACTCTCTCCACAAAGTGTGTGAGTTTGAAAAGGTGTGTGTGGTGTTTTTGTGTGGATGGGACAAACAGAGATGGTCATGTGACCTGACAGACGCTCTCTGTGTGGTTCAGTCCTCGGCTGTCAGCATCTTTTATCTTCTTGTTTCCTGTGGAAAGTGAATCTCATCCAGTCTCGTTGCAAATTAAAATCTCTTAAAGTTACAAAACTGCTGATGCCGCAGCAGGAAAGAAAAAAGAAAAAAGAAAAAGTAATGGTCGTCTATTTTAGGGGTTATATTTTAGGAAGCTGACATCCTCGGTTGACAAAATGGTTAACATTTTTCAGCCTGGATCATTTATATTTTAGAAATGCTGGATAATGAAACTCGGGTGATGACTTTCTCTTTCCAAATGTGACACAAATTACTTCAAACTTTTCCCTCTCATGGACAGAAACACCAACTAACCACAAAAAAACTCCTCCCTGCTCGACGTCTGCGGCTGAATGTCCAATCACAGCCCGTCGTCCTCTACCATACAAAGGTGTGAAATTGTTGGATGCCCGATATGAAAATCTGACTGGCAGGTTTCAGTTTTGCGTCTCCGTACGGCTTTGTCTGGGGAAATGGACTCATCCCAGGTGATTTTTCTAACCAGCAGCAGTGGAGAAGACACCTGTCCCCGTCTCCTTCCCTCAAGGTCTTTCCTCTGTGTGTTGGACTCAAATTGCCGTCCCTCGAAAAACCTCCTGTGGGAGTTTTCTCCTGAGCTGAGCCACCTCAGGTCGGACGGTCGGCGTCTCCGAATGCCAGAGCCGCTTTCAGAAAGTCAAGAGGATTAAACTGTCTCCTTTTCATTCCTCTGCGACGCTGAGAGTCCTCCATCCTCCATCCTCACAGGAAAATACAGTCCTGCTCAGCTTTGTTAACGCCGGCTGTAATGTCTGTGAGTTTTTTTTTTCTTCTTTTTTCTTATTGAAACTTTTGAGGAACAGTTTTAACAGCGAGCAGGACAGGCGGCGGCGTCCGTCAGACAGTGAGTGTGTTTGATTGATGAAGCTGAACCGGGAAGAGAAAGGACAAACGTGTCAGCCTCACAAACCAGACAGAGCGCTCCCACAGCCAGGCCGCTTCAAAGCAACATGATGAAACACTTCAGCAGAGGTGTGTGTTGTGGAGGCTGTGGTTTCTTGGTCTGATGTTTGAGTCCTATTGAAAATACACCTTATGGACAAAAGTCCTGGTCCACCTCCCCGTTCATCCAGACAGGGTGTCCGCGGAGTCTAAAAAAGTCTAAAAATAGACATTTTCAATTTTAGGCCTAAAAAAGTCTAAAATACAGAGATATTTTGCACTGTAAGTCTAAAATCTCATTTGGGTAATTTAAGATCTAGGTTATAGTGCAAAATATCGATGTAGGATAAATGTAAAAATAATTATCTTTATGTCCATTTCCTGTCCATTACCCACGCCGTTCAGTTTTTTTTTTTTTTTTTTTTTTTTTGTTCCGGTGGCTTATGGTCCTTGTAGTTCTGCTAGCGGAACTCACTGTTAGCGGAATCCACAATAAAACTACAGACGTGAAGCGGAAGTGTCGTCACAGGATGTTGGAGCAAGCACAGCTCTGGTCTGTATTGCGCTAGGTGTGAGGCGGGAACGGCAGCAGGACAAAACCGGACAAAACAAGAGAAATGGGCAAATGCAGATTCAATAATATCTGGCTCGAACGTCAGGATTTTGCCGACTGGCTCAAACGTGTTCCAGATGATGACACCGAGGCGTTTTGCACGTTGTGCAAAAGATCGCCGAAATTGCTACCAAAAGTGCAGAGCTCAGACGCATGTAGTGCTGCGCATTACACCATACCTGTCAAGTATCCCGTTTTGGCTGGGATTTTCCCGTATTTTACCCTCCTTTCCAGGCTTCCTCCCGTATTAGTATTTTCCCGTAAATTTCCCGTATTTAACCTGCATTTATTACAAATAATAATAATACCCCGGGGAAGCCGCCCATTCCCAGTCTGAGTCAGACTGGTGTGATCGCTCCGTTCCGTGCTTGAATACAGTAACTTCCTCTGCTCTGGCACGGTTGGAGGGGGTGTGCTTCTGCACGGTACGGACGCGAGCACATGCACGGTCACGCACGCAGTGCGTGGACGTAAATCAAGCAACTTTCCTCCTGCCTCTGCAAAATTGTTTAATGCACGCAGTGTGATTACCGGCGAATGGCCGCGTTGCGCAATCAATAATCAACCATGTTGTGTGTGTCATTGTCCGTTGTGCTGCTGCAACCGCGGATAAACAAAAGTCGGTTTATAATGAAAGTACAGCGCCAGGTCTGCCGGAGATCCAGCAGACCGGCCGGCACCGCGTCGGCACCGGCCGGCACTGGCCGCAGCACCGCGTGGTGTGCGGCCACCGGGCACCCTGTCTGCCGGATCTGACAGGTGCCGCTCCGGCTGTCAGGTGGACCTTTCTGAAGAAGGAAGTTACCTCCGAAACTGTCAAGGTAAATAAACATCCCATGTCTGATTAAAGGGAACAAAAACGTTTTTTAGTTAAATGGAAGACATGATGAATGTATTTCAACTATAATGATTTGTAATGACTTCGGGCCATGCCTGTGTCGTATGTCAACGTGATGACGTGCAACCGGGGGCAATTGCGACCCCCCCCCCCCAGTCTCCGTTCTAGTTGATCCAAAGGTGTTGGATGGGGTTGAGGTCGGGGCTCTGTGTGGGCCGCTCAACTTCTTCCACCCCAAACTCAGCCGGCCACGCCTTTATGGAGCTGCTCTGTGCACTGGGGCTCAGTCATGCTGGGACAGGAAAGGGCCTTCCTTCCCCAAACTGGTCCCACAGAGCTGGAAGCAGAGAATTGTCCAAAATGTGTTTGTGCTGATGTTGATGCCAGAGGAGGTTTGGAGCTCTACAGGTCCTGAGGCGGCAGAGCGTCGGACTCTTTTACGCACTATGAGCCTCGGCGCTCGGCGACCCCGCTCTGTGACTTTACGTGGTGCCGCCCCCTGGTGGCCGAGTCGCTGTGGCTCCTAAACGCTTCCACTTTGCAATAATCCCACTTCCAGTTGATGGTGGAATATCTGCAATAATCCCACTTCCATCTGATGGTGGAATATCTGCAATAATCCCACTTCCAGTTGATGGTGGAATATCTGCAATAATCCCACTTCCAGCTGATGGTGGAATATCTGCAATAATCCCACTTCCATCTGATGGTGGAATATCTGCAATAATCCCACTTCCAGTTGATGGTGGAATATCTGCAATAATCCCACTTCCAGCTGATGGTGGAATATCTGCAATAATCCCACTTCCAGTTGATGGTGGAATATCTGCAATAATCCCACTTCCATCTGATGGTGGAATATCTGCAATAATCCCACTTCCAGTTGATGGTGGAATATCTGCAATAATCCCACTTCCAGCTGATGGTGGAATATCTGCAATAATCCCACTTCCAGCTGATGGTGGAATATCTGCAATAATCCCACTTCCAGTTGATGGTGGAATATCTGCAATAATCCCACTTCCAGTTGATGGTGGAATATCTGCAATAATCCCACTTCCAGCTGATGGTGGAATATCTGCAATAATCCCACTTCCAGCTGATGGTGGAATATCTGCAATAATCCCACTTCCAGCTGATGGTGGAATATCTAGGAGGGAAGAAAGTTGAGCAGCTGACTTGTTGCAGCGGTGGCTTCCTGTTCCATCACTATTCCAGCAGCACCTGAACTCAGTGAGCTCTTTAGAACCAGACGCTCTGTCACTGATGTTGGTGAAGGCAGACTGCAGGGCTGCTGCTGGAGGTTACACACCTGTGGGGACGGGGCTGAAGGGAACACCTGAGCTCACTGATTAACAGGTGTGTTCCAGTACTCCTGCCCATGTGGTGTATATCAATATTTTGCAGTGTGATCATAGTAGCTCATTATGTGGCGTTTCATATCTTTCACAGTGCATCATGTTCCAGTCATTTGTTTCCTGTTCAGTTCATCACACAGTTTCCTTTGGAGGTTTTGACAGATTTATTTTAGGAATTAAACTAAATCTACCATGAATAAGACAAATAAGCAGCCTCCGCACGGCTCCGCGGAGGGAGGACCACGCTTTGGTTTTCCCCTGTGCTTTCAGAGCGGCTCTGTCGCTGCTCTCCGCTCCCCGTGAAGCACTTTGTGATGAACCTATTTGTTTCAAAAAAGCTTTTCAGATGCATTTTATTTGACCCGACATGGTGAATCTCTCTCTCTGTAAAGAATGCAGAGGATGCAGGCTGGAGTCTCTCACAGTAAACATTTCAGCACACCAACCTTCACTGGAGCTTTTTTATTTATTTATTTTTTTATCTGTAACTAGAAATGTTCAATCTGATAGATAATACCAGAGGCTGACTCATTTTTTAAATGTTAACGGTCACAACCCTTGTGTCTTCCATAAATTTGGCCTCCCACTCTTCTGCAGTTGAAAGGCTCAACACTCGGGCTGCATTTAGACACAGAAAAGCTATTTTGGAGCGCGGATGCCCACACAGAAGCTGGGAGCGGGAGATAAGTTGCTGTTCACATTGTGTCAGCGGCACCGGCACCGTGACTTTGATAATGTATTTGTCGCTGGCAGTGTCGCAACCAGCGGAAAAATTAATGCTTTAATTTCCCCGTCGCTGCCGCCGCCGCCGCCGCCCCTCTCTCTCTCTCTCCGAGCCTCATGCATATGCAACTCCTGAAGAGCAGCTTTCAGTGATTCTGCTTCTCATGAAAACTTAAAATCCTCATAAGGAAAAATAATGTGTGACTGCTTGACTTTAGCCGCTGATAGACGATCGGCCGTGGTTCACTGGGCAAAACGGACGGAGACTGATGACATTTCTGAACGCTGCCGAGGGAATTCTGTGCCTGATTTCTCTGGGAATTGTTCCTCTGCAGAAAAATTAAAAAAATAAATAAACTAATAAAAATATCATCACTTCTGGATGATATTGATCCTCTCCGTTGCAATCAGTGCAAAATACCTGATTGCCATGGATGGAAAAAAGATGTATTGATGGGCATATAGACTGACAGATGGGTAGGGCGGTAGATGGATAAATAAATAAATAAATAGTTTGACACGTTTATAGATCTGGAGGTGGATAGATGGAGCAGGAATTTTCAGGGTGTAGGGGAGAGTGGGGTAAGTAGTGCCAATTTTTACTTAAAGTGCCTTTAAAGCGAGGGGATTACAGTAATGCCTCCAACTAAAATATGCACATATAGTTTAGGATGTTGTGCATCCCTGGGAACAATCACTTTGGATGTTATATAAACTGTTTGAGAAATATAGCTTTCAAAAAAAAAGTGATTTTGTGGCACAACTTGCCCCCGGTGCGGGGTAAATTGTGCCATTAGAGAGAATACACTGGGGTAAATTGTGCCATTGATAATTGAAGTAAAGCAGATCATTTTAATCTCACAAATGATAATGCTATATAAAAGCAAAACAAATTCAATATAAAATGATTTATTTAACATTTATTTATTATTTAAACAAGATCACAGGCCACTTTTCTACAACAAGGCCGAGCGCCACATGAACACATACCCAGAACAAAATAAAAATTCCAAAATGAGCACCTGCAAATCATCTTCATCTGAATCTGAATAGTTTTAATGATCAAAGGTAAGAAGACAATGTACAATAACAATAAAATACAATAAAGTAATATATAGTATATAATCACAAGTTGTACCACTGGCACAAATTACCCCAAGGCCCTTTGGCACAAATTACCCCAAGCCCACCATTTTGAAAAAAAAATTATCCCCCAGCTGTTTTGAGCTAACATCATGCTAACTGTATAGACTCATGGTGTAGCTTACTAAAGTACTAAAACCTGTGTGAACTGTTTTCAAAGTTTTCTATAATTGTTCAAACAGAGCAATCAAAAAACCTTGATCATAGAAATTTTACTTTGGAGGGCAAAAAAATGTTTTTTGAACTTCAATGTGCTTACCTCTCAAGCCATGTGTCTCCCTTCTTTGCAGGATGAGTGAAATGGATGTCTCTTCAAAAATATGTGGTCACATGACCAACTTCTTCTATAGTTTTCTAGATAACAGGGGTGGCACTACTTGACCCTTGGCACAAATTACCCCACTCTCCCCTATTGATCACTTTACCAGATTTAAAGTGATCGCTGACTGTTCCACGTCAGTGACGCCGCCTTGAAACTGCGTCTTTTCACTCTGACTGGGCGACTGGTGTGTGACTGGACGTTTGCTGGTTTGAATCCCAGATTGACTGGGATTCACCGCAGCTCTGCAAACCCCCACCTAAGATTTAAAGTGACAGTTCACCCTAAAATAACATTTGACCCATAAAAACATCTTTACCACAAGACTGCAGCTCACACAGACAGTTTTTAACCACCAGGGTTCATTAAAAAAAACAACAACAAAAAAACATGCAATCTCAGAGTTTTAATCCCAAATTTTTTGGTGTGTTTTGAGATGGGTGGTGCTGTGTAGTGCAAGGCCTTATGGGTATTTGAGTGTTTATGATGCGGCGACCTGAAAACCCACAAGTACGACAAAATCTTACAAACTAATCTGAAGTTTTCTCCCACTTTTTAAATTTTCTTTTTCTTTTTTCTTTTTATTTTTATTGTAAAATCATGATACTAACGAATGCTGCTTCCAGGCAGGGAGGTGGGCGGGGCCATAGAGCCATGCATTTTAATGAGGGCGAGATTTAGGGTTATATTTAAGTGGTTTTAAGATAGTACGGGATGTTTTTTGCGTGGAAAAAACTTATGAATATGCAATACTGATGAGCACAGATTATGTTTAGTGGCTTAATAAATGACTGGAGGGGATCTTTAACTTTATGCTGTGAATGTTTAGCTTCACTCTGCAGGGCATTAGTCTGTCCACTAAGTAAAAGTGCTCTGGTGGGGAGTGAAGGGTTAACTCCGTCCTGTCGGCTGTGAAGTGGCTCGCTGCTCAGTGGATGAACGGCGTTCGATAATCCGCCCTGCCGTCTTTTGTGCCGCCTCTGTCCAACAGTCTCAGTCCATCGGTAACTTCACGTTCGCTGCACCAGCCGTGATAAAGTCCATTCATCCTCTGGACTTTTAGAGATCTCTGAAACGTCCCACTCCACAAATGTGCAGAGCATTTTGAAATCTGTCAGGACACTTTTTTTTTTTTTTTTTAATTCTCTAATCCTTCACCATGTTTCTGCACAAATGTTGCCGAGATGAACATCTTTTGGAATAAAGTGATTCCTAATGAGAGACGTTAAATAATGAAACGTGAGGGCCGAGTCACGCAGCGCCTCTAATCTCCATGTGCTTTTCTCTCTCTCCCCTCTCATCCCTCCTTCCTTCCTCCTCCTCTTCAAATTGATTTCACCCCATCATCTTCCCTCTCATGTCTCCTCCACACCCCTCCTCCTCCTCCCCCTCCTCCTCCTCCATCATCTTCCTCCTCTCAGCTGAATAAGCAGCAGTTGCAGGCGGTGAAGGAGCGTTTCCTGGCCTTCCTCAGCGGGGACACTCAGATCGTGGCGGATGAAGCTTTCTGCAACGCCGTGCGGAGCTACTATGAGGCAAGAACACCTGCTTTCCTCCTCTTCAACGCTCTTTGACTCTTTTATTTCTGTCCTTTTTCTTTTTATCTCGGGTGGTGGGTTGGTCCAGTGTCATAAGACTCATAATCAAAAGGTCTCAGGAGCTCATTAGTCAGTTTATTTAAAGTTTAAAGCGATCAGGTTTATTGTTTATTGGCTGATCTTGGTGTCGCTGCTGGTTTGCAAGAAGAGAGCAAACTAACAGGAACCGGTAACGTGTTTCAGATCCACATGATCCGCTGTGGAAATCACACCGCTCCAGAGCAGCTGTGTTTTTACTTTTTCACTTTGACAGAGCCGGGCTAACGACTCCCATAGACTTCAAGTCTTTATGCTAAGCTAACAGGAAATGCTAACCATAGGAACCGAACCACAGGACGTACAGAAGAGAATGAAGTCGAGAGTTTTTTCTTCAATGTAAAGGGAGTAACAGTGGTCATTCCTACCATCATCAACATCTTGGTTATCATTTTTGATCAGATTAATCCAAAATTGATGATTTCTTTTTCTCAAAAAACAAAGGTTTCTCAGTGATTCCAAGCTTTCAAACTCTATAAATGCATTTTTTATTTGGTTTGGGGTTTATCCATGCTAGCTGGTATCTTTGCTATGAAACCGGAAATACAAGGACAACGGCAAATGATACTGATATTGATATTTTTAAATCAGAATAAGATCAGATACTTTATCATCGTAGTGGCGCCCAATCCTAGAATGAACTAAATACTTAAACACACACTGATGGAGCCGGACTGGAGCTGTGTTTTGTTCTGGTCAGGAGGAACTGGCCTGAGAAAAGGATCATTACTGAGAACAGTTTAGAGCCTCTGGTGAGGAGGTTTGGTTTGATGGTTTGATGGTTGAACAGACAAACCACAGACACCGTCACCGTCTCTTCACCCGGCCGGCCTGCTGTCGGGTTTCCTGGCCGGCCTCCAGCGGCGACCAGGTGCTTGGAGTCCGATGAATCAAATCAAATGAAATCAAATGAAATCAAATGAAATCAAGACTTCATCAGTTTCCTCAGAGGAGAGGAGCCGGAGCCAGCCGGCGGTTTGTGGATTTGCAGGTTTCCCCTCTCCTCGTTCATTTTTACCATCTTGATAAACACCCCCTAATCCTAATCTGAGCGGTGCCGCCCTCCGTGGGCGTGCACGGCTCCAGATGACAGAGCTGCTGCTGCTGGAAACACGTCATGACGTTTATCGCAGCGTCTGAGCGACACATCAGAGCATCGATCGGCTTTCTGTGGCGAGGAGGGAGCCGCTCTGCTCCGCCCTCACACACACACACACACACACACACACACACACACACACACACACCTCTGTTAAGACGTTACAGAAGAGCTGTGTGTTTTCTTGTTTCCATCTTCCTGGATTGGAGGGCAGGTAGAGCCACAGACTGCAGCCAATTTCCTCTGTTTTTATTCTGTTGTCGTCCTCTCTCTCTCTCTCTCTCTCTCTCTCTCTCTCCCTCTCCCTCTCCCTCTCTCTCTCATCTGTTTCTCCCTCCTCCTCCATCTCTCCCTCTGTCTCTCCACGTCTCCGTCTCTCCTCCTCCGCCTGTCATCTGTTATGAGATGAGATCTTATCGTCTGCTCTCTTCCTTTAATTGCGGCTGAGCGTTCAGAGGAGGATCCAGCTGAAGTGGCGGCATCACAGTGCAGCCGCCGCCGCCGCCACCGCCACCGTCAGGCTGGGTGATCAAAGCCCGACGACTGTTACCGTGCGGTGGACATCGTCGTGCCGAGAGCTTGGACAGAGCGCTGGTCGAGTGTGAGGAGTTAGTGAGCGAGCGTTAAGGACGACTCTGTTCACCCCAGCTGACAGTAGTTATTATCCTCCATGCTGGCGACAGCTGTGCCGGAGGCGTTAACGTTTTCGGATCGTCCGTCTGTACGTCCGTAACGTTCTCGTGAACGTGATATCTCAGGAATAGGGCTGCACATTTCCTGCTCAAATGTGAATCAAGATTTTTCTCCCAAAGAGTTGAGATCACGATTCTCACTTTTTCAACAAAAATATTTATTGCACTGCTCAGAGCTTCAGTGGAGAAACACATCTGGGATGCCTTAGACCTTCAGAACAGATCAAAGGCCTCATGCCTCCGGTCTGAACCCCACAGGTCACATGGTGCTGTGTGACGGCGGTGCTGCTCAGGTGTGTCTCGTCTGTCCTTTGTGGAAAACTCATGTTTTTGGTTTTACGGCGACGTTTGAGCCACGATGCTCCTCTGCTTCACCTCAGGGAGCTCAGATGGAGTCCTGATCTGCTCTGAGCTTTCACTCCGTCTCCTTCCTTCTTACCTGGAGAATCCTCCATTAGAACAGCAGCCCACCAAGGTGAGACACACCTGGCTGTTAGAGGGGACGGGAGACGGCCTCTGATCGGTGATGTGCTGAACACAAACAGCAGACTGACGTGCTTCTGACTAACCTCTGAAGAGAAGAACAAATTATTAATTTTATAAAGAAATGAAGAGAGAAAAGGAAGACAGGCCGGTTCTCCACGTTCCTTGTTCCTTCACTGGGTTCCAGACGAGCTATTAAAAATGTTCTCTGATGGTTTATAGAGCGAGACATTAATCCATTCACTGAGGAAATAATCTGCACATTAATCCACAAGGAGAAGAATTGTTAGCTGCTGCCACCAAATAACTCCAATAAACATGAAGAACCTTTAGCACTTTAAAGAACCACAGAAAGTGTGAGGAACCAGCCGCTAAATACAGAGGTTCTCCAGCTGCTGATGGTTCTCTGTAGAACCACAGAGAGGTCTACCATTTGTTTTTCTGAGTTGTGAGGCTCAGTGTTGGACCTTTTTACTGGATAAACGGCTGCTGATTATTGAAGTTCCAGTCAAGTGATTTTCTGTCAATAGACTAATTGATCTGCTAATTGCTTCAGCTCCGGTGTTTTCCTCCTGCAGCACAAACCGAAGGACAGCACGGCTGCCGCTTTATGATACAGTATGTATAATAAATAGTGTTGGTTCTCATGTGATGCGGCACTTCATAATGTAGTCGACTTTTTCCCCATTCTGTAATATAAGTAATAATATTTATTCAGCAATAATATTTATTCAGTAATAATATTTATTCAGTGTGTTTGAAAGAGAAGGAGAAGCCACCCAGCCGTCAGACAGCAGTGTGATCTCGGTCGGGGCGGTGAGGTGAGGTGGGAGTCGGGCGATGAAAGGAGGCTGGCCGTTGATCCGCTGTGAGCTCCTCAGGAAATCTTGTCCCACAGTCTTGCCGCAGATTTTATCACCTCCTGGTTTTTTGATCTGGATTCTACATTTGCTAATTGCGCTCGCGCTCAGCCTCCACAGCCTCGGGCCTTTGTTCTGCATGTCGGCTGTCAGCCGGGCCCGATCTCACGTCTGGACCTTCAGCTGAGCCCGCTCTGCACCCGGGACCCTGAGACCCTGAGAAAAACAGAAACAAGAAAAAAAAAAAAAAATTAGAAATACATTACCTGAAAATCAGAAAGAATAAAATGATATAAAATAAAATGTAAAAAAAAAAAAATAAAATAAGATTCTATTATTATATAATATTAAATAAAATTGCAAGAAAACCATATATATTTATAATTATTGAAATTATGTATTTAAAAATCAGATCAGTGATGCTGGATCAACGTCGGATTTAAAAAGCATGGGGGGACAAAAAAAAAGACAGAAAATTAGCAAGAAATTATTACAATAAAATGACCTGAAAATGGCCTGAAAATGAAAATTAAAACCTGAGAAATTTTTATTTTTATTTTTAGTATTTTTTTTAACAAACAGTATATTTGAAAATGAGCAAAATTAGCGACCAGAAAATCAGTAAAACATCAACAATAAAGTCCTGTGATTGTAAAAAGCGGCGCTGTGGCGTCCGACCCCAGACACCTCAGGCTTCTGCAGCTTTTTCTTTTGTGGTGTTTAGTCGTGACGTCTCTTGCTGTGTGTCTGTCTGTCTGTGTGTGTGTGTGTGTGTGTGTGTGTGTGTATAACCGGGTGTTTCTGGTTCCCTCAGTGAATGAATCAGCTCCAGCAGGGCCGGCTGTATTCACTGATGATGACTATCTGTGTGCTGACGGCCTCACAAAGGACTGCAGGAACCACGTGAACACGGAGATCTGTGTGTGTGTGTGTGTGTGTGTGTGTGTGTGTGTGTGTGTGTGTGCGTGTGCATCTAAAAATATTCCAGAGGCACGTACATCCAGTTACCTCCTAGCTACCGAACAAATAAAAAAGGCAAGGAAAATGAAAAATAAAGTGCCCAGACTGCATCACTTCCACTTCCATCCCCAAATAAAAGCTCTCAGGCAGGTCACATGTTTGGGTCTCTGTCTCTCTTTGTATTTAATGGACATTTGGACTGTGGAACAGCAGCAGAGGGCTGTAGAGAGAGACACCACGACATTTTGCCATTAATTAACTAGAATTAACAATCAACAGAGACCAACAGACCTCAGGGTTGGTCACTCTAGGTGTATTTTTTGTTCTTTTTTTACCTTTGGACACCACTTTGTGTTTCGTGTTCCTCAGTTTGTTCAGTTTCTGGCGGACCTGACCCGTTGAGCGTTGGATCCCCACCGCATGGCGTCATCAGCAGCAATCAGACACGGATCTGATTTAGGAGGACATATGAACGCGACTCAAATCAGGATTGAAAATGTCAGATTCAGTGTGTTGTTCACTCTGGCTGATCTGTGTCACATTTTAGGAAGAATTCAGATGTAAGCCGCTGTCTGCTGGCTGTCTGAGCGTCGCCTTTGATTCTGCAGGAGAAAAAGAAAGAACAACAGAGGTGATTGTGGTTGGAAATATTGATCAGTCCTGCAGACGCAGGGATGAGCGAGCTGAAGAGAGGGATGAGAAACCTGCTTCCTGTGGGGAGGAATTCACATTAAACAGAGTCTTCTGTGATCCAGTTTGTGTTTTGTTGTGTGTTTAAGCAGTGATGTCATGTCCCTGCATCACACTCCACAGATTTTACTGCAAATACTGGCCAGTGTTGATCTCTTGTTTCTGTCAGAGCGCTGAATGAGGAGCGGAGTCCGGCGCTGATGATGCCTCCTGCGATGTTTTGATGAAAAGAGGCGGCGTATTGAACCGCTGACAGCGAAGACACATGGCCCCGTCACAGCGTGCATACAAATCACTTTCAAACACCGCGCACTCAATAACACATTATCTCATCTGGTTTCCATTCATCGCGCGCGTCGTGTAACTTTTTAATTTTCTGTCCTTGTATCGCCGGCTTCATCAGATCAGATAGTTGCATCTCATCGACTCGTTTTCCCGTTTTATTTTTAGACGCGAGCGCGGCCGTCGCCGGGACCTGGAGCCCTCGCTCGTGTCTCGGTAACTGTGTGAATATCGCCGCCGTTCTTGCTCTCAGTGATTGGTGATGTTTCTTTGACCGGGTGACCGATCACGTGACCTGTCCGGCTGTCGCTGGAGGCGGCGTCCACGTCGACAACGTCTCAGCCGGGAAAAGGAAAATACATTTGCAAGTTGGAGTACAGTGTGTGTTTAAGAGCCACAGCCTTGAATACATCTCACACACAGGCTGTGCAGTGCAGTGTGAGAATGGACTCTCCATGCTGTCGCAGTGTAAAGAGCCCGTCATGCAAAGGACTGATTCAGGTGATGCCAACGCATACGGAGCCATTCAGCAGACTGCATCAGTAATGGCTGTGGCATTTCATATCTTCACAAAACATCACGTTCCAGTCATTTGGTTGCTATGCAGTTCATCACACAGTTTCCTTTTTTATTGAGTTATTTTATTTATTAAACTCAATCTACCATGACATAAGAAATGATTTTTTTAAAAAAGAAAATCATATCCTGAGGCAAAAAAAAAAAAAAAAAATCAATGAGAGAAAAAAAACTAAAATCATGAGCTGATTTAATGCAGTTTCTGTCTGTTTTGTGGTTGAAGTATTCATTAGTGAGTCAAAGCCTGCAGAGAAGCCAGAGGATGGAAGAGGCGGCGCGGCTCAAGTCAAGTCAAGCTGGTCAAGTATCAGATGAATTTGATAATATAATTATAGCTGCTGTGCAGCGATGGGTCGGGTCCGGGCATTTTTAGGCAATTCTAAGCAACAAGCAGAAGAATATGAACTTAAACACAAACTGAACTGATTGACACACCTGGTAAGAAAGGGGCAGGACACAGGCCTGGAGGGGACAGATGATTGGCCGAAATACAACAAAGACATGCAACACGGGGGCGGGGCTAATGAGGCAATGCAGGGCAGGTGTGAGGACAAACAAGCTGACAAGACTATGGAGGAACAATAGGGACAAAATGAAGACAGCAGACTAAAATATAATAAACATTATAGCTGCTGTGCAGCAATGTTCAGGGCCAGGCAAGTTAGGCAATTCTGAGCAACAAGTAGAGAATAGGAAGACGAAAAGAAAGGTGGTGTTCTTATGTGCATTTTGCATCAGTTGAGGCTTGAACTCAGTTTCTGACATGAAGGACAACACTCTATCTCACTGAGCTAGTTGACAAGTGTCATTTCATGTGAGGCTTCACAAACTGACTAAGACAGTCACATGACAGCAGCCACCTATGCATGGAAAGGCAGATTTCAAACCACTGTAAAATAAATAAATAAGTCATGAAGACAAAAATCTGACAATGATGATCTGGACCTTTGTGTAAAGTTTGGTGAATTTTCGCACGTGGGAATGTTGCACAAGCTGAGGCTTGAACTCACAGTCTTCTACACCAGTGGTTCCCAACCCAGTCCTCAAGTACCCCATGTCCTGGAGGTTTTTGTTTCAGCTCTACTCTTTCACACCTGATCCAATTAAGGCCCTTGCACCTTCATGCACGCCCTCTTCAGGTAGATCTGGGGGTACTTGAGGACTGGGTTGGGAACCACTGTTCTACACTGAGGCCTGGCCTCCATCTCACTGAGCTAAAACTTCACATGCAGCTTCACAAACTGACTGAGCCAATCACTGACCTGCAGGACAGCAGCCAGCCATGCATGGAAAGGCAGATTTTAAACAGCTGTCAAAAATTCAGATATTAAGACAAAAATCTGAAAATACACATATTGCATCTAGGCAGCATGGAGATGTTGATCATTTGCTTTTAACAGTGACTGATTTGCTCCATAAGTGAAAAACTGATGTTTAAAAATGACATTCTTGCATTGACTCCAATTGTTCACATGAGAGCAAAATTCAAAATGCTGTCAAAAATTGAGTTTTTGAGATAAAATTCTGAAATTTGCCACACATCATCTACGATGACTCCAAAACTTTGTCCATTTTTTTCATGAACATTGAAGATTTATTTAGTGAGAATTTGCAGGTATGTGTTTACAGTAAAACATTTTGATGCACTGTAGGCTTAATTTTTGATAAATCAAAAATCTGTGAACATCGTTTGTGTAGGACAGTCTGAAGATGCTCTGTAGCAAGTTTGGTGACATTTGAGCAAAAATTGTGGGAGGAGATATGTTTAAGAAGTTTTACAGTTTTTGAAAAAAACAGAGTGATGGACTTCATAATTTGCAATAGGTTTGAGTGCACAAAAGTTTCTTCTATATTGAGGTTACAGTTTGATGAAAGTTGTGTAGTTGTAGCACATATGGTTGATTTGTTATGAATTTTCAAAGTTTTGAACTTTAGAGGCTTGCTATAGCGCCACCATCAGGACTATTGGCTTGTGTTTGCAGCTGAGGTAATCTGGCGCGGGACTGGACCTTTGTGCAAAGTTTGGTGAGTTTTCATGCATGGGAAGTAGGATTTCCTCAGAAGAAAGAAAGAAAGAAAGAAAGAAGACCTGGAAATACAGTAGTGTCCTGGCAGTGTGTCTAGGCTGCCAGGACACTAAAGAATGTCAATAAACAGTTCCAGCAAAGAAGATCTTAAAGTAAATTCATGAAGCGCTCCCCTGCAGGAACAGTGTGATGAAGAAGGTCTGTGGACTGAAATGTTGTTTCCTAATAAAAATTTCATGCAAGTTAAACTTTAAAGTAAATTCATGCTGAGAAATCTGCAAAACATCTGTTTGAACAGCAGCCAGTGTGTGTGGACTGTGGACTACCACACCACACCTGACCAATCTGCAGTCTGCAAACCTTCACTCTGCTGCACCAAGGCACAGGTGGACATGCGGTGGTGAGGCTGGTGAGCAGACAGCGGCTCAGCGGCTCAGCGGCTGTCTGATCCCCTCTGGGACGCTGAAGCCACATCTGCCCGTGAAACTGCAGAGCGACACAAGACACAAGATCAGACACAAGAAGGAGCTGGAAGCAGAGTTTGTAAAAGCGAGTGCTGGAGGAGCAGAGAGACGAGAAGCTGTGGATGGCGGTGAATCATCGGTGGTGGAGGAGAGGAGGCTGTGTGCCGAGTGATGGACAGAAAGCTCCGGAGGAAGAGAAGCAGATGGAGAGAATCAGCAGGTTTCCGATACTGATTCAACAGGATTCCCCAGCCTGGCACAGCCGCCTGCTGTCCCTCGCCACGTCCAGGCATAATGACAGGAAAATGTCCACTTACAGCAAAGCTGCTGAGCCCCCGCCACCCCGGCTTCATGGATTCGCTGCAAGCAAAGACAAGCACAAAGCACAAAAGCTTCATTAAAAAGTGTTGTTTTTTTTGTTTTTTTTATCTTGGGGTGGCAAGCCTGGGGCCAAGAGGAGGATAAACTGTGAAATAAAATCATCAAACTGAGAGAGAAACATCAGATCTAATAGAAGGTTCAGTCCAGGTGAAGGTAAAAGGCAATTTGAGGTGATCATTTATTTAATATCAGCTGTTGTGCGCGTTGGAGGGCGGCCACAAAAATAAAATATCCATCAAAAATGGATTGAACCAGTGGAGCTCAAAAATGATGAAAATGATTTTGCAGTGTAAGAACGTCGCTCGTCACCAAACTCAGTTCCTTGTTTTGGCTGTAAAGACGCAGGAACATTTAACATTTACCAACAAACATTTCTGCTAAAAACCGAGCAGGGCAGCTCTCAAACGTTTACACCAGACTGAGAATCAAGATTATTAAGGTTATAAAGTCAAATTATTATTCAGGTTACTTAGAACAACCAGGTCAGTTGGCCGCTGTTTAATTTATTTGCAAATTTCACTTGCTCCTGTGGTGTCACTGCAAAAAATAAAGTCCCAAAGCACTGCAAAAAAAATTTTTTTTTTTTTTAGAAAAGCTGCCATGACAGCGCGCATAGACGCAGCGGCTACAGCTCTCCACTCTCGGTGCCATATTATATGTTTTTGTATGTGTGAACGGTTGTGTTTTTAGCTTAAAACACCACCTTATGTTGGGCAATGTACGTGTACAGTCGTCAGCACCTTTTGAGCTTGGGATTGTGCTGCGAGGTACCAATTTCACCGGACTTTCATCGCTACCAGGACATTCCAGAGGACGCCGTTAGAACACCGGGGTCTCCGTGGATAGTTCTTCCCAGTGACAAGTCCAGGAGGAAACGTAAACAAGCAAAGGAAACAACAGTTATCAGGACCTTTTGAGCTTGGGATTGCGCTGCGGGATGCCGATTTCACCGGACTTTCGTCGCTGCCAGGACATTCCTGAGGACGCCGAGGCTGCAGGGCCGGTGCGTTGACACGGCTGAAAGGACAGCCCTTTGGGCCGCCGCCTCCCAGCATTTTCCAGCGCCAGGTCCATGGCGAACACGGGATGACGAACTGTGCTTGCACATCCAACAAGTGTTTCTGTGACTGTTGCATTTTTTCTGCTATCAGAGACATGGCTGCAGCCATCTATTACTGGACTTGGCTATTCAACTAGCAAGATGCACGATGCTTTCTATTCTCCCCTGCACCGAAAGGACTGAGCCCTAATTTCATTGCATTATTATACGTATATGATTGTGCAGTGACAATAAAAATCTATCTATCTATCTATCTATGAAATCAAAGGTTAGGCTGCAACAGTCAACAGTGAGGGACTGGATGTTCTTATAACACGTCCCTTTATTCAGAGGAAAACACGTCTTTATTGTGACTCCTTCTCCTTTCTGATTAACATGAAATATATTTTAGGTCTTCAGCGAACAAATTTCAATTCTATATCTGCGCAAATTGCAAAAAAGCAAAGATTAGCAGCTAAAAATTGTCCAGTGGAAGTGTCTTGGACCCGGTGGCGTTGCTTCCTCTGAACCTTTATGGCTGAATGTCATCTGTCCTGGGAGTGGCTATAACTTTGCTGCTAATTATCTTGGAAAGGTGATCTAAGAGTCTAATGCATATTTGTGATATCCCGAAGTAAAAAAAAAAAGATTTAAAAACAGTAATATGAAAACCTGTGTGGCTTTTAAATGGATGTGGATCCAAATTCTGCTAATGATGAAAAGCTGCTGGAGATTCATGTCTTGACATCCACACACAGACTCTGAGGTCGCCTTTCTAATATTGCCATTTCCTGGTTTGTGCCTAATTATTAGGCTCCATAATTTATTCAAATTATGCTAATGACCAAAGGTTGCATGACTCAGGTATGGAGGAGACAATTTTCTGGACATCAAACACAGACCTGGACTCTGAGGTCGCCTTTCTAAATTGACTAAAAGCACAAATATAGCTATTTCCTGATTTTGACCTAATTCTTACATAATTTATGCAGATTATGGTCATGAGGAAAGGTCACATGACTTCACTTTTCTAGCCATTTGCAGTTTTTTTGGTTATTTAACTCATTATGCAAATTGCTCAAATTGCACAGCATGCAGCTTCATGTCACCTGCTCAGCCTGGAGACGACATGTTAGTGCTAAAAGGTCATGGGGAACATGGAGGTGTCATGGAGGAGGCTGGTCAGGTGAGAGTGATGGAGGGTCAGGCTGCAGCTCCATCCTGCTGCTGCTGCTTCTTCTTCTGTGGTTTTGGCGAGTCCTGCCTCTGGCTGATCCTCGCCTCCCGTGTGTTTCGTCATGCGAGCTCACATTTCCCTCCCCGCGCTCCGTGTCAGAGCAGACGATCCCGACCTAATAAGTGTGTTTCCTTGCCGGACTTCATGTCACGAGCTTTACTCCAAAATGAGCTGCCCGCCGTTTGAACGCAGTGACTCCCAGCCGGCTGCCCGAGTGAACGTGATTGATGGCGCTGTGTTCAAACGATTGATTTCATATTGGAAATGACAGGAGGCAACCTGGCTCCATGGCTGGAAAATTTATAATGGGTCCTCTGAATTTCACAGACACTGAATAATGAATGGGTAACGAATTTTCCCACTAAATGATTAATATTTCTGTATGTGGCATCTTGGAAAACAGGCAGCCTGAGTTTGTGTCGTGGTTCTGATTCCAAGACCAAAAGCAGCAGAAACGATAAAATGCAAATGAGTGAGAAGCAGCTCGTTCTGCAGCTGAAGGTTCCTGCTGGCCTGAAGTGTGTCAAACATGTAATCATGGAAAATCACATCCATTATACAGGCTTCTTGTTTTTTTTATATCCTTTACTGTTTCAGTTATTTTCAAACCTCAGGATGGATTCTGATCTGCAGAGTGGTTCATTCAATCCAACATCATTTTTTTTTTTTTTTTTTGTCAGCATTTCAGTTTGGCTTTGGTTGCTTTTGTACATCAGGGATTAAAAAAATATTCATTAATTCATCAGCTAAGTGTGTGCTTGTAGATGTGTGTGAACTGTTTGCTTTAATACAGTTTGGTTTTACAGCCCTAATTTTAAATCATTACCACTGATATTAAGGAAGGAGCAGCATAACAGCACCATTTTAAAGTGTCTCGACTAGAAAATCCTCCCCCCAAGTCCAGCTTTTGTCCGTTCTTTCTTTTTAAGTGCTGGATCTTTTTGGAGGTCATGCCAGAGACTGGAAACTTCACTGGGTCGGACAGATAAACCAGTACCAATAAAACTGCACAAGGTTTGTTTGTTGGAGCAACATATTTTAAGTAATGGACACGGACAAAAAGTGTGAAAAGGTAGCACATTCCTTATTTTCAAGTCACGGAGGACAAACTGATCACATTTGACCTGTTGATTTGGCTCACATCACACCACAAAGGGTTTAATTTTTTAATGTGTTCATTGGATTTTCGGTTCAGCTCTGCACCGAGAATCAAAATGTGTGAAGCACAAGCGTCCCTCCCAGCACAGTGCTGCTAGTGAGGTCATGTGTCAGTAATGCTGCAGCAAGTTTCAATGTAACTCTCATTCTGTAGATGTTTTCAGAAAACGATTTTTAACATCCTCTGTGTGGTGTGATGGCACAGACCTGTGGTGTTAGAACTTGTTCTTAATGATTTGCCTGGTTAAATAAAGGTTAAATAAAATAAATAAAAGTTAGTAAACTGTCTGATGCGTCGTGAAGGAAAGCGATGGATGTTCCTGTCATAATAACAACGCATCACGTGCATACGACATTTTTTAATTTATGTAAAGTGCAGCAGCTTGTTGACAATGTCATTTGGACCCGAGTCAGACCTCTTGCTGTGTGTCCTCTTTGGTTATGCACCCTGCTTTGAAAGGCCCCGCCCACTGCCACGCCCCATTTCAGCCAACCTGTGTAATCAGCTCTTACGTGCCCCATGACCAAACTTTCCACTGAATTTCACCGTGTTTGCTGAATCTGTTTGGAAGCTATTTGGCTTTTTGTCATAGGCCACGCCCACCGTCACGCCCACTTTTGACCAATCAGTGTGAAAAGTTAATCATCTCTTTCTTGGCCCATGACGAACGTTTCCACAAAGCTCTGTGCGAATCCATTCGTAACTTTTTGAGATACACAAAAAAAAACACAAAAATGAGTTTGGCTGTGCGGCTTCACCTCAGGCAGGATTTCAGCCTTGGGTTTCTGATTTATTTATTTATTTATTTATTTATGTTTTGCACATATAAAATAAAACAGCAGAAAAACAGCAATAACAGAAAAGAAGGAAGAAAAAAACCCCAGAGGCTCATAGCGGGAATCTGGCCTCAATAAGGATTACAGGAACACAAACGAGCTTTCACCAATTCATTCGGATTTTGCTTCTCATATTATTTCTCGTGGTTAGAGATCGCTGTTTCCTTTTTTTATTCTTTGGAGACGAACCAAACTGGAAGCCGGTCCAGGGATCCGTTGTCTCCTTTTTTCTTCTTCTGTGGTGTATTTAAGCATTTAAATGGCTCAAATGAGTCATTAATAGAGTTACGCTGCAGCTGGCTGAGTAACAGCAGCGTGTTTATTGTTCTGAACAATGTCACCACGGCCAAACCAGCGATTAATTTTCTTCCAGACAATTTCACCTCCTGAACGCCGCTCAGTCTGCAGATAATCTGCGGTTCAGCTGAAGGCCGACACGCTGATGGAAAAGGCCATTGATTGGCTGCTCTTTAAGACAGGTTCATTATCGCTCAGCTTTGACCGCTTAGGATCTCTTTAGGTATTAATTTCTCCAGCAGAGATGGAGCCGAGGGGTGTGTGTGTGTGTGTGTGTGTGTGTGTGTGAGAGAGAGAGATCCTATCAGTGCTCTCTTCTCCGCAGATCTCTTGGCTCAGGGGAGAAATAGGAAATGAATTCCTCATCCATCATCTGTCCCCCTGAGAGGTGAAGTGGCCTTAATTGACTGTCTGTCACTCGGCTTCCTGTTGGGCTCTCGGTGTCGGACCGACGCCGGCGGTCCCGTCACGTCCGACGAGGCGGCGCGGCGTCTTAAAGCGACTGCGGCGACTCGTTAAAGATCACAGACACACCGACACCGAGGATTTTGGGAAGACACACCTGAACACACACCTGAACACACAGGTGCCGCCCAGCTGGACTGGCTCCCAACAATAAGCAGATTTATTTTGCCCTCTTAGCTCTTCCCACACAAACGATCACGCTGGGGTCGCAGGGATATTTACAGGCCACTGTGACCCTTGACCTTTCCACTCAATACCATTGGATTTAATATTGGAAACTGAAACTCATTGTCTTCATAATGAAAAGAAGAGGAGTCCCTCTGGTCAGGTCGGGCTTGAAACTTGCTTTGCTTTGAGATTTTACAGTTATACAGATTTATATGTTTATACAAAATTATACGAATCCACTTTTAAATGGATTTAAATGGAGCATTTGTTTCGCTGTCTGTACGTCTCGCACAATACATCGGATGTTGCTGGTTGAGTTTTTCACAACATTTAGGCGGCTCTCAGTCGATGAAGTTCATTAGCAGATGACATTTATCTGCAGCTCTTTTGGAGATTTCTCTCCTGACAGGTGGAGGTGAAGTCCACGTCGGCACTCGGTGAAACACAGAGGCTCTCCTGTGTTTTTTGACGGATCATAAACGCTCCAGATCCACATTTCCAGATTTCAGAGTGCCTGTGAAAATTTCATTCAAGGCAGCGCCACCTTGTAGCTGAAAGTCTGCAGCTTCACCACATCTTCAAACTGGAGCTCAGAGACAAAATAATCCCAGTTAATCCAACAGGAGCCCTGAGAGAGTCAAAGGTAGCCCTCATGTCCATCTCTAAAAACATTTTTTTCACCTCTCAGTTTCGTACAAGCGGCCTGCCCTGAACCTGGAAGCAGGACTGACTCTGTTTACAAGTGGGGTTTGTGCTCTCAGTGCCCTCTAGTGGTCAGAAATAGCTCCCTGCACCTTAACTCAAGTTGCCTCTTAATGGTTCATGTCCACAGGATCAGTCATTTCCACGGCTCCCGTTCATCGTCTCTGTAAGCAGCCGTGCGATGCGCTCTGAGGCGGGGGGCTCATTTGCCTCTCCTCATTTGCATAAAGTTGAGTTCAAGGCTACTTTATGCAAATGAGGGGCGTCCCACATGACTCACCGTCACTGGAAAGTGACTCCCGCTAAACTTTTTACACTTTTGCTGAACTGATTTGATTTTTTGATTTGATTTTTATTTTTTGCACAATAAAAGCAAAACATCAGAACGAGAATGAAATAACAATAGATTGTGCAGGTGAGATACAGAAAACCCCGAGGGGCTTATAGGAGAATCCCACCTCAAAATTTGATACATAAAAAAAAAGAAAAAATGTCAGCAAATATACATTAAGTCAATGCAAATATACATTAGATCAGTGCAGTTAATGTGTGTAAAAGTGTGTAAAAAAGAGTGTATAGACCTGTGTGAATATGTGTACATGTTAATGTATGTAAACTGTTTTCATAATGTCAAAGAAAGTTTCAAAAACAGCCGCCATGTTTGGTCTGGTTTGAGATCCAGGAGGGGACGGCCCACTAGAGGAGCGTTCGTCCAATCAGGTGCAGCGAGGAAGTGTTTGTTCGGTGATAGGAGGGAGCAGCTGTCAATCATCAGGTGCGACACGCCCATCAAGCGTCCAGATCTGGGAGTCTGGCACGCCTCCTCAAAGCGCTCGCCCCCTGTGGACTCGCGATGTGAATTCTGATTAAATTCTGTCATTTCTGATGGGAGCGGTCATGCTGAAGTGGTTTTGGTTTCTTGCAGGTAAATGTGCAGCAGGAGCTTTTGACGGGTCAGTGAACTTATCTCATATTTCTCATAGTCTGAGCTGCCAGCGTGTTACCCAATAATTCATTTTTAAACAAGGAGGATCCAGAAGACCGACGGAAAACAGAAGCGCCCCGGGCTGTGCCTCCAGGCCGCCTTTTGTTTTATTTATTGGAGAACTTGGAGAGCTTGGCTGACCTTATGACCTCAGGATTGAAGAGCATTGTCTCAATATTGGAAAAAAAAGTACTCTCACCGTAAAATCAAGAGACCTTTCCCTCCCGTGAAGCTTAAACTAGGCTCAGCTTAATCCATGAGGAAACACAGTCGATGAGGTGCAGGGATCGGATCGAAGGAAACCCATCAGTTTAAGAGCCGGTCACAGCCGCCGGGCTCCGAGCGGCTGAGGGCTGATGAGCTTTGTCCAGTGACATATAAACCCCGTCGATATTTCTGCTCTGAGGAATAAACCTCGCAATAAAGAATCAGCCACCGAGTCACAAGATCATCCCGAGGAGCGGAGAGATGATTCATGCAGTTGGGAAATGAGAAAAAAAAAGGCCTCTTTAGTGTTGAATAATTAACATTTGCAGCCTCACGACTCGCTCCAGTCATTAATTTAGTCAGAGAGATGGAGTTTGATTTAAATAAGAGACTGATTTAAATTCTGTTTTCTCTTGCATATGAAAAAAAAAACAAAACAACATTGTGTTAGAAAAGCGCCGGGGGGAGACAGTTAGCAAACTGTGAAAACATTATTGGAACATCAGAAAAAAAAATGACCCAAAATAAAAACAAATAAATAAATAAATGGATAAAATTACCAGACTGACAAAAACCAGAGTAAAAAGAAAACTGCCTGAAAATGATCAAAATGTTCTTATCAGAAAAATATCAACATAATTAAAATGATATTTTTAAACGTGAGATTAAAAATGTTGTTAATTTCTTGGTGTTAAATGCTTGTGAGGCTGCGTTCTGATGCAGACTTGAGCAAATTCACAGTGGAAAAAAAAACAAACAATCAAACAAACAAACAAAGCACAGGAAAACTTGCAACAAAACAAAAATAATGCAAGAAAAATATGTAAAATGATCACAAATGTATTACAGTTTAAACTGCAACAAAATGTGCTTAAAATTACCACAAATAAATAAATAAAAAGGAAATAAATGAGTTTTACCAAGATGGTGAAATGCCAGCTTTCAAAATAAAAGCCCTACTGCCCATCGGCTCCTGGGTTTCAAAGGGTTAAAAAGTGCAGGGGACTAAACAGTCATTTCTACACGTGTCCCCCCCGCTCTCTGCATTAATGTGGGTTACACATATTTGTAATTTCACCTGCTTCAGGTGACAGAGACGCCTCATCTGATTGGTCGGCTCTGTTCTCACCACGTTCTGCTCTCGCTGCGTCGTCTCCAGCCGCCTGCGTTCCTCTGCTCTTATCTGTGTGCTCGGCTCTCGGCTGCCGAAATGATCCAATTTCAACTTCCCCACAGGGATCATTAAAGTTTCATCTAATCTAATCAGCTGAAATAGCCCGGGAAAACAAACATCATCTGATGTCAAGTTGGCTAATCTGCAGCAGAGGGTCGTGACGAGGCATCGATTCATTTTGTTTTTCAATCTAAAAGTTGAGGAGTGTTAGAGAGCAAGAAAAGGCCCTGATGAGACGAGCAGCAGCAAATATGGCCCTCCTCTTCTCAAATGAGATTAGGGATCATTCTCAGAGGTGGTGAATAATTCATGTGGACGTGTCCGTCACTCACCAGCGCTGTCACAACGAATTTCACTATTCAGATTTTAGTGGGACCCCCCTCTCCCTCCCAAAACTAGAAAAAAATCATAAATTTGATTCGCAGCCTGCCTGTTATTAAAATGATGTGCGCTGCAACTCGCCAGCCTTGACTTCACAGAGTAATTTCTTTTGCAGAGTAGATGCTCTGTATTTTACCGAGTGAATAATGAAGTTCCAGATATGAGTTTGTCTTTTTTTCTTTTTTTTTAATCCTCCGGGAGTGGAGGCATAACATTTTGGAAATTAGCTCGGCTGTTGAAAATGAAGTTGTGAGGCCGCATTCACCAAACATTTTATCTCAGCACTGAGAGTTTCCTCTGCACGGAGCTGCTCAGGAAAACCTGGAAGGGTGGCGTTTGTCACTTTTCATGAATGAGCTGACTTACTATTGGCTGAGAGGGGACAGCAAACTGATTTTTTTTTTTTTTCAGCCAACCGCTTAATCTGTCTGTCCCTGACAAAATATCTCTCTGCAGATTCTTAGATTTATTGTTTCTGCTCGCACAGCAACCAAATTCTGTGAGCAGCCTCCGTTCAGACACCGACATTCGTTTCACACACACTCACATAAAGTATGAAACGTCAGGTGAGCGATGCTCCCTGTGGATGTGCTGCGACGCCTCAGCACTGATGAATCCTGGGTTCAGCACAAGAAGGCGACCCAGCCGGGGTGGATCAAGTCTCTGGATCTCCCCTCTTCATCCACAGCCCCCGGAGGCTCTCCACTGCCACCCGGAGGCTCTCCACTGCCCCCCGAGGCTCTCCGCTGCCCCCCAGACGCTCTCTGCTGCCTCTGTCGCGGCCCCGATGCCTGGTTTCTTCAGCCCGTTCGTGCCCAGCTGGGTCTGAGTTCAAAAGAGAGACAGGCCAAATCCTCTGCAGCCTCCTCCAGCGTTTCCTCCACAGGGCCCTGATTCTTGGCGTTCTTCCTCTCCAGTTCTTCTCCGAGCTTCTTCCCAGGGCAGAGTCCCTTGTCTCAGGGCAGGTTGTCAGCTGTCAGGTCACACATGTCACTGTGATGTGAGGTGGTGAGTCGACCTTCAGCAGCTGGTGGCTGTGGTCTGAGCCGCTGTCCTGCTTTGACAAAAGACTTTTTAAGGGGACGGTGCTGCTCTGCTGTTTGTTATGGCTGAGGAGACACTTAGCGACCGTCCCACAGGGCCTTCAGGCAGCTGCTCAGCATAAAAAATGCTTTAAATATCAAATCACATCAGCTGCAACACGTGAACAAGGCTTAACATTGATAGGATTATATCATTTGAAACTTATTGTCATTTTATATTATTTAAAAAAAAAGCATAGCAGCGACAATTCAGCACTGCACTCACCCCGACACCAACATGCTAAAATAGTTTTTAGTGCGTCCCAAACTGTAGTATGATTCCACCTGGACCTTAATTGCATCCCATTTCTGATTAAATATTTCAGTATGAAAACACTGGACACTATGCTGACATAAGTATCTGGATTTGGCTGAGCTTTTATTGTGAAAGGTCAGTCTGTCATTGATCATTTGTTAGGAAACGTCACATTACTGACTTTAAAAAACACGAGCGCACAACAGAGCCACTCGGTTACAGCAGCGTGACATGGAGCGAGTTACATCTGAATCAGAATCATAAATATTTTACTGATCCCCGAGGGGGAAAGTGGGGGGGTCTGAGGTGATGCCGGCGGCCGGGTCGAGTCGAGCTGAGACGGGCCGCTTCACCGCAGCTCCTCTGGACCAGTTTCACCGTTGGGTTGTGAATCTTTGGTCTGAGGAAGGTTTTACACTCGCATGGGGAGCGTGTGATGTTACGAATCCACACTAGGGGGCGCCTGGTCGTCCTGATCGCACCGTCCCGGGTTCGAATCCGACCTCAGGCCCTTTGCTGCAGGTCGTCCCACAGTGACTGTCAGATAAAGCAGAAAAATAATCTTTGGTTGGGCTTCGCCGGAGCATCTGGCGGTGACACACACACACACACACACACACACACACACACCGAGCGCCGAGACGTGACCCCAACATCTGATCTGCAGACACACCTTTGTCAGTGTGTTTGTGTGAAGACGCTGAAAACTGCGAGTCGATGCTTCATCACGGGGGGGGGGGGGGGGGCTCTGTGCCTCCTTCCTCGGGCTGTTTGATTTCTGTGTGTTTGTGTTGCTCGCTCGCCCGCTCTCTCTCTCTCTCTCTCTCTCTGCGAGTGGGAGGCAGCGGCTCCTGTGTGCGTCTGTTTGCTTTGATATAGGTTTCACATCGGAGGCTCCTAATGTGCCATGAAAGTGGATTTACACTCACGGGGGGGAGGTGGGGGTGGGGTGGGGGGTGCAGAAGAGCGGCGTTCAAGATTATGTTGGCGTGCGTATGTTTGAAGTGTGTGCTGTGTGTTAGCGTGTGTGTGTGACTTTCTGTGTGTGTGTGTGTTTGTTTCATGTAAGAAATGTAATTGTTCAGCATGTTTGGCTAAACATTTCTTTATCCAAGGAAATGTGTTCATGCATATCTTCTCAGCACACACACACTTCAGCACTGCAACGATGCATAGGAACTGTGTGTGTGTGTGTGTGTGTGTGTGTGTGTGTGTGTGTTTGCACATCTGCATCATTCTGTGCATGTATGTGACATGTTCGCTGCTCCTGTTGTGTTTTTGTTTATTTGCACGGTAAAACAGTAAAAAACATCACATAAAGAAATGAGATCATATGGTGAGAAAAAAGTGTGAAACCTGTTGAAGCGTTTGTACGTGTGATGGAGTTTGAGTGATTGTGTGTGTGTGTGTGTGTGTGTGTGTGTGTGTTCATGTAACAGATGTGGTCAGGACAGACTGAGACGACTCAGGGTTGGTTCACAGCATTTACTTTGCTCCTGCAGAAGGCAATAAATTGGCATGAATTGACTTCTGGCCCCTTTTCTCCTGCACATCCGCTCGCTTAACATGTAAAACAACAGAATTCACATATAAAGACCTACACTACTCACAAAAAGTTAGGGATATTCGGCTTTCGGGTGAAATTTCAGGATGAACCTAAAATGCATTCTAACCTTTACAGGTGAACTTAATGTGACCTTCTGTAAACTTTTGAATGCACATGTCCAACTGTTCAGGGTTTCAGTACTTTTTGCACAAGTTGCTGTTCTCTAACAAGGAGTTTAACGGCAAAATTCACATCAGGTGTTTGATGCTCCAGCTCATCGAGGTCGTATCATTAGGGAACGGCTGCTGGAGACTGGGGTACCTCAGATGGAGTGGCCTGCACTTTCTCAGACCTGAATCCCATAGAAAACCTATGGGATCAGCTGAGTCGCCGTGTAGAGGCTCGGAGCTCTGTACCCCAGAACCTCAATGTCCTGAGGGCCGCCCTTCAAGAAGAGTGGGATGCCATGCCTCAGCAGACAATAAGTCGACTTGTGAACAGCATGAGACGTCGTTGTCAAGCTGTAATTGATGCTCAAGGGCACATGACAAGTTATTGACACTGACATTTTTTGTTGTGGTATATCCACCACTGTTGTTGGCTTTTGTTTCAAGAAATTGTTTGAGATGAGGAAATCACCAGTGTATGCTTCTACTTAAATGCCCTACTTTCATGATATAATATCACTGTAGCGTGAACTTTTTACATTTTCCATAAATTTCACCCAAAAGCCAAATATCCCTAACTTTTTGTGAGTAGTGTATATACTAAAACCCTGCGGCGTCACCTAGTCACCTTACGCAGGTTAGCCTAACATGGCAGAAAATGGCGCCGAAAAAGTTTCACCGAAACTTCAAAATAACTTCTACAGTACTTATACTTCTCCAAAACAGCGTAAAATAACTGATAAAAACGACAGCACAAGCTGCTGATAATGTGCACCAAAGGTTGTAACATAAATGCTTAAACTTTTCAAAGAAAAACATAAAATCTACGACAGCATCTCTGTATCCACTCACCCTCAGCACAGCCAGCCGGCAAAGTGAGGGAAAGAGGAAAGCGCAGCCAAAATGCAAGAGAACTACGGCATGTCAGGAGGGACAAAAGGGTAACTTCTCCATAAAGTGCTTACCAAAATAAAATATCAAAAAATAAAGGCATTTAAATTAGATACAATTCACAACCAAAATAAAGATTATTACATAGCATTTTTAACTCTGTTACATTCACATGCTCCTCCTCAGCCTCTCCAGCTGCAGCGTGTCGTCAAGGCGGCGTTGACTCAAACGCTGCGGCTGCGGCGAGGCGGCGGGGCGTCCGGCTCCTCCGTCACATTAAAGGCCGGCTGACATTTCCACCTGTCAGACGTCCCGATGACGCCCCTCGTCACCGCAGCGGGCCGCCGAGCCGAGCGGGCCGCCGTCTCAGGCCTTCTGGAGAATTCTTTCATCCAGAGATAATCTACACCGTTAATTTTGTTAATTTGCTGACGAAGATGATGACGAAAAATGTTCAACAGCGACCCTTTTTCACGTGACGAAGACGAGACGAGCCAAAAACAGATGGTAGAAAATTACGACGACGTGTGTGTTTGGTTTTTGTTGACGCCGAGCAAAATGTTATAGACGCTCAAAAATCAACCTCAACAACCTGGCAGTGTGCCGGCCTGTCATTGGCCGAATGGGTTGAATGGGGGCGGAGCTCCCTGTGATTCAAACGCTCCAGTCAAGAAAAAAACAGAAGAGCTCTGTGTTCACGCTTTACTGATGAAGCTGCAGGAAGTAAAACACAGAAACTGGAGAGAGAGTTGAGTTTGCAGGTTTGCAGTGAAGCAGCAGCTCCTGTTCCTCTGCATCATCAAACACAGAGTTCAGACTGAAGAGCAGCTAAAGTCCTCTGTGTGTGCTTGGTGAAACGCTAATGTGCTGATTTCATTTTTAAAAATCACAAAAAAAAAATGCATTTGACTAAAATGAGACTAATGCCCCTTTTCCACTAGTACCTACTCAGCTCGACTCAGCTCGACTCGGCTCGACTCTACTCGGTTTAAGAGCTTTTCCATTAGGTGCTAGTACCTGCTAGCAGGTCCCATTTAGCACCTACTCAGCCGGGGTTCCAAGCGAGCTGAGTCGCGCTGAGTCGAGCTGAAAATGTGACGTTAACGCCGTGCAGGCAACTGATTGGACAGGGAGTGACAAGAGCGACTCCCGCACGAAAACAAAACCCGACATTTAAAAAAAAAAAAAAAAAAACGGCAACAACGGCCGTGTGCATTGATCGTCAGTGAAGTTGTCAAAGTCGGAAAATGGCAAGCAAACCGCTACCGCGGTCAAATGAAGACGTGGAGACTTTTCTGTGCTTGGTGGCGGCCCAAAGAATCCAGAGGGAGCTGGACGGTGTGCCGCCTTGCAGACGACTCCACCCACGGCGAGGTGCTACTCAATTGTAATGGAAAACCACCTAAACCGTGTCGAGGCGAGTAGAGTCGAGCTGAGTCGAGCCGAGTAGATACTAATGGAAAAGGGCCATAAAATGATAGATTTTTGTTGACTTGTTCCCCTCCAAGAACATGTCTCTACCTCCAGGGGGCGACGTAGAGGCTGAAACTGGGCCAAACAGAGTCAGAGGAGCAGCGATCCATGGGAAAAATCAGCTGCCTAAATGATTTTTTTTTTTTTTTTTTTTTTTAAGGCTCTGACTAAACCTGAATCTGAACTTGACCTTGACCTTGAGCCTGACTGGTGCAGCCCTCCTGTTGGAGCACATCCACATGGTTTCTCCAGTCCAACCAAAGTGATCTGAACCAGCTGACTGCTCTGGGTTAACTCGACGCAAACTCTCCTCCGAAGTCGGCGTTGTGTTCTCACTTTGCTCTTTATCCAGGAGCCAAATCTGATTTTGCTGCTGCGCTCGTTGCGAGTTGCTCTGGATAAACGCCTAAAGGTAAAATAAGTTCACGGACTAATCTTCTTTTCCCTTCACAACAACAAAAGCAATAAGTGAAAAGTTATTTATGTCCCTCCACATGGCAGGCATGCAGGCGAGGGTCCCTGTGCACTCCATACAAACACAATTATCAGCCTCACGCTCGGTGTCGCTCAGTCGCTGTGCTCCAGCTCTGCATTAATGCATCAGGCCCACTGGTTCAAACTGGTGCCTCCGCCGTCCCCATGGAGACCAGCCCCATCAGAGTCGCTGCTCGGAGGCCATCTGAGAGAAATGTTAGTGTGATTGCTGTGATTGTTTGAGGCTCTGATTCAGACGGAGCAAGGCGTGATGTAAGGATGAGATATGAATATTTTAGCTGCTGCTATTGAGACACTTTGTCAAAACCTTGGTTTCTGTGTTTTTCCATTTTTTGCCGCGGTGGAAAAATGGACCGTGGATTTCTCACATTTTCAAAAATCTCTCCAACCCGCTGACACGGTAAAAGTCACTTCCCTTTAATTTGCTTCTGTTCGTGATTTCTGCTCATGACGGTCGAATTGAAAACTCGCCCTTGTGACATGAATTGGATGAAAACCCTATAAAAACACAATTTAGTGAGCTCACGATCCAGTCACTCTGCAGTCACACTGCTCATTTCCCTCAACCTTTCCACAGGCGGCACAGTCAATGAAACATCCATGCAGATTTTTTTTCCCCTTTTTCAATAAATTTGTTCTCATTCACTCAGCAGCCTGATGCACAGACGCTAACAGTCGATGGTGTTTCTTAAAACCTGCAGCAGGAGACTGAAAACATCGGTAGGTTGAACCGTGTTTATGTTGGTGGCAAGTTGTTGATGAAGGATCTGATCCTCAGGGTTTCTGGTGAATCTCAAAGGCAAAAGGATGTTCTCCACGGAGATGTTGGAGATGTTTCAAGATTCATCTAAGAAGCTTTCTCATTGGTTCCTTCCACCTGAGGACCTTGAGGAAGTTTCTCAAGGAGCAAAACGTCTTCAAGATGACGCAGAAAGTCTGGTTGCCTCCTCCTGGATGTTGGTGGCAGTTTGCTTCCTGAAACATTAAACATGATATTGTCACTTGCTGATGAGTGAAGCAGGCCGGGGTCAGGAGCCGGACCTTCAGTGACTCAGACGCCGGCGTCATCGCAGCAGGAGAGGCTGCGGCGTCCGTCAGCCGCTGTCGAGCTGAAAAGGTCACAGCAGCAGAGCCGAGCTGCAGCTCAGTCTGCAGTCCGGACGCCGTCACGCTTTGTTTTCCGTCACAGCGACGCCTCTGTCGACGCCGTCCTTGATGCTCGTTTTTGAGAGAGAAATTCCAGTTTTCTAAGTCGGAAGCTGTCCATGGGAATCAATGGGAATATATTAATGGGAATTAACTTGAAATATGGAAAATTGCATCAAATGCTCATTTGATCTTTGGTATTACAGTTTAACAAGAAAAAAAATAAGCACCACACCAAGCACAGTCCAGTGACTTCTCATTGGTTTTCAGAAAATATTCATTATATTTTTCTATTGTGAAATCCAAACAGGAGCTACATGTTCGGCTGTGTTTAAATGTATTTTGTCAGTATGGAGTGTGTATTTCAGCAGAATCAGATGCTTCTTGTTTGCTTACGGTGTGGAGAGTGATCACGCTGAGCTTCCTCTCCGCAGGTCTGAGATCAAACCCTTGGCACATTTTGTGTTTTAGTCTTTAAATGGTGAGACGTTGAATCCAGGCCTTGTGTGTTTCAAAGCTCATCTGTTTATTTCAATAAAAAAAAAAAGGACAGGAACATCTCCAAGTTGTAGGTGGTTGGAATTTTTCAGAGGTTGCTTTGTTTTTGTTTTTTTTTTAATTTTTTTGAAGTGAGTCAGCAGTGTGACGCTTCCCATCACATCCTTCCTGTTGAGCTCGTGCAGTAATGAGAGAGTCTTGGCACGGGAACATACAAACACATTCACACGCTACACGCATGATGCAAATCACATCCAGCAGCTCAGAGTTGGAGCCGAGCTCAGTCGACTGAGAGGGAGCAGAGACACGATCAGCTTCTCTCCTCCAGTCGGCTTTCAGACACCGATCACCTGTCCTGCTTCAACGGGAAGATCCTCTTTGCAGAAGAGGAAACAAATCCAAAAACAAAGCGTGCATTTTATTCTGAAAATAATCAGAGTTTTCTCTCCAGAACGTTCCTCTGCTCTCCTCCCAGAGCGAGCAGTGGGGTTTCAGAGCTGCCACATCACTCCTCCTCCCTTTCCTCCATTCATTCCACTACGATATGAACATGAACTTTCAGAGCCTTCACTTTCAGAGCCTACCACAAACTCCCATTTTGACTCTGTGCTGTGAAATCTTTAGCTCCCTGCAGGATTTGATAAATGGTTTGTTGACGTGGAAAATGTGGAGTTGCAGTAAACAGGCCAAACATTCAAAATCAGTTTTGTGATCCTTTAAGTTTATCTTCTGGTTCGTATTGTCTGTCCAACAGAGACTCCACTTATCACATGAAATTCAAAGCACAAGAGTCAGATAAAGCAAAATTTCTCTGTCTGATTAAAACTAATCACAGCCTCCTTTTGAAGCTGCAGCTGCAAGAAGTTTTATCGCCTCTTAAATGTCGTTCTTTATCGTGCCGTCAGGGGAACTGATGTGTCGCCAGGGTTTAAGATAAAAACACAAATCCTACAAATCACATCAGAACCCTCCGTCTGCAGTCCAACAGTAAGAACAGCAATAAAATGATAACAAAAGCATGATTACATCAGACATGGAGAAACTAACAGTGCAGTTGCTGCTTTGTGGTAAATATGAGTGCAAAAGGCAGTTGGGCTTGACTCAGCTCATGTACAAGGTGGGCAAAATGTTCTGTATGGAGATGTGTCTGCAAATGTGTATCTCTGTGAATAAATAATAACAAGCAGATACCCCTGACATATTCATATGTCTTTTTTTTTTTTTTTTTTTTAACATGTGCCCAGATTTGTCTTGTTATGATGTTTTCTGTTGTGAGGAATATCTACAGCTACAAAACTACAAAGAAGGAAAAAAGTCAAAGCAAAAATCAAATCTAGATGAAGACAAATAGTGGCTAATTCCAGCTAAAACGCCTGGTTAAGGTTTCGTTAAGGTTAAGGTTAAGGTAAAGGCTAAGGTTTGGTTAAGGTAAAGGTAAAGGCTAAGGTTTGGTTTAGGTAAAGGTTAAGGTTTGGTTAAGGTAAAGGCTAAGGTTTGGTTAAGGTAAAGGTTTGGTTTAGGTGAGGATTAAGGTAAAGGTTAAGGTTTGGTTAAGGTTAAAGTAAAGGTTAAGGTTAAGGTTTGGTTAAGGTTGGGTTATGGTTTGATTAAGGTAAAGGTTAAGGTAAAGGTTAAGGTTTGGTTAAGGTAAAGGTTAAGGTTTGGTTTGGTTAAGGTAAAGGTTAAGGTTAAGGTTTGGTTAAGGTTTGGTTTGGTTAAGGTAAAGGTTAAGGTTTGGTTAAGGTAAAGGTTAAGGTTTGGTTAAGGTAAATGTAAAGGTTAAGGTTTGGTTTGGTTAAGGTAAAGGTTAAGGTTTGGTTTGGTTAAGGTTAAGGTTAAGGTAAATGTTAAGGTTTGGTGAAGGTAAACGTTAAGGTTTGGTTAAGGTTTGGTTAAGGTAAAGGTTAAGGTTTGGTTTGGTTAAGGTTAAGGTAAAGGTTAAGGTTTGGTTAAGGTAAAGGTTAAGGTTTGGTTAAGGTTTGGTTAAGGTAAAGGTTAAGGTTAAGGTTTGGTTAAGGTAAAGGTTAAGGTTTGGTTTGATTAAGGTAAAAGTTAAGGTTTGGTTTGGTTAAGGTAAAGGTTAAGGTTTGGTTAAGGTTAAGGTTTGGTTTGGTTAAGGTTTGGTTAAGGTTAAGGTAAAGGTTAAGGTTTGGTTAAGGTAAAGGTTAAGGTTTGGTTAAGGTTAAGGTTTGGTTAAGGTAAAGGTTAAGGTTTGGTTTGGTTAAGGTAAAGGTTAAGGTAAAGGTTAAGGTTTGGTTAAGGTAAAGGTTATGGTTAAGGTTTGGTTAAGGTTAAGGTAAAGGTTAAGGTTTGGTTTGGTTAAGGTAAAAGATTAAGGTTTGTTTAAGGTAAAGGTTAAGGTAAAGGTTAAGGTTTGGTTAAGGTTTGGTTAAGGTAAAGGTTAAGGTTAAGGTTTGGTTAAGGTAAAGGTTAAGGTTTGGTTTGATTAAGGTAAAAGTTAAGGTTTGGTTTGGTTAAGGTAAAGGTTAAGGTTTGGTTAAGGTTAAGGTTTGGTTTGGTTAAGGTTTGGTTAAGGTTAAGGTAAAGGTTAAGGTTTGGTTAAGGTAAAGGTTAAGGTTTGGTTAAGGTTAAGGTTTGGTTAAGGTAAAGGTTAAGGTTTGGTTTGGTTAAGGTAAAGGTTAAGGTAAAGGTTAAGGTTTGGTTAAGGTAAAGGTTATGGTTAAGGTTTGGTTAAGGTTAAGGTAAAGGTTAAGGTTTGGTTTGGTTAAGGTAAAAGATTAAGGTTTGTTTAAGGTAAAGGTTAAGGTAAAGGTTAATGTTTGGTTAAGGTTTGGTTAAGGTAAAGGTTAAGGTTTGGTTTGGTTAAGGTTTGGTTAAGGTTAAGGTAAAGGTTAAGGTTTGGTTAAGGTAAAGGTTAAGGTTTGGTTAAGGTTAAGGTTTGGTTTGGTTAAGGTAAAGGTTAAGGTAAAGGCTTGGTTAAGGTAAAGGTAAAGGTTTTGCGTGGTCGTGGGTTTGAACTCGGCTCCTGTCCTCGTCCTGAGCTCCTCCTCACAGATTCTGTTGTTGATTCTGAGTCACGGCTCTTTGACACAGCAGAAACACAACACTGTGTGGAAACACAGTGTTTCCTCACGGCGTCAGACTGACCGCTCATTTGCATAGAAACACCTGTTGCTGCTCGTTCGTTTTGTCACACCTGTAACAGCCCTGAGTTTTGTCTGTTTATCTGTCCTGCTCTGTTTCCTCCGCCCGCCTCCTGTTTCCCTCCATCATTACTCTCCTCTTATCTTCCTCATTCCTATGTGTTTCTCTCATTTCGCTGTGCCTCCTCCTCCTCCTCCTCCTCCTCCTCCTCTTCCAGCTTTACCTGTAACATCGTAAATTGGACCTCAGCGGGCCAAACGAGAGCGCTGTTTGGAAAGCCGAGCCGGGCTCTCCTGGCGCTCCCGGGAAACCTGCAGCGTCCCGCTCCGAAACACGACGACAGCTGCCAGCTCCCGCCTTGCTGCTCACTCACTGAGGACTTTCTGTTTACTTTTTTATTTTTATTTTTATTTTTTGTATTAATAGCTCAGCTTGGTCATGGTTCTTAATTGACATTTGCAGTTTCTAAAGCAAAGAGCAGTTACAACACTTTATTTAAACGTCACCTTTCATACAAACAAGCGGCCCGGAGCGCTTCACAGGGCAAAAATAAAACAACACAGGCAACAAAATACAAACAGTCAACAATAAAAATTATTCTTGAGTAAAAAATTTTTCTTGTAAATTTCCAGCTTACTTACTTAAATTTAAATACTTAAATTTCTTCCTCTCCACGGCTCCGTTATTTTTTTTCTGCCCTAATATGCCGCTGTACATTATTTTCTGTGTTTTTTTGCTTTGATAAACCTTTCTGTTTTTGCGTTTCCAGTGCCGTGCGTGGAGCTCGTGTGTGTTGCTGACGGTGAGGCATGTGATGGCAGGAGGTGTGTCGGGCTCGGTGAGGCTGCTGGTTTGGTGCTGGTGGCTGCTTGCCGCGGGCCGTCCCGGCTGGAGGGGGCCTGCCGCTGAGCTCGGGCTCAAAGCGCCTCCTCAGATCGGGCTGCTGTGTGTTTTGCGGCGCTCTCGTCCCGGCAGCCCTCCTCCGCGCTCTCCGCTCGGTTTCAAAGCGGCGCTGTTTGACGCCGGCCGGGTTGTTGAACACGCCGGAGCCTGATTTTCCTCAGAGAATAAACGCTGTGCCTCTCAAAGACAAACCTCCAAGTCAGCAAACGCCTCATCTGGTTTATTTTTTGTGCGCTGCGTCTCTCTTCAGGTTTAAATGCGGCGTCTTGCCTGCACACAAAAGGCTGTGAACGGCCTCCTCTGCCCTCTCTGTGTGTTTTTGTCGTCGTATCTGTCAAATCTCTCCTCCCATCTTCCTCTGCAGATTAGCTTCAGCAGCTATAATTAAGCAAAGCGCTGCAAACACACGGTGCCGCTGTCTTTAATCTCCTAACTCAGAAACATACGCGGGGCTCAGAGCTCTGTTGGTTTATAAATAATTGAGTGAAAATTTAAAGCCCCAATTAAGTTGAGCAGCGGGGAGAGAGGAAGTCCCCCGGTGGTCGATTCATTAGTAATAACAGGTGACATTTCTATTTGTGGACAGAATGGAGGCAGCAGCCGGCCTGAAAAAAAAAAAAACAAGGTGAGACAGCGGCTGCAGTCTGCGTCTCCACAGCTCATCACACTGCAAAAACTCAAAATCTTACCAAGATTATTTGTCTTATTTCAAGTCAAAAATGTCTTATTACTAGTCAAAATATCTCATTACACTTAAAATAAGACATGATCACCTCAGAAGTAACTTGTTTTTAGACAACTGTCTCTTGTTTCAAGTGAAAATTTGCTTGTTTCATTGGCAAAATTTGTTTCTTGTTTCTAGCTAATTTTCACTTATTTCAAGTGAATTTTCACTTTTTCCACTGGCAAATTTTGCCAATGAAACAAGCAAATTTTCACTTGTTTCAAGTGAAAATTGTCTAAAAACAAGTTACTTCTGAGGTGATCATGTCTTATTTTAAGTGTAATGAGATATTTTGACTAGAATTAAGACATTTTTGACTTGAAATAAGACAAATAATCTTGGTAAGATTTTGCATTTTTGCAGTGCATCACACAATATCACTTTGTTATAGGCCTGTCAAAGGTAACGCTTGAAACTAATCATTACTTTTGTTTGCAATCAAATTTTTATTGATTTGAACATCAAGTGCCAAAATAAGCAGGTAGCAACCTTTAGTTTTGCTGCTGCAGCTAAAAAGCTCACGCAGAGAGAGAGACAGGTACAGGACAGGTGAATCATCTGTAGCCTGAACTCTGTGAACTTTTATAATTCAAATGTCATCTGGAGGCGGAGCCGATGAGTTGAAGCTCGGTTGCTGAAAGTCGCATGTTGTGCATTTTGAGTAATTAGCATAATGAGCTAATTAATCGCCAAAAAACTGTAAATGGCTATAATTTAGCTTCTAGTTAACCTGGAAAAGTGGCCTAAGAGTCTGACTCCATGTTTGTGATGTTCAAACCTGACGTTCTTTGGGTCAAGATGTTTTATAGGTCAAATGTCTGTGTTTATGTTTATAGGTCAAACTGTCGTTTTAATAACTGGAAGTTGTAATTTAGTCCCCCCGGCTGCCGTGTTGATCTGCAGGCTTTACGGGAAAGACTCTGATAAACACACAGGAACCTCAACACACAGGAACTTCAACACACAGGAACTTCAACACACAGGAACTTCAACACACAGGAACAGAGGCTGAGACACCACAGAGCAATTCATCAACTGATCAATATCATTATTGGTTAATCTGTACATTAGTTTCTACTGTTACTGGAATTAGTGTATGAAGTGTTAAAAATAATCAGAGTCTGACAGGAAGTGAGTCCAAAGTGACGTCTTTCTCAGTCTGACCAGCAGCCCAAAACTCAAAGGATTCATTTTTAAAGACGTGAACGGAGAAAAGGAGGCCAGTGTGAGCATCTCAGTGAAGCCTGAGTCAGCATCTTTTACTACTTTACTTTTTTATTGTCAGACACGAGTCTGAAATTTGTCTTGCACCTTGGTAGCTCCATTTACAAACATTTAACATGACATTTTACAAACAGCATTCTACAAAACAAAAAAACAAACAAACAAAAACACGTCACATCACATAGTGACTGAAGAACAATAACCCTTCACCGTGCCTCAGATCGAGGATTAAGCTCTGTGTTCAGTTTTAGGATTGACTGATGCACAAAAGAGCGCTTCAGTCTGATCCTATGAAACTGTGGAACTCTGTATCTTCGGTTTGATGGTAATAATTTATATTCAGTGGTCAGGACGTGGTTGGGGTTCGAAACAATGCTGTTAGCCAGCCTCAACATGTTATTGTGGTGGGCTGACTCATAAAGCTCCACAAGTGGCTGACCCACAATCTTAGAGCAAATTTTACAAATGGCTAATCACAAATGACTGAAATAATTGATTATCAAAGTTGTACCTGATTAATATTTTGTCATTCGACTGATTAAGTGACTCATTGATAAGCAGATGGTTGTTGGAGCTCCTCTCAGCTCCAGGCCTCCTCAGAAAGCAGCTTTGGAGACGTTCCAGAAACAGACGAGTGGAGGCTCGGTCACAAACACATGAAGGAATCAGACCTTTAATGTCTTGTCTTTTAAAGTTAATCCAGGATTTAATTGGCACTCGGAGCGGTGAGGACCGGGTCACTGTGGCTCTTCGTCACAAGTCTCATGCCTTCATTTTTTTAACAAACTGTAATCCAACTACAGTGGCTCGACCTCAGAACGGAAGGAAGTCTGTCTTTTTTATATATCGCTCTTTTCAAGCCGAGGTTACAAAGTGCTTTAGACAAAAGAGACGTCACAATAAAGGGCAGCAGACTCGGCTGAGCGCCGTGAAACAGAGCGGCTGCAGCGGCACACACAGCCATGTACAAGGCAATTAAAGCAGCAAATCAAAAAGAAAAGAAAAATAACAGAAAGGGAAGGAAGGAAGACGCCGAGACATCAAAGTCACGAAAAGCCGCAGTAATCATGTTCTTGAAGCCCCATGTGAGCGAGACTGGACCGGATAAAAGCCGGGATTCATCTCCGCAGAGCTCCGAGACGGCAGAGACGGCGGCAGTGAGTGAAGCAGGACTGCGATTTGAACACAATTATCAATAGAAAAATGACGATCAGACGTGACTTCACAGGTTTTCAAAGGTTGATTCTCACCTTTTTGCTGCAGGCTCAAAGAACCACACCAGTGATTTTGAACGTTTGGCCTGTTTACTACATTTCCTGCACGTTCTCCACGTCAACAGACCGTTTATCAAATCCTGCAGGAGCTACAGATTTCACAACACAGAGTCAAAATGTGAGTTTGTGGTTGAAGCAGCCGCCTTATAATGTTCTGCTTCTCAACATTCAGAAACCACACAGCTGATCATTGGCTGTGGAAAGCAAAACGTTCCCCCGCTTAGGGACTATTTTCCCTGGAGGAGGAGGAGGAGGAGGAGGAGGAGGAGGGAGCGTTTCAGTGTGAAAAAGTCCTGAAAAGCCAACAGTGCTGCTGCTTTCAGGAAAACTCATGTGGAGGACTTTATTGGGCTGATGGAAAACTGGAGTGAAGAAAGTGTGAAGGCTCTGAAAGTTCATGTTCATATCGTAGTGGAATGAATGGAGGAAAGGGAGGAGGAGTGATGTGGCAGCTCTGAAAGCCCACTGCTCGCTCTGGGAGGAGAGCAGAGGAACATGAAGGTTATACATTTTTGTAGATATCATATTAAACATGTAGAATCCCTGGGATGCTACTTAAAAGAATACTCAAGGAAATTTGCCTAAAACATTGGAGTCTTCCTGTAGCTCCTGTGGGATTTTCACTGTGGCCTCCAAAAGGGTGTATGAGGATAAAATAATAAATGGTGGAGCGTACAGAGGGCTCACGTGTGTCGGTCCTCCTCCCTGTGTGTGCAAACACTTGAGCTGTGACTCAGCATGCAGATCTTCCAGACGGGTCAAGGAGTTCAGTAAACAGACGGGGAAGACGTGTGAGTTTCAGACGCTCTGATTCTGGCTTTTCAGAAACAGAGCAGGTCCTCCTCTGCAGTGCGTCGGCTTCAGAGGCCAAAACACAGCCGGCCACCTGCAGGCCGCTAACTGATTACATTTACTCAAGTTACTGTAACTGAGGGGCTTCTTGTGTCATCAGTCAGTAATCTGACTTTTCCTTCAGTCCATTTCTACTTGAGTTTTGTCCTTCACTGCATTTTAAATCAGATCCATTACAGAGAACAGACTGTGGAACCTTTCACAATAAAAGCTCAGTCAGTGAGTCAGTCACAATAAAAGCTGCATCATGAAAAACTGCAGTTAGGACCTTTTAGACTCAAAAAAAAAAAAAAAAATGTGGAATAAGTGGGCGATGAGAACCACATAGACTCCACCATCACGTGATGTCTACAAGGTCCTCACTTCAGTTGAGTGTAATGCCCCTTTAACAGCATGTAGTGTGCAGTGTGTTCTCTCCTCCTTTTCTAACTGCATGGAAAAGATCCCAGCTAACACAGTTACTGTTTGGAAAAAGGAGCTCAGTCACTTTTACTGCCAGGACATTTGACATGAGACACTTTGGACTTTTACTGCAGGACATTTTTACTGCACTACTTCTACTTCTACTGCAGTCACATACCAGCAGAGGAACAGTACTTCTACTTCTACTGCAGTCACATACCAGCAGAGGAACAGTACTTCTACTTCTACTGCAGTCAGATACCAGCAGAGGAACAGTACTTCTACTTCTACTGCAGTCACATACCAGCAGAGGAACAGTACTTCTACTTCTACTGCAGTCAACATACACCGACACCAAATGATATACAAAAACAATGACAATATACAAAAAATCAGTGCCTAAAAATCTGATGCATATCATTACAGTGGAAGTCAGATAATGGCATAATATCAAATCATTTTTAATTTTAATTTTTTTTTGCATCATAATTTCATTTCAGTCACTTTGTTTGATTTCCTTTGGGAACTTTCCACATTTTTCTGGATTTCCTTGCTGCATCTTGTTGCCACTAAGGTGTTGGTGTCTTTGATGTACCGCTGACTGATTCTTTTGGAAGTTACGTTTTTTTTTTTGTTTTTGTTTTTTTTCTGGAAGAGCTCGATTTGTTGTTGATGCTTTTAAAAATACCTGCTCTACTGGTGCAGTAACAGCTGTACTGTTAATCTTACTGCTCCTTGGTGGAGGATCAGACCACACCTGTGTGACCCTCCAGCTCGCCTCCTGGTCCAGGTGCGTGTGGTTCCTGCAGCTCCGTCCTGGCAGGGCTCCCGGCGGCGTTCAGGCCTCCAGCAGATGGCGCTGCGTCTGGTCTTCAACCGGCCCAAAACAGCTCATATCCCTCCGCCGGCTCCCAGCTGCTGCTTGCATCAAACTCAGGCCTGGACCAGACCTGCTCCTGCTCACCTGGACTCCCTCCTCCAGGTGTGCGCTCCCTCCCGGCCTCCTCGCTCCGCCTGGAGCCTCCAGCAGAACCAGGCCCTGAACCAGCAGCTGGACTCTGCTCCTCTGTGGCTCCTCGCTGGAGGAACGAGCCGCCAAACCTCCCTCTCAGTCTGTCAGAGACTAAACACCAGCTCTTCAGGGAACACCTGCTCACCTGATGGCCTGTGGAAAAATAATAATAATAATAAATAATAATAATCTTCCTTCGTCTCTGCACTTTCTGCCCCTGTCCGTCCCCTCTCTGCTCGCCGTCAGAGCTCCTCTGTCCTCTGGACCAGAACCAGAGCTTCGTGGTTCTCTCCCCAGTAGGTTTTTGCTGGCGCTGTAGAAAAACCTCATATGTGCGTTGCTTTGGATAAAAGCGTTGTCCAGATGTGAGGTGTAATTATGACTGCACCTTCCAAGTTTTTGTGGCCGGCAAAATCAGCACCCGGATCCCATTTCCCAGACTTGAGCAGCAGCATTTTCACAGTTTGAAGTTTGGCGGCGGCTCCAGCACCTATCCCGATGGCAAAAGCAGTCTGTGTGTGTGTGTGTGTGTGTGTGTGTGTGTGTGTGTGTGAGTGTGTGGAACGGTCTGGCTCTTGTTTGGCTCACAAAGACACTGAATTTGTGTGACAATATGCTAATTTTGGTTCTACTGTGTAACGTTCAAGAATTGAATATCCACAGCTGGGCTCTGACAGCGGCTGGCGGCCATCACTGATTCATGACAGACGCGGGACAAAGACACGGAGGACGTTTTCCACGCAAGCAAATGCTTCAAAAATCACTTCTCGCTCTCCAAAACCATGGAAATGAGCTCAAGGATGCCAAAACACCAAAATCATGTTAATTTATTCCGTCCCACCGAAAGACGACAAAACACAAAGTGAAGGAAACGGAGCAGGAGCAGATATTTGGGCGGTTTGAGGAAAATAAACCTTTAACAGTCTAACGAGCAGCACATAGAGTCGCAGGAACCAGAGCGCACGTCGAGCTAAGTGTTCCCATCGATCGGAGCCCAGAGGGGCGTCGGGCCGCGACCCACGGGGGGCTCAGAGCAGCCAAGTAGGGAGTGACCTTTCGGGAGGCACACACACACACACACACACACACACACACACACACACTCCTCCTCAGATGTTGCAGGGTTCCCCCTCTCCACTGAGTCAAGTCGGATTTATTTCTGATGCACAAGCTGGACACACAGAGCTTCACAGAGCAGGAATACAGAGGAAAAATACAGCAGAACACCTCAAAATATAAACTACAGAGCAGGAGCTTGTGTGTGTGTGTGTGTGTGTGTGTGTGTGCAGGGTCCAGGTGAGCAGCAGTCAGATCGGCTGCACCATCATCAGACGTTTTGAAAATGATAATCGTGTCGACACGGGAGGAACAACCTCATTACTCCTCATTACTCCTCATTACTCCTCATTACTCCTCATTACTCCTCATAACTGCATTAGCCTGTCGTTATGCCGGTTATCATTACTGAAGCATCAGTGCACCGGCTGCTGATCGCTCCTGAGGCCCTGCAGTGGAAAGTCAACACGACAGGTAAAAAAAAAAAAACACCAGACACATGTTGAGGTTCAGCAGCATCAACATGTTTGGAGGCAGGAGATACGAGACACTGCAGGGAAAAAAGAGATAAAAATAATATAAAATAACAATATAACCAAAAGACTACTACTACTACTACTAATAATAATAATGGTAATAATGCATTTTTTGTGTAGCACTTTTGTCTGTACTCACTTTATGGTAAAGAGATAAAAATCACTTTAATGCGCAATACAACCAAGAAAATAAAATAGATAAATTAATAAACAGGTAGAGAGAGAGTTTAAAAAAGAGGCATTTAAAAGAATGAACTTGAATAATAGTAATAATAATAAAAAAAAAACAAGTCCATCCACATGATTAAAAGCAGGATGTGACTGTTTTTAAAGGAACATTTCCTCTATTTTCCCCAGCTGCTGCTCTCCATTCACTCCACTGGGCTTCAGGGTTTGTTGTAAAATGTTGATCAACTGGAGTGAATGGGCCAAACATTTGTGTGTGTGTGTGTGTGTGTGTGTGTGTGTAAAGCTCTTTGAGTGTGTGGTGAATAGAAAAGCTCCATAGAAATGCAGTTTGTTGAGTTTTAAATGAACAGGAATCGAGTTGTTGATGTTCATGAATGAAACTGTATTTTCCCACTGAAGGTCTCGCACCCGAACGTCACAGATAAACACACGAGTGCAGCTCAGACGCTGTTTGTATGCAGCTACAGCCGGAAAACAAGTTTCTGTTGTCTTTGTTTTATTTTATTTTATTTATTTTATTTTTTATTTTATTTTTTAGAAAGAAGCAGCTGCATAAAAAAGTCCTTGGATTTTTATTCAAGGATTTTGTGCCGTGACTAAACCTGATCGTGTCGACAGTTTCCACACAACATATCCAGAAACTCAAATCGCACTGCGTTCTGACAAAACGTTTGTTTCCTACATTTAAAAGTTTAAAATAATAATAGAGACCTGTAAAGCTTGATTTATATCACTTCATCAGTCAACATTTCCCCCCCCCCACATTGCTCTTCACACTTACTTTTTATTACTTTTGTAAATGTATCTTAAATCTGTCTTATTTTTTTAATTGTATAAATTTCTGTTTTTTGTTTTTTTTTTTAAATTAATTAATTACTTCATTAATTTTTTTTCCTTTTTTTTGTTTTTGTCAGAATAGATCAACATGCCCACAGCCCACCCAGAATCAACATTTTTCCATAGTTTTTAAATATTTTGCTACTTTTGTTTACTTTTTCCTTACATTTGTTTTGCAAAAACGTATTTGATTTTGTTTCTTTTTCAATTTTTAATTAATTTATTAGGTTTTTTTTTGTTTGTTTGTTTGTTTTTTGACAGTGGACCAACATGCTTTCCATTTACTTTTTCTTACTCTTTTTTTGAACTGCAACAATATGTACATTTTTCGGTTTTTCTTTTATTTATTTATTTATTTATTTATTTATTACCCCAGTGGACCTGCAGCCCACTCTGAATCAATCTGCGGTCCACTTTTGGACCTCAGCCCACCAGTTAAGAACCCCTGCTGTACAGCATCTTAGTGATAGGGTTTATTGCTGCTGGCGTATGGACACACACACACACACACACACACACACACACGCACACAGCGGGACACACACACTGGAGGCTGAGCTGTTGAGCAGGTGGAGATGTGCAGTGTCTTCAGAGTGTTTGAGCTCCACCTGCTCTCCACAGGAAGTGATGTCACGGGGCTGCAGCGAGGCTGGAGCCGCTCTGAGGGCCGTGGGGGTTTTAGCCGAGGGGCTCCTGAAGAATTCACTTTCATCCGTCCCTGAACGTCGATTGTGAGGGAGAGAAATGCTCTTTTCAAACTTAAGGGCTGAATAATGAATCAAAATCTTGATGCTGCTTTCCGTCCAGGTGCAGAGGAACAGCCAGACTGCCGAGCTGCAGCTTGTTCATTTCTTTGAGACAGAAATCTGTTGGAAATAGTTTTGTGGTTCAAACACGACCTGGACATAAAAACCGTATTCTCTAAACGTTAGACATCGTCAGGTCAGGGTCAGGGGGGATCGGACAGAAATGTAAAAATTATGTTCACATTCAGTCATGTTGCTGTTATTTTAATGAAACTCTTGTGGGAAATAAATGAAAATGATGGACCTGCTGTCTGTTCTGGGCAGCCTCCTGTGCGTCACTGGAGTTTACGTGGCGACACTGAAGGCAACACGCAGGCTGTTTCAGGTGGTAAGTGTGTCCTGGCGATGGAGTGAAATGCTCGGGTCGGGTTCAGACACGAAACAAGGAACATGTGTCGGGCTCGGTGACTGTGTTACTGTGCTCCACTCTGTCCTCACATTTACCTCCCACACACACACACACACACACACACACACACACGCCAACGTGGAGAACAAAAAAAAACAGATTGGCAGTGTGAGCAAGCCCTACATTTTTTAAAAGTAAACAACAGTTGCATAAGATATTTGGATTGTTTATGATTTTGTGACCATTAACAAATTGAAAAGTTGTGACCCGTCGGTCGCTCCTCCAGGTGCAGCGCATCGCTCAATCTGGTTACCAGGCAACAAGCAGCTCATCAGCTTCACCTTGAGCTGCCTCAATATTTCATTTTGTTTCTTCATTTATTCAGTTCTCTTGTTTTGGGGGCTGGGCTCTGGACCAGCGGACGCTCAGTTCAGTTTTTTTCAGTGAATTTAATTGCAGCATCCTAAACATGAAGAACCCCCCCCCCCGTCCCGTCCCTGGGAAACCCCACGGGGTGGAGTCGCACCGAAACGATGTCATTTATTTTCCTTTCAGGGAATAAAACATAAACTCAGTCATTCACAAACCAATAGACAGTAAAACTCACTAGATAGTGCATACACATTTAAATCCTACGGGGGAGAAATGCACACGAACTGTAGCGATCAGATGACAGCGAGTCATAAATCATTCCTGTGATTCTCATCTTGAGCCGTCGAAGTCGTTATTTTACCTGCGGAGAGGCCCTTCGCTCTCTCTGAGCCTCGTTAGACATCATGCAGAATGCACCGCCAAGGACACAGGAACGCTCCTCGTCCCAGCCGGCTCCCTAATTGGGTTGAGCTCGGGTCCCAGGTGTAGAATGGCCCCTGATTACCTGGCTCTGAGGGAAGCCGGCCGAGCTCCGGGTCCTGACGAGCGCCGGCTTCAGACTCTCCAGCGTCTGGCTGATGGCTCAGTGTTTCTGTGGCACCATAAAGGTCTTTATCGGCCTCTAGCTGTTCATCTCGGCCTGTCAGTGGTGTTACTGGCAGGCTGGACGGCGCCCGAGGTTTGACTTGGGGGCTAATTGTGGCGCTCGAGCTGCTTAGCGTCCCACCTGGACCGATAAATAGAGCTGGAGCCCCGCCAGCCCGGCCGGACGCCCCCCACATCTGTCCCTCCACCCCTTTTGTCTGACACGCTCAGCTTTTCGTCGCTCTGGCGTCCGCCGCCGACACGGCGCTCTGTTCTGCAGCCACAGCTCGGAGGAGGCTGTGCAGATTAACGCTCTCAGCCGACTCCTCTGGTGGCAGCTGCATCTGTCACCTCCCACTTCATCCACTTAAGACTCGCCCATTTCCATTTATCACCATAAAGAGGATTCTCTCTCTCTCTCTCTCTCCCTCCCTCTGTGTGTGTGGGTGTCTCTCTCTCCTAAAGTGCGGTTCACACGAGGTTGCTTGGCAGCAGCTTGTCTCAGCGCCGGCCCCCTGCCGAGTTTGGAGTCTCGCCGCCATTTTGGGGAAATCTCCTCGCTCGTCGACGCCCCGGCACATTTGTTTTCTCGCCCCCTCTGCGAGACGTTCCGGCTCCGAGTGATTCCGTTCCACGTCATTACTTCCGATGCGACTCGGCGCTTCCTCTCTCCATCTGCTGCCGGTTTGCGCTCGGTGAGGGTTGTCGCGCTCGGAGACGCCGACCGCCGGCCCGGTGACAGAAAATGAAGCCGGCGACTCTGTTTAATCAGTGTCTGCTGTCTCATCTGCTCTCCTGTCACATTTCAGTCTGACGCTCCGGCTTTCAACTGTTTCTTTGTTTGTGGAAGTTTTATTTGTTTTAGTTGATTTTTCTGAGGCAAATTCAGTCGTCGGGGGATGAAAGCATGTTTGTCGTTTATGTTCCCTGCCCGGGTTTTGCCAGTCGGTCCAGGAGTTTGATTTCTCCCGTGGTGCTTTGAGCAGTTTAGACATAAGATCCTCAGGGGGAGGTCAAAGGTCAACAGTAGAAGCAAAGCAGAAGTGGTGAACGTCACCTGAGAGCCGGGAACCTGAAGATTCATTTGAGATGCAGCTCAACTCTGTTTGTCAAGTTATTCTGGTCATAAATCTGGAATAAACTTTGTGTTTTGGTTAGACACCTATTTATTTTTCATGTATTTAGTGTGTATAAGGGTTAGAACATTATGAAGGACGTATATGAAGCCATTCCCACCTTCAGTTATGTGTCATAAGGTGCTGCTGCAATTTTTATGTCGATAACATTTTTTGGTGAAAAATTTAATCATTTCCAACCACTGGAGAATTTATAAAACTAGTTTTATAAAATCCTTCATAATCCCACATCAGGACACCAAGACCTTGAGGAACACTTCAGAAAAATGTATTCTGTGATTTGGTGTCAAAAACTTGACATTTGAGGATTTCTGTAAGAATTGGATGTGTTGTGGAAATGTAGAAAAGAAACTGGCCCGTCTCCAGTCTGTGTGGAGCAGCAGAGCTCCTCTGAACGGCCTCGCTCTCTAGTTTGTGTCTGTGAAGTTTGATGAGGCTGTGATTCTCCTGGAGGTCACTAGAGGTCATTTTCTACAGCGACGTCCAGTTTGACAAAAAGAATGTTTCATTCGTTTATTCGTGCCATTTTCCTCTCGTTTTTATTTGTTGATGGAAATATTTCACCACGGCATTTGTCCACAAAGGTTTAGTATTTTGTCTCGTTTTCATCCTGGAGAGCAAAAAGAATGCATAGTTGAATACTTTTCATCATATTTTTAGTCAGAGAAATGAACAGAGTGAAGTATTAATGCAGAATAATCCTGTGATTTAGTGTTAAGTACGAACACACTGAGCGTGTATGTGTGAAGTGTGTGAAGTAGCTGCAGGGTGAACAAGGTCAGGTCTGTATTGTCCAGGTGGTTCAGGAGAAGGGAAGTCAGGTGTTTATTTAGCTCTTCATCAGAAAATAGTACTGGAAAGCACTTAAAAAAAAAAAAAAAGCAAGGAAAAAGCATTGGATTCTCTGTTTGGGTTGAAATGGACGTTCCTGCAGAGCAGCACCGCCTCACCCGCTCAGCAGAGGATTTTCTATTGGTCTATAAATCTCTGTATCGTAAAAAAAAGAAGAAAAAGATTTTACTCAGTTAAAGATTTAAAGAGGCCGGCTGGTAGTTAACTAAATTCAAAGCACAGAGGAAAGTAAAGAGGAAAGATGAGTCTGGTGAGGAAGAAAAGTTTTCTAATGGAGGAAATCTCCCAAATGTTTATGACCCTGTCGGTGTTTCTGCCCCACAATAAAATAAAATCTCCATTATGTGTAATTACAGAGGCTCTCTGCAGACTGGCACACAAAACCTCTGCTTTGCTTTTTGTTTGTTTTTTTATCACCACGTCTCAGAAATAGGAAATTATAAGACGTGTTGCCAGTTTGGTCAGACGGAGCCCAGAAAGTCTCCTGTTATTTATTTTCTTTGCCATATAAACCTGTTGGGTTTATGACTTTTAATACAGTTTTACCTCCATGAATTTACATCTTCTTATTCAGATGTGACTGTCTTTCCCTGTAACCGCGTTTTTATTCATTTTCTTGAAATGCAAATAAAGCAAGAATTAAATCACTCTTTTTTTTCAAATAAAGTAAACATAAACTGACTTTAATGTGCAGAGGGTTTGAAAACAAATCCATCCGTTTCCATCAGTTTGATCGTGAGGATGTTTTTTTTCCCTTCCCTGTGCATGAGGGCCTGTCCTCGTTTATGAATTAATTTTCTTCACCCACAGGAACAGCAGGGCTTCCAGATATACCCACTCATGAAAAAAAAGCTCGCACACTGACAAAAAAAAAGAGACCCAACAGAGGGAAAAAAATATTTATATGAGAACGAGGCCATCAATTAGCTGATCAATTAGCTGATCAAATGACAGGCTGCGTGTCAGTCGTCAAGAAAACAGCCAATTAAAGTCATTAAACAGCTATTTTACTAGCAACCTCCATGTTCACCGAGAGCCACAATCAACCATTACATCCTGCACCTTCACAATAAAAGCCCCCACCTCCTCACAGTATGATAACAGGATGTTAACTGGCCAACTGTATAGACTGTCACTCGTATGAAACATCAGCACCTTGAATATCAGTCACTTAACTCTGTTGGCGGACTCCTGCTCCTCGCCCCAACGCCGACTTTTACTGCTCGTTTTAGCTTTTATCAGACTACCCTGTGTGTTTTCTGTTTTCTATTTATCAGCAGCTTTTGTGTGGTCTGATTTTAGGATGTTGATGGCATCTAGTGACGACAGCAGAGTCAGAAGATCAGAGTTTGGACAGCTTGTTTCTCTCTACATGTCTCAAGCCTTTGAATCTTGAATTTTGAAATCAACTTGAGAGCGAGCAGTAATTTACATCAGGAAGCAGTGATCCACGTCCACTCAGCTTTTCAAGCAGCAGAATCAGAAATACTTTATTTTTAATACTTTATTGATCCCCAAGGGGAGGTTGGGCAAAGTACCTCCAAATTACAAAAGCATGATAAAGTACCAAGTTTCCCCATAAATACATGGGAAAACATCATCATCAATATGTAACATGATAGATGAGATAAGACAGATGTCCCCTGAGCATCTGAGGCTCTCCTGTGATTGGCTGACGGCCTCCTCTGTCCCGCGCAGGGCTTCCTGAAGAGCGAGCGAGTGTCCCGCATGGTGCAGAGCGGCGGCTGCTCGGCCAGCGACTTCCGCGACGTCTTCAAGAAGAACATCGAGCGGCGCGTCCGCAGCCTGCCGGAGATCGACGGCCTGAGCAAGGAGACGGTGCTGAGCTCCTGGATCGCCAAGTACGACGCCATCTACAGGGGGGACGAGGACATGCGGCGCCAGCCCCCGCGGGCGCACCTGAGCGCCGTGTCGGAGCTGATCCTCAGCAAGGAGCAGCTGTACGAGATGTTCCAGCAGATCCTCGGCATCCGCAAGTTCGAGCACCAGCTGCTGTACAACGCCTGCCAGGTGAGGGGCGGTACACACAGGTACACACAGGTACACAGGTACACACAGGTGCACACAGGTACACACAGGTACACACAGGTACACACAGGTACAGGTACACATAGGTACACACAGGTACAGGTACACACAGGTACACACAGGTACACACAGGTACACACAGGTACAGGTACACATAGGTACACACAGGTACAGGTACACACAGGTACACACAGGAACACACAGGTACACACAGGTATACACACAGGAGCAAACAGACACAGATACACACAGGTACACACAGGTATACACACAGGAGCAAACAGACACAGATACACACAGGTACACACAGGTATACACACAGGAGCAAACAGACACAGATACACACAGGTACACACAGGTATACACACAGGAGCAAACAGACACAGATACACACAGGTACACACAGGTATACACACAGGAGCAAACAGACACAGATACACACAGGTACACACAAGTACACAGGTACACACAGACACAGGTACCCACAGGTACACACAGGTACACACGGGTACACACAGCACACAGGTACACAGGTACACACAGACACAGGTACACACAGACACAGGTGTACACAGGTACACACAGGTACACACAGACACAGGTGTACACAGGTACACACAGACACAGGTATACACAGGTACCCACAGACACAGGTATACACAGGTACACACAGACACAGGTATACACAGGTACACACAGGTACACACAGACACAGGTATACACAGGTGTACACAGGTACACACAGACACAGGTGTACACAGGTACACACAGACACAGGTACACACAGACAGGTACACACAGACACAGGTACACACAGACAGGTACACACAGGTACACACAGACACAGGTTACACACAAGGACACAGGTACACACAGACACAGGTACACACAGACACAGGTACACACAGGTACACACAGACACAAGTACACACAGACACAGGTACACACAGGTACACACAGTTACACACAGACACAGGTATACACAGGTGCACACAGGTACACACAGACACAGGTACACACAGGTACACACAGACACAGGTATACACAGGTACACACAGGTACACACAGACACAGGTGCACACAGGTACACACAGTTACACACAGACACAGGTATACACAGGTACACACAGGTACACACAGACACAGGTACACACAGGTACACACAGGTACACACAGGTACACACAGACACAGGTACACACAGGTACACACAGACACAGGTACACACAGGTACACACAGGTACACACAGGTACACACAGACACAGGTACACACAGGTACACACAGACACAGGTACACACAGATACACACAGACACAGGTACACACAGGTACACACAGACACAGGTACACAGTGTTTGATTTTTGTTTGCAACATAATGATCTGTGTTGGAAAACAGCAGCGAAATTCAGAGGATCCAGGTGACACGCATGTTTTTCATGTGGTGTTTTTACATGCAAAGACAAGAACAGACCAAACTGGCACCGGGCTCAGTGAACAACACTAATATTTGTTGTTGTTGTTTGTGTGAGTCAGCGACCTGAAGACTCACCTGGTGTGTGTCTGGACGCTCCTTCACACTGTGACTCTCAAACCAGTCAGCAAGCTCCTCCTGTCCTGCAAGGCTTTGTTCCAGGTTGTGATCCAAGTCAGGGCTTAATGCTGATTGGCTGAAACAGATCTACCTGAGCAGAAAGGTGCATGAAACCCTGTGGCTGTTCATTGGAGCAGGTAAAGCTTGCAGGTCGGGGGGCCTTGGGGACAGGGTTTGTAGGAGTTATTATGAATCCCACCAGAGTTCTGGGCAACTTAACCCACAAGTGATGTGATTGGTCAGGAGATTGGTTGGCCTGTTTCTAGAGGTAAGCCCTGATGGAGCCCCAGCAGTCTGTCGATCCTCGCATTGACACCGGAGATGTAAAAACAAATCAGCGCAGTCTTCAGACACAGTGGAGGTTTTCCTGGATATCTTGGCTTTAACTGACGGCGTTTTTTAGAATTCTGAGAAAAGTGAAGGAGGAGAAATAAAGGCCGACAGCTCTGACAGCTCTTTCCACAGAAAACACCCTCATTAGCGTCAGGCAGAGGAGCCGCAGGGCATTTCAGCCCAGTGTGAACGTCTTCCCCTCTCCAGCTCACTGCTCAGCAATCAGATGGCCATTGAATTTACATCCGGAGACAGCAAACACACACGGGACGACTCACACGCCTGCGGGGTGTGATGATGGAGAGGACAGCATGAGGTGGAAATGAGCCCGGACAGGAAGTGGCGTCCGATGTGATTGGGCTGAACACACACACTTGATGTGACCCAGCAGTCTGCCTCTGTGCTTTCTCTCAGAGAGGCTGCAGCTGGGCACCACAAGACGAGTTTAATATTTCTCTTCTGCCTGGCGTTAGTTTGAGGGTCTGCAGTGAGGGTTTATGGGCCGGCAGTGTTTAAACAAAGAGAAGCGGCGTCCGGGTGCAGCTCGGCGTCCATCTGACAGCAGAACTCCTCCTCATGCTGCTGTTACTTCTGTCCAAACCATGAAGCACAGGTCCAGCCTCCTCTGCACTTTGGACAAAATCAGCACCGATGAGTCGACGTGAGGACTGGAGAGACTCTCTCTGGAAACATAAACACTGTGAGAGTTTATTTCACGCTTTCCTGCATCACGTTGGTTCCCTGTGGTACCGTTAACAAGTGTTTGGGATGTGGGGATGTGCCCACCGTCCCGGCTGCAGCCGCTCGGTGTCGGCATGATCATCCCCATCGATGAGGAGAAACCATAGAAACTCCGGCCTCCGGGCGTCTCAGGTTGCCATGGCAACAGCTGTAAACGCTCAGCTGATGTCATGTCATCGGCAGAAGAGTTTGTTTTTACGACAGGAGAGCTGACGCACAGCTGACAGGAACATTTTCTGCTTTTGCAAGAAAATGAATCAAAGAATTGTGAGAATCAGCTCCTGATTCAGATCCTGATTCAAATTTAAAAACAAAAACAACAACAAAAAGACTTGTCGGTTTTGGGAGGAGTTCAGTCTCACCTGGTAGGCTGTTGGTGGCTTTATCAGAATAACTTTTTTAACAACATCGCAGCTAATTAGGATTGATTTAGCTCACATCTTATTAGCCAAATTTAACGTTTTCCTGAGAGGCTGTGAATTATCATCCGACAAGCAGCATCATTTTGAAATAACTTTATGAGCAGCAGATGATTTTAATTCCTTGTTGCTGCGACGCTGTGCAGGTTTCAATAAAGTTACTCACACAAGCTCTTTCCCTCAGCCCCGTCCCCACAGGTGTGTAACCTCCAGCAGCAGCCCTGCAGTCTGCCTTTCCCAACATCAGTGACAGAGCGTCTGGTTCTAAAGAGCTCACTGAGTTCCAGGTGCTGCTGGAATAGTGATGGAACAGGAAGCCACCGCTGCAACAAGTCAGATAGTCCACCATCAGCTTTAACATCTTATAGCTTTTATTGTAATTTTAGTGTGGACTGTTTTTTTTTTTTTTTTTTATTGTTTTTAATGTTTTTTATTTTTTGTCTTGTGTCTTTTAATCTCTGAATGTGAAGCTCTTTGTGCTGTGTGTTTGCATTAAAGGTGCTGTGTCAATAAAGTTGAGTTGAAGTGAGTAAAGTCAGAAGCGACGCTGCTCTTCAGTAGGTTAAGTCTAAGGTTAAGGTTAAGGTTAAGAGGTTCACGCTCTTGTGTGCACTCTGCTGAAGTGTCCTTGAGCAAGACAATGAATCCCCGTCACTCTTTGCAGCTGAACCCTCACAGAGTTCACCTGGAGGGTGAAGTACCTGTTGTTGCTGTTATTATCATTATCATCATCTCTGCCATGGAGCCTGGAGCTCCGTCTTTATCGGCTGAGACGGTTCGAGTCCCGTCGTGCTGCTCAGAGTCGGTTGCCTGGCCAACGCAGGGCCGAGACCTCAATCATCTCCGGTCTGGTGGCTTCAGCCAGTGCCGGCTATTTTTAAAGGTGAGGCTTAAAGGTCACAGGCTGAAGGAGGATGGATAATGACCGCTCTTCCTTCAGCAGCTGGAGCGGAGCTGGAATTGCTGCTAATTCTTCTGCAGAGTGGAGGAAACGAGACGAAGGACAAACCTGGGACTTCTTCTCCAAAGCTTTCTGTTTATGACCTTTCAGTGCACAGTACTTTTTTTTTTTTTTTTTTTACCTGTTACTTGGAGCAAACATGGAATATTCACCCCGTCAGGACAGTTACAGTAACACTGATGAGTACTGAATCACATGTAGAAGAAACATGTAGTTTACTCTGATTGTGTTCTCCTGATACCTGCTGCTGTTCAGTCTGCAGCAGATCAAATACAATTCCTGCTCATGAATGCATTAATGCAGTTTACCTTCCGTGGCCGCCCAGCAACTTGGAAATTGCAAGTTGTTTCTTTTGAGCTCACCGAAAACAGCCTTCTCATCACGGTGGCTCATGTGTAGCTTAAAAATATACATACAAATCTTCCAAATGCGTTTGATCATTAAACGGCGGCACCTTGTCGACCTGGATCCTGGAACCGGAGTCTCAGAGACAAAATAGAGAATCTGCAAAACACTTTGGAGGAGAAAACTGTCGCCGTAATCCGGAGCTCAGACTCCCCCGCTAATTATTTTTCCTTCGGTGTAACCGTTGCTCCGAGGATCGCTCCGTACATAAATAGCTTCCATTTACAAATTACTTCACGGCCCATTGAGACATCATCCTCGCCCGTATAACAACCAGAATCCGCCTGTTGCCAGGACAGATTCTATTATTGGCTTCCTTCATTAGAGGCCGCAACAGAAGAAGAGGAAGAAGAGATGAGACAACGGAGGAATGGCACCTAATTCTGATTTAGTGTCTCATGTGTGTTCCATTTTGTGTGTGTGTGTGTGTGTGTGTGTGTGTGAGGCAGAGAGAGAGATGGTGTGTGTGTGCATGCGTGGACAACACGAAGGAACACCGGTGATGTTTATGTGCCTATATGCGTCCTGTAGAGGCGTGCGTGGAGTCACGACGGCGTGCAGGTTATTCCTGGAGCCTCGGTGGTGATCAGCCCCGCACGGAGCCGATCAATTAGGCCTCTGCTAGCTAATTGATCGGACGGCCCTGCAGTAATGTGTGGAAACGAGGCTGCAGAGCTCCCGGCTGGATCACGACTCCGAGGGAAAGTCTGTGATTTCAGCTGCTTTTGATTTTATATACTTTTATTTTATTGTTAATTTACCGTTATGGGACAATAAAATACATGCTTCTCACTGGCTGCAACCCAAATCTACCTCCGGGTACAAATAAAGTTACCTTAACCTTAACCTTCTCAGCTCCACTCAGGGTTAAATTCCTTGCTCAAGGGCACATCAGTGGTGTAGGAATTGATGAGTGTTAGGTCACGATCATGTCGGTCATACTTTAAGGTACAGACTTTACATCTATGGGAGTCATTAGCCTGGCTCCAACTTTTGTATTTCAAATCTGCATGATCCACTGTGTAAATAAGGTTTATTTTGACGGAGCCAGGCTAACGACTCCCATAGATGTAAAGTCTTTATGCTAAGCTAACAGGAAATGCTACTAATAAGATCTGAACCACTGGACGTCCAGAGGAGAGAATGGTGTCCAGCATCTGGTCTGAGTCTGGCGAAGTCGGGAAAAGGGGATTTTGCCCCAGATGTCAGAGTTTTCCTTTGAATCTGTGTTTCCACACATCAGCAGGCTGGAGCGACATTTACAAACAGGTGACAAATGAAATGAAAACCCAACATGAGGCGTCTGAGTGACGTGTTGTTCCACCACGAGCAGCCGGAGCAGCTTCTGTGCTCGCCGGCACAGATTCTACACGTTTAAATGAACCAGCTCGTCCTGTTAGTGCAGGGCTCCAAGGCATCCTGGACAACCTGGGAATTTATAGAGTCGTTTTCCAGTCATGCAAAAAAAAAAAAAAAAAAAAATGGACAATTTGAAAATCAGAGCTTTTGGCTGAAATAATATATCTGACTGTTTTTCCAAGCTCACACTTTTTAGCCGCTGATGCCCCGTCTCGTGGCTCATTCAGTTTCTGTGAGCAGCAACAACATGAACATCAAAGTCAAAGTCCTAGAAACAGATTTCCTTATAAGAGGGGACCCACCCGGCCGAGTCGGGGTTAGGGTTCGGGTGCTGGTTCGGGGTGCTGGTTGGGGGTGCTGGTTCAGGTGCTGGTTCGGGGTGCTGGTTCGGGGTGCTGGTTCGGGTGCTGGTTCGGGGTGCTGGTTCAGGTGCTGGTTGGGGGTGCTGGTTGGGGGTGCTGGTTCGGGGTGCTGGTATGGGTGCTGGTTTGGGGTGCTGGTTCGGGGTGCTGGTTCGGGGTGCTGGTTCGGGTGCTGGTTCGAGGTGCTGGTTCGAGGTGCTGGTTCGGGGTGCTGGTTCGAGGTGCTGGTTCGAGGTGCTGGTTCGGGGTGCTGGTTCGAGGTGCTGGTTCGGGGTGCTGGTTGGGTCTGCGGGCGCAGCCCTCGCAGGCTGACGGTGTTACTGGGAGAAAATGCTGACGTGTTCTTCCACGTCCTCTGCAGAGGTGTTGGACTTTGACACACGGTGGTGGAGCCGTCACTTCCTCCCGTACTGTCTATGGAACACACTCGTGCCTGGTGGAAGGACGCCACGACTGTTAAGATGACAGACGTCCTTTTATTCTGTTTTATTCCCTTTAATCCCTCAGTGGATGTACGTGGCTCCTGCAGCAGGGTTTGTGCCCACATGATGTGATCGGTTTGGATGAGCACAGCCCCTGAATCAATCAATCAATCATTCAAACACATCATCGCAGTTTGACCAGGTAACATGTTGCCAGGTTTGATTGACAGTTCACGTTCTAAAAAATCACTCAGAGCCCTGTTCCCTGAAACCCTCCTGGAGGTTCTGTCTTTCAAAATAAATCTCCTCATTTGGCGATGATGGTGGTGGAGAGTCCGCAGTCTGCCGTAGGTGTTCGACTGGGCTGAGACGTGAGTTTGAAGGCCATAGCATCATCATCATCATCATCATCATCAGACTATTCAGAAGCGATTTGTCTCCGCCCTCTCACTCGTCTCCATTAACAAACATGGACGCCCTCCGCCTGCCGGTCGGCCTGAAGCCCTGACAGTGCGGGGCGAGCGGCGTGCGGGGACATCATGTTATTAATGAATTACCCTCCCAACCTCTGCGCTTTATCAAGTGTCCTTGCACAGAATAATGACCACTTTCTGAAACACAGAGCGCAGCAGAGGTAATTGTGCAAGGTCAAGATTTTAACACTCCCTGACGGAGGAACGCTGCGGACTGAAACTGCATGAAAAAGATTCCTTAAAGATTCCATTACGGCTGACCTTTTGCACAAGGACAAGGACGGGGCGAAGAAAATTGCACAAATTTCACGCCAAAAATACATTATGTCTGAAATTACCAAGAGTTTTCCGTGTATTTGCCTGGGATTTGTGTTATCAGAGGAGTCCTGACCTCACTGAAATCCAGCGGTAGTTTTATTTGAGAGATTGCAGACACGGGGGATTTGCAGAGGATTACAAGCAGCAACGATCTGTGATTTTTATAACAAATCGGTGGACGTTGCCAGGTAACTTGAGGTGTGTGTGTGTGTGTGTGTGTGTGTGAGATCGGGGCTTAAGCCTGGTGTCAGGGCTGCAGGTTGACGTCCGGCGGCCAAGCCAGGCTCCTCCGTCGGCTGAGTGACATCGAGAGCTGCTGCGCGGAGACACGAGGGAATAAAGAGGCGGAGGGATAAAAATACAAACCGACTCCAGAGAGTTTGGAGTGACACGCAGAGTCGCATCGCGCGTGATGGAGAAGACGGAGAAGAGATAAAAATAGAAGAAGAGCAACGGTGGAAATGAAAGTGAGGAGGGATGAGGCGGCCCAGGTGGCCGGAGCAGCTGCCGCCGAGGCTGACAGCACGCTGGGTGTGTGTGTGTGTGTGTGTGTGTGTGTGTGTGTGTGCGCGCGCACATGACATGTACACATTTGATTACAGATGTATGTGTGAGGAGATATTTCTAATCTCCTGTGTGATAGCGGCTGGTGTTTTCTCCCAAAAACGCTCCAATAAATTCAGGGTTTGAGGGTCACGCTCGGCTCTGCAATGCAGTGAGGATGTGTGTGTGTGTGTGTGTGTGTGTGTGTGTTCAGTAGTTTTCATTTTTATTGGCAAAATTGTGTTCATCACAGTCGTGGTATTTTCTGTTGAAGAGTTTCTGGCAGCCCAGCAGTGAATGAGGCTCCAAACCTCAAAGGTCGCAGGTTCAATTCCCACAGTTACCAATGGGAAAAGAAATTATTTGGGAGCCCCTTGTTTTTTTTTTTTTTTTTTTTACCATAAATCAGATGAGCCACCTGAGGAATTTGATCTGATTTCAAAATTCATGTTGGTTATTTTTATTTGTCATTTTTTGGGAGACATTTTTCTTTCTGTGATTTTGAGGTATTGTTTCCTGTAATACAACTGTAATTTTCTTTTGCTGGTCATTTTCTGGTCATTCTTTTTTGCAGATTTTCCAGTCATTTTTACTAGTTTCCTCCCTAAAACTGTCCGGTCATTTTATTATAATTTTTTTTTTTTTTTTTTTTTTTTTTTTTTTTTTTTTTTTTAATAAATTAAGTAAATTAGATGAGGTTACAAAGGGTTAAAGGCGTATGCTGACTCACTGTGGATGTAATGTGCTGATTAGATTTTCAGCTGAATGGCTCTGATGTGAAGCAGCGAGTGTGGAGATCACATTTTACCCTCTGGGCGAAAAAAAAAAAAAAAAAAAAAAATCAGAGGAATAATTTTCAAAGAAGATCTGATCTGATGCAGCGACAGACATGAATACAGATGAACTGGTAATTAGTGTCAGGTTGATCTGGACTGGGTGTCAGACCCCCACCACCCCCCCACCCCCACCAGCAGCCCCCGTCCCCTCCCCCCTCCCTCTCCCCATCCAGTTCTCAAATCCTGGCTCATGGGCCCGGTGTCGGCCTCTGTCGTCTCTCGTTAGGGCCGGGAGCCAGAGGGGAGGCGGGTGGGAGTGTGTGTGTGTGTGTATGTGTTTGTGTGTTTGGAGGGGGTGGGTGCAGGTGGGTTGACAAGAAGGGCTAATACATGAGCGGTGGCGGCGGGTGGCGGCGTTCCCTCAGGAAGCTCCGGGCAGCAGCGAGAAGCGAGTCTCCGTCTGTCTCCGTCCTCTGCAGAGACGCTTCCGCCTCTTCAGCTGCTCTCTGATTTTTATTTTTATTTAATTATTTTTTTGTCCCTCTGTTGTTTCTCCTCGTGGGTCTTGGCGCTCTGCACTGACTCTCTCTGTTTTGGCTCCGTCGTGCCTTCGGCCCCTGCCTCCCTGTGGAACACATGACAGGAATGTGATTTTGCATCTCAGTCCGTCAGCGGCACATTTCCTCAGTCGCTGCCTGGCCTCTGATCGGCCTCTGATCGGCGTCTGATCGGCGTCTGATCGGCGTCTGATCGGCGTCTGATCGGCCTCTGATCGGCCTCTGATCGGCATCTGATGATCGGCGTCTGATCGGCCTCTGATCGGCCTCTGATCGGCCTCTGATCGGCGTCTGATCGCCGTCTGACCGGCCTCTGATCGGCCTCTGATCGGCCTCTGATCGCCGTCTGATCGCCGTCTGATCGGCCTCTGATCGCCGTCTGATCGCCGTCTGATCTGGTTTCTGGCAGGTCACTAAACGCACCAGAGACGCAGACGGCTCTGGACGCTGTCGTGTTCATGTCGCTGTCCAGCCCTCGCTCACAGCCGTCAGCTGTTTATCCACAATCCTCAGCTCTGAGGCTTCAGATGGAGCAATATCCACAGTTTCATAGGAAGAAGTTGTCTTACATCGTGACTCTGCTTTGGTCTGGGGCTGTTGTCGAATAATCCTCCAACACACACACACACACACACACACACACACACACACACACACAGTAAACACAGCTCTGTTGGCCTGTGGAAGCAGCTCAGACAGACTCTGAATGATCTCAACTTGCACTTCTTCACATCTGCCTTGTGGAGATCAATGATCCAACACTATCTAAACTTTAGCTGGCTCCTCAGGTACCACTCTGCTGAGAGAGAGAGAGAGAGAGAGAGAGAGAGAGAGAGAGAGATGATGCATACACACATTTTTGCAGCTGAAATTGTTCAGGAATTTGTTGGTGTTGGGGAAAGTTACTGTTAATTACAACGTTACTGTGTTCAATGCGTGTAAAATTGTGACGTTTCTTATGTTTTATGCAGCTAAAACAGCCTGGGAGTCTAACTGACCAGAATGAAACATCAAAACTTACACAATGTGCTCAGGACATTGAAAACATATCATATTTATTTCATATTTACCGACTTATCCCCATAAAATTAGGAAAGCCATTAAATAAGAAGCAAAAGGGGGAAAAAAAAACTATCTTAATCATGTATTTAGAGATGTTTAACACTGAATGTGGTCAAACTGACCCGAAGATAAAAAGGAAGGTTCACCTCATGGATTTAAAGAAAAAAGAAATGAAAGAAACAATCTCAGAATTAATGACTGAAAAACTAATGGGTCAGGTTGGCCGTTGCTGCCAAAAAGTAATCAGATTACTGTAACTTGTTACCTAAAACATGGTCAGTGTGTTTCTCCACTGATCTCCTGTTTCTGTTCCAGTTGAACAGGAGCGAGTAGGCTTGGGCCGATGTCATTGATATTATGGAATATTGCGTTATTTGCAGTCATTTGCAATATTTTTCCCAATATCAAATGTTGATCAGCTGTTAACAGCATCTTCGGACTTGAACGCGTAACCGTCGTGGTGGCAGCTTGATGTCGATACAGACATGGAGGACTTGGTTTCAAAGAGGAACGCTGGCTCACCGCTGTGGCCGTGTTTTGGCTTTAACGTTGGACAAAACAGCGATTTACATGAAGTCACCTGTCGCCTCGGCAGCAGGCAGGTGAGGACTGAGCGTGGCGACACCTCAGCGTCCATCACCCAGCGCAGTCCCTCAGGGAGGGAGCCACCAGCTGCACACAATTATCTGTGCACTCAAATGATCCAAATCTAAAAGAAGTGTGAGGTGGGATGGACGCACCACTGCCCGACCCGCTGCCTCGTCCAAGGTGTGATGCCGCTTCACACGGAGGAAAAAAGTTGATCGAGGGAGCTGACAGAAACGCCCAGCCCCAACATGAGGAGTGAGAGAGGGAGGCAAGAGGCTGGAGTCCTCACCCACAGCAGATCAACTCCACACAGCCTCTTTATTCCACCTGAGTCGCCTTAACACTTCCCATTTTTCTATTTCAGTTTTCAACTCACAACGTTTGTACTTACAAGTGTCGCATGCCTCCGCTAACCCACGGTTATCACGTCAGTCCAAACATGTTGGAGAACACACTCGGCGTTTGATTCTGTGATCACAGCAACGTGACGCCGGCAAAGCCTCCCAGACCTCAGCTTTTTGTTAAACGTTTTTTTTTTTTTTTTTTCCTTTTTCTTTTTTAATCATCTGCCTGCAGCTGCTTGACGGGTGAAATCAGCCGCTCTGACATGTCGACTGCAGAGACTTTGATTAACGGCTTCATATGAAGCCCGGTTGTCATAGAAATCCTCACAAAGGCTGGAAGAAAGAGCAGAACAGAAGTCATGGAAACAAAGCCGCCATGCGCTCTGATGGCTGTCTGTGTGTATGCTGGGAATATTAGAGCATATAAGCAAATTATACATGTGTTTGTGAGGGAGTCAGTGCTCTCTCTCTCTCTCTCTCTCTCTCTCGCTCTCATTCACACACACACACACACACACACATTCACTTTTTAAAAGCTGAAAGAAATTAATCGATGTAAGTCATAAATGAATGTGACGTCTGCAGAGATTTTCTTTTGTGGTTGTGTGAAGCATCGCCAAAACCACCATTTCAGCATTGGGGGGGCAGACATTTTGGGGATGCCTGAACACTGAATTGCTAATATATTCCTACAATATTTTTTTTGGGGGGGGGGTGGGGCATTTTTGGAGTGCCTGAACATTGGGGGGGACTTGTACCTCTCAGTGTATATGGGCGTTTGGGCCTTGGTGTGAAGAATGAACACACTGGAAAATGTCTTGAGGAATACTGTCACACAGCTCCATGTGCTAAAGCCTGCAGTCTACATACGACATGAGTCGGTGAGGAGAACACAGACACTCAGAGGAAACCCAGACAGCGTCCAGGAGGGAGTCTGAGCGGCGGCTAGCCAGCTAATACTGGACTGGCTAAAACAAATAGTACTGAGCCTGGATTCGAACTCGCGTCGTGGTGTGATGCCCGGTCACAACCCCACCGGCTGGTTTTGCACATGGGCTTGAGCTCACATAATACGACACCACGGTGTAGTTCTTGACATGACCACTAGAGGGCGTTTTAATTTTAAAGCTCATAATAACCTGTGGCACACTCTCCTTTGGCCGTATTAAACACACAGCGTCTGCTGTTGAAATATTTTTTTACCATTTAGTGATGACCTCATTCATTTTCTATTTCAGATGCTGATTGTTGTGTTAAGTGGCATTTTGTGTGGCGCTGATGTTGTACCTGTTGTACACCTGGCAGGCGGGGGCGCACATAACAATAGGGGGCCTCATAACAAAATCTTCTGAGGGCCCCAGTTTGGCCAGGGGCCGCTCCGGCTCCGTCTGTCTGGATCCATATTTAATGTTGAGCATGACAGAGCCTGCAGCTGCACTCGGTGTTTAATTGAGAGTCGGCTTTTAATTGAAGTTTTATGGTAATTTAAAATTATTTTACAGTTACGCTGCACAGAGTGCTCAGATCTAGAGCTGGGTGTGTCCTGACGGGCGAGACACTCATGATCAGAGAAACTGAGGAAGACGTCAGACGAAGTGGGCATCCAGCCTCCAGCCTCCAGCCTCCAGCCTCTGAGCTGCAGCCTCCAGCCTCCAGCCTCTAGCCTCCAGCCTCCAGCCTCCAGCCTCCAGCCTCCATCCTCTGAGCTGCAGCCTCCAGCCTCTGAGCTGCAGCCTCCAGCCTCCAGCCTCCAGCCTCCAGCCTCCATCCTCCATCCTCCAGCCTCCAGCCTCCAGCCTCCAGCCTCCAGCCTCTGAGCTGCAGCCTCCGGCCTCCAGCCTCCGGCCTCCAGCCTCTGAGCTGCAGCCCGGCTCTCCGTGGCCTTGGCTCGGAAACCTCCAGGCCCCTGGAGGCAGAGGCGGCTCGCAGTCACAACACGACCACAACACTAAACGCCTGCAAGACAGCAGCAGTGTGTTCTGTACACACACACACACACACACACACACACATCGCTCAGTGCCCTCACACTCAATTATTTATCTGACTTGCTTGTTCCATGTGAGCCAAACAGCCGGCCCACATCATCTGGAGCCGCCGGTCTCTTCCTCCTCGACGGGCAGCAGCTCCTCACTGCTGCTTTTCAACAAGATGCACTTTCTTATGTGCACTTGACCTTTTAAAACACGACTTTTCTTGAACTTTTCCTCTTGAAATTTACCTGAATTTTTCCGCCCCTTTGCAGCCCTGCTGGGTGGGTTGTGGACTCAACCGTCTGTTTGTATTTGTTTTGTTTGTTTTTCCCTGTTTTTTAATCGCTGCTGTTGGACAGCACTACTGATACCTTTTCAAATTTATGCTGTACTTATACTGCCCTAACACGATGCGAACAGAAAGGGATTCCATTAGTTAAATTAGTTAATTATTAATGAGTTAATCAGATGATGTAATCCAGAACAGACATGACCGTCGGGTAAAGTAATGCTGGGTAATGCCACATGTGGTCAGACAACAGATAGATAGATAGATAGATAGATAGATAGATAGATATACTTTATTGATCCCAACCAGGGAAATTCTGGTGTTCCAGCAGCAACAGTAGAAACATATAATAAAGTTCAATAAAATAGAATAAAAGCTAAATATATACAATAAAGACTATAAAGGCTAAAACTAAAAATATACAATAAGGGCTAACCTAAGAAAAAGAGATGTGAGATGTGAAATATACATATGGTAATGAATATGAAATATACAGATGGAATTGAAGTATATACATGATTGTATAGATAAGGAGAGTTAGCATGAAACCCCGAAACCAAGAACCAAGTGGCAGAACCCGACGCCCGCTACTGAAAAAACAGCACAATCTTTTTTTTTTTCTTAACTTGTGGCTCTCGTCAGGTCGGCGTCTTGCTGTCTAAATGAGGTCGTCGCCCTCGTTAGCTCTGCGGTTTCAACGAGCTGCCGCCGCTGAAGCACCGCGGCTTCACTGACCGAGGTCCAACCGCTTAATGAGCAAAATCAAAATACCTTTCATTTCAAAACTGACAAACAAAACCATTTTTATTTGCCCCCCATTACACTAATCGATAATTAATTCAGATTTTCTCCGTCTCCCTCTCTGTGTTTTAGGTAATTAGGACTTGATGATCAACACACTCCATTAGTAAGGAGTGGGTAATGACTAAACACCGTCTATCAGTGTGTCTCAGGGACTCACACACACACACACACACACACAACATTGTTTATGCTAAATGATGCTGACTGAACCTGCACACGTGTCAGCAGTCACCGCTAAGGCGAAGAAAAGTCAAGTCATCTGGTTCCTCGTTTCTGTCTAATTAGTGCAGCTGCATGACGAGGTGGCGTGACAGCAGAGAGACGTGACGGCAGGTCTCACCTCGGAGCCTTCAAACCGCCTGCAACGCAAAAAAAAAAAAAAAAAAAAAAATCAATTATACAGCATCAGACAATACAAACAACATCCAGAGCGGAGATTTATTTTTAAATCTGTTTTATTGAAGTCTTTTAAAACTGTTCATTTGGTTTCATTGAAAAACAAACATTAGCCATTTTGTTTACTTCCATAAAATCTGAAAAAGTGAGAAAATTACCAAGAAAGATTCACAAATGACCAAAAAAAAGCTAAATAAATAGATAAATAGAAGATATTTTGCATAACATGGTAAAAGTTAAAAAAAAAAAAAAAAATCAGAAAATTTGCAAAAAAAAAAAAAAAAATAGGAAACATTACAGGAAACTGTAAATTACTATAACTGTGTATTTCAAAATATATTACAATGAAATGGCCAGAAACGACCACAAAATTACAAAAAAAAAGTATATATAAAAAAAGGCGACAAGTGATTTACCAGAAAATTGAGCAAAAAACAAAAAAAATAAATTTAAAAAAGAAAAATACAACAACGACAATACCACTACTACTAGTAGTACCTAGTACTACTACCTCTACTCATGGTAATAATAATAATATGCCCCCCGCCACCCGCCAAAAAAGGGACTTTTGTTCTGAGGGCAAAAAAAAAAAAAAAAAAAAAATCAATAGAAAAGCCTGTCCACAGGCTGCTGGTTTTCAAAGAGTTACCTTTATTTAACCTACAGAGAAGAAACTCAAAGAATATGTAAACACAATAAAGCGATGAATCAAGGCAGAAAATAAAAAACTGCAGACGGCCAACATGAACACAGCTCCAGCTGCTGCAGCTCCCACCGTCTGAGGTTACAGGCTCTTTAACTTCAGGCTCTTTCCTGAAGATAATCTGAATAAATATCAGTGTGAGTCGCTTTAACACAGACGCTGAGCCTCCAGCTGAAGCATGTCGTCCTGAGCTTCACACATACACACACACACACCGTCACAACAAACTGACCCGCAGCACAGCCCGAGCCAGGGTGATGCTTGAGCCTGGAGACTCACTCATCACATGAAGAGCCAGCTGTAAAAGTGTGGAGCCGCTGTGAGGACAGCCCATAACCCAGGAAACCAGACGGTCCTGAGACACACACACATTAACAGCAAAGTGTAAATGCAGCGTAATTTGCAATATGTGCGTTAAACAGCACAGTTTATGGCTCCATCTGGTTACTAGGTAACATGCACCTTGAGCCGCCACTCACATGTGGCTGATGAAGTCTCGCCTCATTAGATCCTGACAGTTTTGGTTGGTGGGGTTTCACTGAGGTGACACTGACGAGGGCAGCCTCACGGCACTGCCCGGGCAAGGTCAGCCATGCCGCCTCCAAAACTGCAAATACTGGGAATTTCTCCACTGCCGTTTTCCTCTGCTTCCTGGAAATGGATTTCCACAATGCTGAAGGAGAGGTGAGCGGCTCTGTGTTATCGCTCTGAGCTCCTGCTCTGCAGAGCTGCTGCTCCTTCAGGCTCCACGTCCACTGTAGTCTAGTAATTTTAGGCCAAAATTGGGGTCAACCTAGGACAAATTGCAAGAGAAAAAAACTCAACTGATTTTGGATCCTCAGTTTGTCCTGAGTGAGGGGAAAAAAAGTCCCAGGAAATCCCATTGGTGGAAAGTTTTGAAAATCACCTATTTATGACCACATATTACCAAAAAACACTGTTTTTAACACACAGGGGAAAGGGGTTCAACATTTGACTTTCAGATATCACTATAAAAATTCACAAGTTGATTACACACACAAAGACAAGAAAAAAAGTCAATTACAAGTTCTTTGAATTATTCTGTTTACACATGCATATCACACATTATCTGATTTGATATGCGCTAATAAGGAATATAAGGAATAAATGCCAGAACAGATATTTAAACAGTGAATTAAAAAGTGACTTTATATACAGTAACCTTTTCATTCAGTGTTATGTAGTAACCTTTTAATTCAAGGTTACTGTATTTATAGTAACCATTTAATTAAGCCGCTGTGCTGTTTCCATCCTGGAGAAATGGGAGCAGGATGTGACGGGAAAAGCTGCTGCTGGCCTTGGGAAGACAAACATCCAGTGTTTTTATTAGCAGACGTGTTTGCAAGTGTGAGAAACATTTTGAACCAGACCACACAGTTTCTTGGTAGAATAACACATGCCCGCCCAGTTTGCACTTGAGAACTACTGTCTTTGTTTTCCTGTTCAGGAATCTAATCAGCATTCGATGGACATTCTAAGAACGGTCCAAGATAGTGTTGTGAGAAGCAGAATGGAAGCGGCTCTTTGTGGGTGGAAAAGGGTGTGAGAGAGGTTATCCCAGGACGGGCTGAGGGCCTCGGGACGTTCCTCAGATCCACATGCAGTGTGTGTGTGTGTTTGTGGTGTGTGCTGACGTTGTGTGTTTGTAGTGTGTGTTGCTGGGTATTAGTGCAGGTGAAAAGTGAAGCCTGAAAGGAAAAAGGTTCTGCTCAACGTCAGCTGCAGCTGATGGAGGAAGTGTTTGGCCTGCAGAAACATTGTGATTTTTAATCTACAGTTTGCTTATCGAGCTTATTTCTGTTCAGCTGCGTGGCTCCAGATAACTCTCCAGTGTGACTAAAGCAAATTTGGCTCCATGTAAATGAAACGGCGGGCCGGCACACACTGACAGCTGATTTTTTTTAACCGCCGCTGCTGGAGGATCCATTTTGAAAACGGACTTGAAATTTGAAGCGCTTATCTCTTCCCATGTCTTCATTTTTGTTATCGACTCCAGAGGTTCCACTCGTCTCTTTGGCTCCGGGGGGGTTTCCATCACCGCCGCTATCTCGGCTTGCCGTTTAGCGGCGGCGTGCCCTCCGTCACAGATCTGCCAAATGGGTCGTCTCATTTTCTGCCAAGTAAGCAAACCTTGTTCAATTTTCCCGTTGCTTTCATCTCCTCTTTGAGCCTCGCTGACGCCGACTTTAACAAACGCTGCCATTTTTTTAAAAAATTCTGCTAATATCCGGCTCGGCGTGGAGCGACGAGGAGATTGGCCTGTGGAGGTTTGGATGGATGGATGGATGATTTACCAAGGAAAAGGCCACTTCACATCAGGGGTGCAGCGATTAATCGACTAAAATCTGTCAAAATTAGCTGCCACCAATTTTTTTTTTTTTTCAAATCTTTATTAACAATTCAGATTAATACAGACACGTTTGGATAGAAACAAAAACAACGACAACAACAACAACAACAACAAAAACAAACAGACAAAAATATAGAGTAATACTCAGTGTCATGCAATTACAATAAAATGATAGTAGTAAATAAATAAGTAAAAAATTAAATTAAATTAAAAATTAAATTAGCTGCCACCAATTTAATTGTCGATAATTAGTCGGTTACATCATCGTGCCTGTTCTCCATGCTGTGCGCAGACCTGCCGTTGTTTGGCGCAGCGGAGTTCCTGAGGGGTGAAGCATCTTGCATCGTCACTATCTTTGCTGAGAGAAGGCGGCAAGGCGCGGCAAACAGTCAGTGCCCGGGAAGCGACAGAGGAACACCGAATGCAGCAAAATGGCGGCGGCCGGTGCAAAAACTTCAACAGCCTCGGAGGATTTCACCATAAATACCGCAAAAAGGAAGACTGGCAGCGAGATTTGTGAAGCGGACCCTGCATTTCACGCAGCACGTCGGTCACACACCAACATTTGAACAGAAAACACGTCGGACTCTCCAGGTAAAATAATTAGCTTCTCGGCTAGCGTCGGCTAGCTAAAGATGGCGTTGTAACGGCCGTTAGCCTCTTCCACCCGGGACCAACCGCCCGGACTCGCCGTCTCTCCGCATCGATGTTCGGCTTCTTTATGGCCAACAAAACGTTTAAAAAATGCGGTTGTGTGACTTAAGTCCGCCTGGTAATTTTGCCTAAGTAAAAATAAAACTGTACAACTAGAGACATTATCACAGTGTTTCTCAAATGGGGGTACGCGTATCCCGGGGGTACTTGAGATTTTTTTAAATTATACAACAGGTAGATAAGATCCGACCGAGCAATCTGATTGATCAGTCAGACGTTTTGAATGTGCTCAAATGAGCATGACAGCACGGTTGGATATGCGCAAATAAAATAATACTGAATCAATCACTGAAAATATTACTCCGCCTACATCTTATTGTCCGAGTCTGTGTGGTTTCTATGGAAACATGAAACGTTTCACTAAAACCCGCATCAAAAGCCGCTGTCAGCTTTGTTCGCCTGCATAATGGACCGTTTGGTTGTCAATTTTGATTTATTTGGCGACCTAAATTTGGATAAATGGCTGAACGAGGAAGACGAGACAGAGCAGATAAAGCCGAGATACGCGAGAGTGACGAGTGAAGAGCTGGATCAGCTGGAGAGGTCAGGAAATGAAGCCGGTACGGCCCGGTCAACGTCTTGGGCCGTCAAGACTACCCGAAAAACACCAGGCAAGCAGCTGATTTCTCACCTGTAAGGAAAGAAGAGCTAAACAAGATCCTCCGTGAATTTTATGGAGCTTTAATTTCTATAATCAAGTGCCTCAGCGGAGTCAGCACCACGGACAGTACCTGTAAGATTTTCCACGGAGATGTGCGGCTATAACTTTGTTCTTGTTTGTTATCAGTTATTAATCAGCCTATTAATTGTTATTAATTTGTTCAGTCTTTATGAGTTTCCTGGGCCAAAGATTTAATTAATTTGTCAATTTGTTTGCGTCTGTACATTGAAATGAACATTTAATAAATTTTAAATGGACAAAATAACTAGATACTGTTTTTCTGTCTTTTGTGTTATTATTGGCTAAATCAGCAGTTTCTTACTAAAAGACATTTTGTGTGAAGTAGTCATACACATTCAGTGTCCACGTTACGAGCTCCAGTCTGACCAGTTCAGCTCAGCAGCTCTGCCATAAACTCTACCTTTTAACAAAGTTTATAATGTTCTTGTCTGTCCTATTTTCTAAAACATGTTTTGACTCACAAAATGTGACATTGGAGATTCTGTTACCTCTTGAAAGGAATTACAGCCATGATAATGCTCAGAGAGTGAACACTGTATTCATATAGACTTTCCATGGACTGACCTCCTCCTTTTTCTCTCTCTCCCTGTGTGTGTGTGTGTCAGCTGGACAATGTGGACGAGCAAGCAGCTCAGATCCGCAGAGAGCTGGACGGGAGGCTGCAGCTGGCCGAGAAGCTGGCCCGGGTAAGAAACCGCCGCCGCCGCCGCTCGCTCTTAGCACCTCGCCAGAATAACACACCAACACAGACGAGGCGCTCTCAGCTTCCTGTCGAGCTGCGAGGGGCCAGTGTCTATGTTATGATTATTAGACAAATAAAAATCTACTGCAATTATTTTGACAAATAATTTGATATCATTTGATAGAGTACAATTAGAGTGGATTTGTTGTCATTGCACAGCTGTACAATGAAATTTAGTACGCCTCCTGAGCGGAACAAACAGTAAAATACACACACACACACACACACACACACAAAAGTTGCACACATGAATAGTAAATAAATATACGACAGCATATCAGGGCCGTTGTAGGGAGAGAAAAAATAATGGAGCCTGGAGGATGGTCAGATTTGTTACTTTATAATCTCAGAATTTTCATTTTTTCCACCCTTTTTTTTCTCATAAATGTACGACTTTAACCTCAGAATTTCACATTTTTTCTTGTAAGTTTACCGCATTAATCTTATAGAATATTTGAGTTTTTTTTTCTTGTAAACTTGAGACTTTAATCCTGAAAATTCTGCTTTTTTTCTCAGAATATTAGCCCCCCCCATTACATACATAAAAACATGTATGTGTGAATATAAAATAAGAAAAGATGGGTAAATACGTATAGACTACAACAGTATTTTTCATCATAAGTTTTATTTTCACTGAAAAAAATATTTGAAATGGTGCTGTGATGTTTGCTGAACACCAATAATAAAACAAAGTTGTAGTTTTTTTTTTTTTTTTTTCTCCAGAGTTTTGTTGAGTTTTTATGACAGTACTCTTCTGGACATTCTTGAATCTTGTGCTTGGGAGGTACCCCATACCACAAAAAAAGAGTAAGAAAGTCAAACTAACACTGACACTTAACTAAAACTAAGCATTTTCCTACAAAAAAAAAAAAAAGGTATCAGTTAGCACAGTAGCGGTCTGGGTCGGTGTTGTGGAAAAATAAGAGGTCATTTAAATATTATTCTGATTTTACTGCAAGTGTTTCCCCAGAGGGAATTTACACTCATAATAATCAACTTATCATAATTTACACATTAGGATACTGGACCATTTCCTTCACTGGTTTGTGGTTTTTGATCCCTGATCACACGAGGACCGGAGTGCTGATATTTAAAATGGTTTTAGGGGGCCCTCATGGGCCGCTGAGGGGCTTCCAGGGGCCCTCAGCAAAATGAGGAATAGTTTAATTTCACCACAATTTAATTCACTAGAAACTATTACATTTAAAAAAAAAAATGTATGACTGATTGTTTTAACATGATGTTTTAATCTCAGCTGTGTGAATTATTAGTCAGTGTAGTCAGTGAAAATGATTTAACATTTAATACCAAATCATCTTTTTATATCAGGGTCAGTAGTGGAATCACTTCAATTTGTGGCTTAATGATCATCAGGTTTGGGGTCTGCTGTCATTATGACAGAATACACTAATAGGTGGATCTGAGATCAAGGCAGATGACGTTAGGTGTAGGGATGCACATGGTTAACCGTTTAACCGTTAACCGATAACAGTAACTCTAACCGATTAATACTAACGGTCAATTTTGTTTTTAAGCTACTTAATTCAATCAACTCATGGGGGCGTGTCGACAGGTGCAACACATGCCATCACGTGCTTTCCATCACAGCCCACTTTACAGCGAAGATGAAGAGAGCAAAAAGGTGTATGCAGTGCTGTTTGAGATGAGAAAAATCCTGATATTTTGTTGTTTTTGTTCATTTGGTTGATGTTTATTTGGCTGTTTTTGCACATTTAAAAATAAATAAATAAAGCCCATGAGAATTTTTTTGTCACGGCACTTTTGAATGGGTCACAGTACTCAAAAAAATAAAAATAAAATAATAGGGGAGGCAACCGCCATTCCGACATCCCTCCAATCTATTATTAAAAACTCCTGAAACGGGAAATATAATATGTCTAGTACACGTATTAATGTAACTCGGGCTAGTGTGAAACATGTTAGATTCATGTCTGAATCTCAGGGATCACTGACTGTAAGCAGAAACACAGTGTCAGTGACCTGTCACAGCAGCCAGCTGGAGCGCAGCTCTCCATTGAGCCCGTGTGTCTCCATGCACGCTGGCATCATATGCAACATTAATATTACAGATATCAATGACGGCTCTGCAGATGACACCTGAAGTCACTGACTAATTCCAGTCTCCTTCGTGTTGTACAGTAGGGGAGGGTGTGTATCCTTGTATGCAATTACGCACAAAACACACATTACATTGAATATTATTTTTTTTATTTTTTTTTATCTCCAGACACGTCGCGGGTCGTCCAGGTTTACAGTAAAATTGTTCGGAATGAAGCCGCATCATCCAGATAAACATTGAGCTCCATCAGAACTGTTTAAAAATCAGATTTCAGAAGCTCAAACTTTATTTTGGAAATGAAGCAGAACACACAATTAAAGAAATCACCAGCGCGCTCGCTCTCGACATAATTTAAAAAGCAATAGCAGACGATTGAAGCCTACAGTACTGTTAATTATATCTAAAGCTTGTAGCTTTTTTTTTTTTTTTTACATTTTAGATGAGTAATTTGCCGTCATTGTAAATCTGCAGTTCAGCACCGGACAGCGCCCAGTCAGTGACTCTCTGGGCCCTATCTTGTGCCACCCGCTATCCGCTGCCACTACCCGCTACCCGCAAATTGCGGTTTTAGGAGCTTCCACTATCCCTAAACGGTATCTTGCGCCACCCGCTACTCGCTGTCCGTTATGCCGACTCGTCATTTGCGCCTGGAGGTGTGTCCGTGGGTGTGTTTCATGCGCTATCCCTAAAGTTGCTATCTTGCGCACACACTTTAGGGATAGCGGATAGCGGGTGGTCCTGACCACCCGCTATCCGCTATCCCTAAAGTTTGGGCTGTTAGGAGAGCGCGCCCAGGCGGCTTCAATGCGCGGCCCGACGGAGCCTCGCCACGCACACGGTCGGACTGATACCGGGACGCCGCCGGAATGGACTGAGTATATTACTCATATAGACTGTTTAGAGGAAAGACTGTTTTAATTGGATCGCCAGCACGTTTTATTGTTCCCCCCTCTGCCTCTTGTGTGTGTGTGGTGTGTCCCGGGGATTTTACTCAATCAGTACAACCTTGTGACACGTCCACTTGGACACATGTGGCTCCACCTCCCGAATTAACTCGCCTATAATATAATATATAATATGTATATAAAGCCAACTTGCTTTAGCCTCAGTAGAAGCCCTGAGAAAATCTACCTCCCTCTCTCCATCGCGGGTTTAGGATTTAGGATTTAGGATAGCGCAGCCTGCCCTTAAAGGCAATGGCACCTGGCACACTGGTTGGTTTAACTGGCGTAACACCCAAAACACGCCTATGCATAATATAGCGGGTAGCGCAGGTGTTTTGCGGATAGCGGGAGGTGCACAAGATAGCAACTTTTACGGGGGAACGCCTCTTCCTAAATCCTAAATCCGCAAATAGCGGGTTTAGGGAGTCTGGCGCAAGATAGGGCCCTCTGATTCCAACCTTTCCTTACATGGAAAGCCTTGTCGGAATGGTGGGACGTTTGTGTGTCGGAATAGCGGTATTTCGGGATGGTGATATGTCTAAATGGTGGTATGTCGGAATGGCAGCATGTCGGAATGACGGAATGTCAGAATGGCAGCATGGAAGGGCATTTAAATCTTATCGGTTAACGGTTATTAATCGTTAAAGGGCGTCGGTTAACGGTCATAAAAAAAATCCAAAATGTGCATCCGTAGTTAGGTGATTGAGGGCACGGGGAAGCACCTGGGACAAGATGCACATTAAAGACCTCATGAAATGGACTCTTACTGTCTTGATTTGATGTATTTCCTGTTGAAACAGGAAGTTTTGGCGGCACATGGTGCAGGGAAGGATCATTCACAAGTGTAAACCAACAGGATCTCAGTTTGGGAGAAAAACACACTTTTATTTTGAAGGGACAGGTGGATGAGTGAGGATGTTTAAAGATTTGTGAAGGTTTTATAGGTTGAAATTTTAATTTAAGATGCTCTGTTTTACAGGAAGTAGAGGTCATATGACATCATTTCATGAGGACTTTGGATTAAAGTTGGGATTAAAACGCACTAGTTGCCTGAAGACAGCTTGTGTTCAGTTGACAAACTACATGAAAGTCTTGGCGGTCAGGTCGTTGCTGCGACTGCAGGTCGTCAGCGGCAGGTCAGAACCCAGATTAGGGGTCTATCTTGGGTTCTGAAATGATATTTACATGCACAAACAAAAACGAGATTCTTCAAAACCCCGATTGTAACCGGGACACTTAAGTCCATGTGAGGATGGTCAGTGTGAGAGGGAAGGGTGGACCAGCATGCAGGCGCGGATTTTTCAGATCGAAAAAAAAAAAAAAAAATACTCAGACTGGCCACAAAAAAAGGAACACATGCAATTTCATTAAGTCTACCACTGAAGGTTTTCTGCAGAGAATCCCTCCAATCCTCCTCTATTTTCCTTCCATCCTTCAAAAGCTTTTATACGGTGCCTCACCTGCTGTCTAGAATTAGTTTACTGAAAACGAACTGGATCAGTCAAGTGTTGTGTTACTTTTCCGTCTTTGGGGAATTTGGGAGCTGATTTTCCCCACAGCATGACCGAAGCACTGAGCCTTTCTGGTTGTGATCATCATGAGGAAAAAGATGAGTGGATGCCAAGGTGTGCTGATAGCGCTCTGTGTGTCGAGTCACACAGAAAACATGAAGCAGTCATCACGCTCCAGAGATAGAGGATTTATCTGCCTGGAAGCAGATGCTGTATTTGTAGGGAGGACAGACTGACAGCCTCGTGTTCAGGATGACAAGACTTAAAGTCCCACTGCACTCAAAACTGTCTTTCTTCTGTTTCTGTCTAAAATGTGTGAGCTTCACTCTCTTGACTGTATCTGGTCTCAGATTGTCAGGAGAGAGGTGTTTTCACACTCCTCTGCAGAAGGTGGAGGTGTGTGCGTGACTTTCAGACGTATGACGGGCCACAAATCTTAGAGCCAATCAGCCGGCAGCTGGCGGCATTACAGGAACTTTTCCTAGTTGTTACAAAAACCTCTCATGGACCTTGAAGGACCTGTTGGCCACGTAGCAGCTCAAATTCCACAGATTGGGGTTTGCTCAAGGGCACATTGGTGGTAGGCAGTTGTTGAGGGGGAGTGACAGAGCATCACTTGGCCGGTCTAGGGATTCAAACTGGCAGCTGACCTGAAGTTCAAAACAAACTAAAGAGACTAAAACTGATATTTTACCTTGGTAGAATTAAAGGACCTGGTGTAAAAATGTGCTTCAGTGCCAGTAAAGAGAGTGATTTAAAATGTAGTGGGAGTAAATGTTGTTCATTTAGTTTTCAGCAAAGAGAACAGTGTTCCTTGTTATCTTTTCCATGTAATTCTAAAAGGACTAGAGCACAGAGTTCAAACTCCTCTCTGCTCACTGACTGTTGACTGGGAATAGAAACAGGGTTCGTCACGCTGATGCTAAATCTGTTCTCTGGAAATGGACAGACTGTCAAACGGAGTCACGTAAAAAAACTGCAGGAAAAACACAGAAGGAAAAATACAGCTACAGACCCAAATGCACAAAAACTATGCGATCACACTAAGTGGAGTTCATGTAATTTTTTCCCCTCCCTTGATTGTAGGAGAGGCGATACCCAAAGTTTGTGGCGGGAGACATGGAGGCGCTGTACGTGGAGGAGCTTCGTTCTTCGGTGAACCTGCTGATGGCGAACCTGGAGAGCCTGCCGGTGTCCAAAGGAGGACCGGACTTCAAACAGAAGCTGAAACGCTCCTCCATGAACAACTCCTTCCTGGACATGGGAGATGAGGGAGACATCCTGTCCAAGTCCGACGTGGTGCTGTCCTTCACTCTGGAGGTGTGTGGGTGTGTGTGAGCATTTGGCTAATGTTTTGCCGCACAAACATGCAGGTGTAAATGCCCATAAGCCTCACTGAGGACAGAATGTGATCCAGCCAAAACACGTCCAAATAAAGGTTTCAAAGTGAGCCCAAACCTGACGGGATCGGGTCGAGAACTATTCTGGAGGATCCCGTTGGGTTCGGACTCTCTTTGAGATCTCTGCTTTGAAGGGTCCCATCTGATTTTAGGCTCACTTTGAGAGGGAAGGAAGGAATGACCAGATAGTGCGTAAACAAATAATTGTAATTACACAAAAATAGATACTTGTTTTTTTAATATTGTCATAATCCTCTGTTAGTGTTGATTTGATTAGTGTTGAAGTGTTATTTTGGGAGCTGTTTTGCTGTGGAAGTGAATGGAGAGATACAAATACAGAGGGAGCAGAAAACTACCTAATTAAGTCTACGGACCCATAGTAAAACAAAATATCTGCTCCTACCCAGCTGTTCCAACTAATTGAACATTTAGAATGGGGGGCAACCTTTCACGACTGAGTGTGTCTGATCTAGAAGGTAAAATCAAGATAAACAAATACAAAAAGGAGTGAAACATGGCAGTTATATCTATCTGTCTATATCTGTATCTATAGAGTTGGGAAAGACAGTCTGTAAAAAGAAGTTTTGAGAAGCAAGACTGATTCATCAGCTCTGATGTGAGGGGGGCAGGCTGTTCAAAAGTCTCGGGTCCATCACTTCAAAAGCACAAGTCGCCTTTAGATTTCAAGCGGGACATTGGAACGACTAGATAACCTTTGGTCAGAGGAGCTGAGTGGCCTTGCTGCGCTATACAGGATCAATAACTCCACAGTGTAAGACGGGGCTGGCCCATGCTGCGCTTTATATGCCACTAGAAGAATTTTAAAATTTCATGAGCAGCCAGTTCAGTGAAACCTGCGCTGAGATGTGATGTGAGAAATAATTTTTGTCCCGGTCAGGAGTGTGGCTGCAGATTTTCTGTAAGCTCTGGAGGTGAACTAAAGTTTGTCATTAAGACTTGAAAACAAAACATTGCGGTAGCCCAGCCGGAAAGATAAAAGCATGTTTAACCCCTTATCATTCTGGCTCCCTCTTAGACCCATTTTAGTGGGGGGGCAGGGGATCTTCAGGGAGAAATAAAAGGTCAACAATAGAAGCCAAACAGAAGTGGTAAACATCATCTGAAAGCTGGAAACCTGAAGATTAATTTGAGATGCAGCTCAGCTCTGTTATTCTGGTCATAAATCTCTAATAAGAATTGTGTTTTGGTTAGGCGCCTATTTATTTATTTTTTATTTATTTAGAGTGTGCTAGGGTTAGAACATTATGCTGGACGTATATGAAGCCATTCTCATCTTCATCTTCATCTGTCATAAGTTGTTGCAGCAATTTTTAAGTTGATATTTGTGAAACAGATTTGGCGCAAAATGTAATCATTGTTGAGCATTCTGTTGTGTAAATGTGTCAGAAACCTGGAGAAGCAAAGCTCCTCTGAACAGCTTCGCTCTCTAGTTTGTGTCTGTAAAGTTTGATGAGGCTGTGATTCTCCTAGAGGTCATTTTCTCCAGCGACGTCCACTTTGACAAAAGTCTCTGGCTGCAGTGAAATGGCTGCTATGGGGGCCAACATCATCACACAGGAATCAAATGTGGCTCATTGAATCCACAAGAGTCTCGGCTTTCCAGTCAAAGCAACTGATGCAGCTCCAAGACTGTTTAGGCCCCAGTCTGCACACACACACCATTTTACAACAGGCCACAAGTGACTGATGGTATTTTAGAGGTGTCTGTTATTTGGTTTGGTCTTTATCAGGCAAAATGTATTGTTCCAGTTTCCCCAACTAGTTTAGAAAATACAAAGCTGTCCAAATATTGCAAGTAAAAGGACAAAAGATTAAAAGGTCAGCTGCAAGCAGACGAAAAAAGACGAAGTTCCAGGAATGCCAGGGTTTTAATATCCTGAGAAATTTTCTGAGTGGCTGATTCAAAATGACACCTTCCCTCCGTCTGATTGGTCAGCACCTGGGTAACAGGTAAGCAGAGAGAGAGGGGGGGACAGATAAGTGGAGAGGGAGGCAAAGGGCAAAGTGAAATTTGAGTGATGGGATGTGATTGGCTTTTTTTTTTTGTGTTCTTAAAATATTTTGACATAATTATGATATATGACCTTACGTAGCAGATTTGCTAAATATTAAGTGTGTCTGTTTATGTAAGTTGATAAAGACAAAAATAGGATTTAATCATTGTTGTTACTGAAAGGTTTTTACATTTTTCTCACATTTGCAAAGCCAAACTTACTCACCATTATAGGTTCAGTCCTTGGTACAAGAAATTGAAATGTGAAATGAATTTAAGCCTGATCTCTGTCTTGATTAGAAATAAATAGAAGCATGTTGCAGCTGCAGAGGGCTCGTGCTCCTGCAGGTTGGGAAACTGCCTCCGTCTCGGCTGAGTGACTCTGCTGTTATTCGGATGTACAGATAGGGAGACTCAGAGTGTGGCGTTTATCTCCTCAAGCGTTTTCCCCCTCTGCTGTGTCCAGATCGTGATTGTGGAGGTTCAGGGGCTGAAGTCGGTGGCTCCCAACCGGATCGTGTACTGCACCATGGAGGTGGAGGGAGGGGAGAAGCTGCAGACGGACCAGGCCGAAGCCTCCAGACCTCAGTGAGTCCGGGTTTCCTGCCCTTCCAGTTCATTTCAGTGCTTCTCGTCTGCCTCTTCACATTTTATTTGTTTTGATAAAGTTATGTGGGTTATCTCAGAAAGCCAATAAAGTTTTAGCTTTCGATTTGCACTTCGGTTGCTGAGCAGCAGTGATGTGCAGCCTTGAGGTTTTCATTCTAACCAAATCACCAGAGCTGGTGATTTCACTGATTGTAGCTCATGCACTCTGGATGCAGGTTGTTAATCAGTGAAATCAGCTGTTGTAGTGTTTTGTTAGGATTTAAAACCTGCATCGTATGTCGACACACTCCCACCTGCTCTGTTTACTGATGGTTCTTGTCCACAGGGTCAGTTATTTCTATTCATTTCTATGTAAGCAGCTGTGCAATGCTTTGTGGTAGTGCTGCGTTGTGTTTCGAGAGACGGGGTGTCATGTTGGCATCTCCTCATTTGCATAAAGTTGAGATCTAGGCTACTTTATGCAAATTAAGGGTGTCCAGCGCAACTCACTGCCTCCGGAAACTTTTTAACAAACCATCGAAATGAAGACCGATTCAGCAGCTGCAGGGTTTACTTGTGCATCAGATGGTTTCAGAAGCACATTTCTCTGAACTGTTTTCATAATATCAAAGAAAGTTTAGATAAGAGACACCATTTTGGACCGGTCTGAAATCCAGCCAGCTAGAGGACAGCTTACTCTAGTGAAACATTTGTCCAATCAGGTGCAGCGAGGAAGTGTCTGCACAGTTATTGCAGAGTGCACCTGTCAATCATCAGGAGCGATCTGGGAAGCGGCCCGGCACCTGGCGTTAAGCACACCTGAACATGTAGCACGAGTTATTGCACTAACAGTGTTCTTTTCATTCCCAAACGGACAGTCTCAATTTATGACTCAAGCGGTGACACTTTAGCTAAACAGTTTTAATAAAGATAATAAGAAGAATCTTTATTCATAGAGCACTCCAAAATCCATGTTACAGCGTGCTTCACCAAAATAAAATAAAGTAAATAAAACAAGTCATTATGTTTTATATGGATTTTGAAGCTTCTCAAGGTTTTTAAAGGTACTCAAAACTACATAAAAATGTGATATACAATTAAACAGAAACACAAACACACAACCTGACGTATTCCTGGACAAGGCTGATAGGAAGCTTTGGCTCGCTTGATCAGCGGACGGCCCCCCGTCGTCTCGAGGGTGTTCCACACTGAACTTTTTGAAGGTCAGAGTCCTTTTGCTTCTCAGCAGCAACTGTCCAAAAAGTCAAAAGTTTTTGCGTTTCTACCAAGTGGTGATAAAATCAAGGAATTTATTTTCTCAAGAGAAGGCAATACTCACATCAAGTATATATTTTTTTCTTTTCTGTCTTCTCTTCTCTAGACTTTCATGACTATTTGAAAACTCCAAGCACACATCTGATTTTTTTGCACTTATTTTGAATGGTAGGTCATTCACGACACTCTCTAGCAATGATGTGATCTAGTCGTGCCCACATCAGGCAGCCTGTCCCGCACACAGTTCAGAGGAAAATGGTTAAAAGCAGAGAGCAGGATAATGGCCAGTGCAGTATTCCTGAGTTTATGTGGGTCACAGAGTCAGCACCGGACAAAAAAACAGAGGGGAAGTATCACAGCACAGCAGTCTTTGAAGAGTATTCAAAAGCGAGGGAAGTGCAAGACTCAGAACACAAAGTCAAAAGCCTAAAAGTGAAATACAAGGAAATAAAAGACTGCAACAAGACGAGTGGCAGTGGACACATCACATTTTATGACCCAAGGACGTCATTTTAGGTGATAACCCTCCTGTGTGTGCATGCAGGTTGTTTCAAGTGTAAGATGGTGGAAACACAGCAATCAAATACTTTACAGGCTATTCCGGCCTCACACCAAACGACTTTTCAGACGATTTCACTGTCGCAGACAAATTTCAAATGTCGGCCAGAAATCAGGAAAGTTTCGCTCTCGCCATCTGGATCATTTGGCGTGAGGTCGTCATCAAACTCAGTCCCACTCAGGTCTTCAGCTGTCAGGTGGAAACAAGGTCTAAGTTCCAAAGTCTGTTTCGCCATCAGGCCACCCTGCTGCAGCTCCCCGAGCAGCTGTGACGTCGCGTTAACACACAGACGCACCCTGAACTCCCATTGTTGTTCTTCTGACAGGTTGAACAGTTTAGTCAAGGTTTACATGAACAAATCTCCCAGAGCACTGAGGCTCTAATCTCTGATAGCGCCGAGAAACGCTGTGGAGACGCGAACACGCCGTGTACATTTGCAATTTACCAAGGAAGCTTTATGTTAACCGCATACCGTGCTTTCATTCTCAACTCCTAATTGGATTATCCCTTGAGCTTTTGAAGATGAAATGAATATGCGGACGCCAGCAGAAAGCGTCCTTAACACCGTACCTGATAGTGAAACGCAGCCAGAGCCGGAGCTTTGAAATGCAAACGGAGACAGAAGACGACGACTAAATGCCACATTTTATGTAACGAGGGAAAAGGTCTGAGGCGTCCACAAACACCACATTCCTCTGCCTTAAGCAGCGTTTCTCATTGTTATTCAAGGCTATTAAGACAGGGATATCAGTCCTGTTATGTAACAGGGAAGGGACTTGGGGAGGGGGGGGGGTTACACTGAACAGTGAATCTCGCTTATCAGTGTCTCTTCATGACAGCCAGTCACTGTGATACAGACAACACACACTGTTTCATAAAGCAACGCCCTGCCGAGCCAGGAGAGACGATTAGTGGCTTTCAGAATGCTTGATGGAGGAGCGCTCCGTCTTTTTAACAAGTCAGCTGGTGGCTTAAAATCCAATATCTTACACGAAATTGACAAAGAATTTCATTTGCTCCCAGTTTACTCAACTTGTGTCCGTATTTTTGCAGAATAGAAAGACTTTGTTTGACTGAAAGAGTGATGTGGAGATTATTCATGCAGGTTTATCTAACTAAATATTCCAAAAGTCCTTTATTAAGCCAAGTAGACTGGCATGGAAATGAAGGACCTGTTTTTTAAACTGAGATCCAACAAGAAAAAGAAATATTTCCCTATTGTAAAAACCACAGAGAGAAACGGCATGCAGCAGTGTGCAAAAGCAGTATTAAAAAAGAGAGAGAGCAAAGTGAAGTTAAAATTTGCCTTCATGAGCTCTCAAAGGCAGATACTGCACTGGAAATAAAGTTGAATTTTCTCACTTCCCCTAAGCAAATTATGTCACTTCACTTTACGAGGAAGATTAAGTTGGGAAACCACAAACAATATTAAACATGTTGAAATTTTGTTTGTGGATATTTGCCCTGTGGAGGAACTTGGTTGGTGAAAATATTATCAACACACAGACATGCCAGCAGCCGCCTCGGGGTGAATTTATCAAGTTTATGTTAGTCGGACCTCAGTAGTGTTTACCTCTGTCTTTTTATTGTCTGCCAAGACAGGTTTTTTTTTTCTTTTTTTGATTATTGGGTTATTTCAAGGTGGATTTTTTTTCTGCCTCTCTCAGCCCGAGGTTCATCCTGTTACCCTGCAAGAACCAGGTAGAAAATGCTGGACTTGGTAGAAAATCGGCCTCTCAGAGCTCCCCTCCTTCTCTCCTCTGAGAAGCAAACCGCCTGTGTGAAAGTCTTGGCCCTGCGGTGTTATTCACCTGCCTCTTCTCAGACGCCGCATCCCCTGGAAAATTAAAATGTCTCTTATTAACGGCGGTGACGGCGTGTCGGGCTGAGCACTCCTGCGACAGTTTGCCGGATGCCCAGCGGACGGCGGGGGTCCGCGTGGTAATGAGGATGCCCTTTCGCACACTCAGGCTGAGAGCTGAGAGCCCTCCACCCCCCCGCCCTCACCCCCGCACCCGAATCACCAACTAGTCCCAATTAGAGGAGGGAGCGAGGCTGTAACATTAACTTATGATCTCGGTGTTCAACAGGGATCCTCTGCCTCCCTCCTGTAACCTTCTCTATAATTAGCCCGCTGCCTCCTCTCCAGAGAACAGCCCGAACAGCTGATGACATCTTGGTTACCTGTAATCACACAGACAGCTTAATTAGTCCTGATTACATGGTCAAACAACTGCTCTTCGTTTGTAGTGGACCACCTTTTTAATTGCCAAGGACGTTTTGATTAATGACACCCATAATTCTTGATAATGTCGAGCATACATTTAGAACTGGCTACCTCCAGTTTAAAGTCGCCCTCCAGTCATTTATTAAGCCCCTAAAAATAATCTGTTCATCAGAATTACGTATTTAGATGTTTGGGGTTTTTTTTAACGTGGAAAACATCCCTTTGTGCCTCAAATGTAACTCTTAATCTTGCCCTCATTAAAAATACACAGATCTATCAATATGCAAACAGGCCCCGCCCACTTCCTGCCTGCTGGCACACAGACTCGTAACCAGAGCTCTGTTCACACAACCAGGAAGTCCCGTCTCGCAATAAAATGTGCTACTCATGAAAAAAAAAAAGTGAATCTCATGCTTACATTATTGATGTGAAGCAGCCGTTTGCAGTTGGTCTACACCTCCACCTAAAAGCAGAGGAGTGTGAAAACACCTCTCTACTGGCAGACTGAGAGCAGATACAGTCAGGAGAGTCAAACTCACACAGACAGACAGAGGAACAACAGTTTTGACTGGAGGGGGCCTTTAAATATTGAAAGTTGAACTTGCTCTAAGTGATGCAGTGAAGTAGCAGAAGATGCACAGATGCTATAATTTCTGATTAAAGTTGTTTTAACATCAACATCTGAACCACGTGTTGGATGAATCACGGCGCCTGGAGCAGAATACATCAGGTTTCTGTTAACTAAAAGCGAAGGCAGATCTGACTGCAGGCTTTGGTACAAGAACAAGATTACCTTTATTTATTTATGAAAAATTAAAGTGTTCTCCCTGATGTTTTATTGTAAAGCAGGAACATGAAAGCTGAGTAAATTCAGTTTGAACCTTAATTGCCCTGCAGGGCAAATTTGGTTTGCAGACAAGTTAAAACACACCAGGACGACATATTCCAGACAGACATATCATTTGAAAACATCGGGCAGGGAATCAGTAGGTTGATGTTTTTTGTTTGTTTGTTTTTTAAGACCAATAGTGAAAAATCAAAGTTCTTATACACACATGAAGCTCTGCTGTGTTTCCTGTTTCAGTTGAAGCAGAGTAGTTGCAGTTGAGAGCAGGGAGTCTCTTCTGCTTTTGCTCCAGCGTGGCACTTTGGCTCAAATTAATTGCCAACAGCAAAAGAAAGTAGCCTTTCCCACCAAACGCCTCTCCAGGATTTCACTTATTTAAGTTTTAAGCTCACCGGCTATTTTCAGCCTGGTGTTGGTGGCCAAGGCCACAGTCAAATCAGACTGGAGCTCAAGATGAAACTGGGATGAAAGCGAGCCGTCGTCTGACCGAACACGTCGACAGAGTTCCCCGAAGTAAACGAAGACGTAAGAGGTCGGAGCGAGTGTGGGCTGTTCCTGTCGGCTGTGTGAACGCACCACTCTCCTATCTGACTTCCAGATCTGCTGCCTGCGATTGCATTAAAAATAAAAAAGCTCTGTCTGGTGTGTGTGTGTGTGTGTGTGTGTGTGTGTGTGTGTGTGAACTGAATCCACCTTTTTCCTGCACAATGTTGCCTTGGAAACAGGGGGAAACTGAGTGTGTTGCTTGGCTTTGCTTTGTGCCCTCGACAAGCAAAAGGGTCACTTGTCATCCGCAGGCCACCACACACACTCGCACACACACTCAACACGTTTTGACACAAACACACATAATCACGCAAGCACAGCTTACCAAATGGCTGTGTAATGTCTCCGAACAGAAAAGCCTCGCTCTCCAGCCGCCGCTGCCGCCGCCGGGCTCCATCACAATCAGCTGGGAGATGAAGAATAAGTGCTTCTTGATAACAGCCGTCACCGATTTGACTTTTTACCGTGTCACTGAGACCCAAAGACCCATTTATATGGAAGGAAGGCTGCCATTACAGCAAACAGCGCGAAATGACCTCATATTGAAGAGAATGGCTCAGTCTGTCAGGTCTGGCTCATAGCATTCATCAGTAATCATCATTAAACATGCAGTACCTTGTATGTGCAAATATGAATATTCATTTATTTATTTATTTTTTTATATATGCAGTTGCGAGTGGTGAGTATAGGGTTTGAAGCACAACATGCGTGAGCAAAAACTGCACAGAATCAAGGAGAAAAAAAAAGTCTTCCTATGGTTTATGGTTCAAAATCTAGGAGGCTAAATTTGTTATGTGTTGTGTAGCACGGCTGACGCTGGGAAGGTACTGTTTAAACTGGGAATGATGTCAGAATGAGTTTGTAGAGCGTTCCAGCTGTGTAGCTTTGTGGATTTTGTGATGTGAGAAATGTCCGGATATAAACTAGTGTCTCCAAAGTGAGCGTACTGGATGTACTCAGAATGCATTGCATCACTTCAGCCTGTGCGATGGCACACGGTTGTGACGTCGAGCGGTAGCGGCGCTGTACAGATGTGAGGTTTCTCAGAGCCGAAGCTGCTCACATCACATTAACATCCTGGCAGCAGCGCCGCACCGACACTACAGAGGACGGCACTGTGGACCGTTAGCACATCCTGCCTTCAAAACAAAAGCACCATTCTGGGTTATAATGTACTTGATGAGGTATTTGTGAATAAAGCTTTTATTTTCACTGCAAAAACGCAAAATCTTACCAAGATTATTTGTCTTATTTCAAGTCAAAAATGTCTTATTTCTAGTCAAAATATCTCATTACACTTAAAATAAGACATGATCACCTCAGAAGTAACTTGTTTTTAGACAATTTTCTCTTGTTTCAAGTGAAAATTTGTTTGAAACAAATGAAAATTTGCTTGTTTTATTGGCAAAATTTGCCAGTGGAAAAAGTGAAAATTCACTTGAAATAAGTGAAAATTAGCTAGAAACAAGAAACAAATTTTGCCAATGAAACAAGCAAATTTTCACTTGAAACAAGAGACAATTGTCTAAAAACAATTTACTTCTGAGGTGATCATGTCTTATTTTAAGTGTAATGAGATATTTTGACTAGGAATAAGACATTTTTGACTTGAAATAAGACAAATAATCTTGGTAAGATTTTGCGTTTTTGCAGTGTTGTGAACAACAGGAAGTGTGCTTATTTTGTTCTGTGGCTAGCTTGAGAGTTGTTTGGCGCCTCGAAAACATTGGAGCAAATTTCCAAACAGGCGTTATTTGGATAAACTGATCACATATTGGTGATCTACATGGCTGCTGTGTCAACTGATTTTTTTTTTTTTTTTTTTTTAATAACCCAAGTGACATATTTACCGGGTTTGGTGGGTGTGAAATGCATTCTGGGATACATAGACTGTAACAGCAGACTAATGCTGTGTCCGAAATCACTCACTCACTCCTCCCTACTCACTATATAGTGAACTCAATAGCGGACCGTTTCGGACACGACTTCGCCTGTTGTTCGGCGCCGTTCTGCAATGCATGACGGGATATATTGCCTGGTTAGTGACCATCGGATGTCCACTACATTTTGCGGTGGATTGTGGGATACATCCAGTGGACTATATAGTGAACATAAATAATCACTAAACATTCGGACACCCCTACAAAATTATATATATAATATAATAATATAGTGGTTAGGGAGGGATTTCGGACACAGCCTAATGGTTGCTTGAGATGTGTTCATCATTTCTGTGTGTCCTCTAGAAACACTTCCTGTCATTAGGTGTCATTGCAGTGTGTTTTATTAAAGTCTGTCTGTTTCCCTATTGTGTTGTCAGAATTTGCAGTATTTTCTAAATGTTGCACGTGTTGTCAAATTAATTAAGATGTTTTCCTAATTTTCTTGTGTTTTGTATGTGTGCGTGTGTTTTGTCTGTTTGCGTGTGTTGTCTGAAGTTGCCGTGCTCTGAGCTCTCAGGGCCGCCGTACGAAACAGTCGCTCAGAGTCGGTTCCTGTCGCTGTCTGTGGCGCTGACAGCAGCGGCCGGCGCCGGTCTATTCATAGACGGCCCGTGTGTGTCGGCAGCTTGTCAGTCCACATTAAAGGGGAACCTCGTGTCTTTCAGATGGGGGACCCAGGGGGACTTCACGACGACGCACCCTCTGCCGTCCGTCAAAGTGAAGCTGTTCACGGAGAGCACAGGGGTCCTGGCTCTGGAGGACAAGGAGCTGGGCAGGGTGAGGAGCCGCGCATCACTCACATCCTGTCTGCTGCCACGGCAACCGGAGGGAGGGAGGGAGGGAGGCAGTGAGAGAGAGAGACAGAGAGAGAGAGAGGGGGGTATTTAGAGTGCCAGGTGGGTGGAGCTTACTGATCAGGCTGTTTCACAGGGTTAGGTGAGTGTTGGGAGTTAGAAAAGTTAATAAAAAATTAACTCCTCTCGTGTAAGCCCCACCCACCTAACGTGCAGATTCAGTTTGATTCAAGATTTATTAGTTCGGAATTTGATTAAAGAACTTTTTCTTTCTTTGTTTTTTACTATTTTAACAATATTTAAAACATTATTTTATCACTTTTTAAACTGTTATGTTTTTACCGTGCATTTTGAATTTGTGAACCCATCATTTGTGAGTCCAATTTTGATTCAGTCCTTTGAGACAAAATTTTACATCCATATTAACATGCAACAGTAACATAAGACTGTTCTGATTTACGTCTGAAATGTGGAGGGGAAAAAAAACAAAGTGGGAATGAAAAATTAAGGAGAAAAATCATAGCCTTAAAAATGTATTCAAAACATTTGATGGCCAAAGTCACAGTGTTTTTTATTTTATTATTATTATTCTTTATTTGTTTTATTGGTTTGATGCAGCTGACTTGGCCACATTTACAACTACTAAGAAATATTAAAGAGGCATTTCAACATGTAATATGACCCCTAGTGGTGACCACGAGGCATTACAGTTTTTCTTCTCCTTCATGTCCCTGGCACTTTCTTTTCCTCTATCACTTTTATTAGTTTTATCATAACAACAGTGAACCACGGAGCTGCGCTCTGATCATTTGCACTAACACTGCTGCTGCCTCCATTATCAGACACACTTACTCTGTCACTCACATCACATCAAAATCACTTATTAAAAAATACCATGCCAGTGTTTATATAAATCTATACATGTCAGAGTTAATTTAACACTATTCATGTAATTTTGAACACCTACGGCCGTGTCAGCTGGAGGCGACTCTGCAATCAACACTTGTCAGCTCAGAGGAAATGTCACTGAAAAACAAACACGAAACACTGGCAGATTTACTGTGACGTGACTTTTAAGTCTGTAAGGCATAATTTGACATCAGGACTGATTTCCATACTTTACACCAGCCAGTGTGTCAGGGGCATCGGCTCCGCTGTAACCACTAAACTGATGTGAGCAGAAAGATTTGGTTGTTAATTTGCCAACAAAACATCCAAACCTGATGAGAGCCGCTAAGTTTTGGTGAGGGCTGCATTACAGCTCATTCATGTTCATTCAGTCCTGTTACTTAATCTGTTTTGAGAGAGATACGGAGATAAATACAAATAGAGATGTCAAGTTGTCAATCAGCTTAATAACGCCTAATAACATGAAAACAGAAATTATATATTAAAAAGAGAAAGAAATACATGACAGCAAGCAACCTCCCAAACAACAACTTGAGAAAAAGGAAAAAAATCCATTGAGAACTTCATTCGGGTTATTAAAAACCAGGCAGACGTTGCACAGTGCAACTTCCATGTAAATCACAATACATACACTTTTAAAGTTAAATAAAGTTTTCGGTGTCTAAAAATGTCTTTCTCCTGCGGACACGAGATCGAAAGCAAAAGAAATCATCGTCATTTTGGTTTTAGAATAGTTTCTCTGTTTCCTTCTTTTATCACAGCTTTTATTTCTAGTTGATGTGGGTTGTTTTGTTTGTTGCTTTGGCCTTGGAGACCCTGAACGCTCATGCTTCCCTTTGTGATTTTAATCAGTTGGTTTATTTCTGCTTAGCTTTTATTCTTCAGTAGATATTATTTACATCAGAAGCTAACCTTCACAGATTTGTCAGCAGCCCTTCCACGTTTTGTTGTTTCTGTTCGTTCCTCTGACAGGAGCTCAGGGGCTGCAGGCCCTCGACACAGAGCAGAGGGTGTCACTGGACCAGGGTTATGAATTTACAGATATACAGGTGGTTTTTCTTCAAAATGCACATGTAGCATCGCGTAAACGTGGAATTGGGGCCTTTAATTACAACCGAGCGCCGTCAGGACAAAGATCCAAAACCAACCCAAACCAAAGCAAAGTTCTGAGTTTGCAGACGCCCTTCATGATGTGTTTCATTAGCATGACTCATGAGGAGCCATTGAGGCAGTTTATTTACCACAGCTTGTCTTAGGACTGCTGACACACACACACACACACACACACACACACACCCCTCCCAGCTAGAGTGGGTAAGCAGAATCCTGCATGATTGACTGGAAGACAGACAGGTCAGACAGTCTGTGCATCTGTGTGTGCGCGCGTGTGTGTGTGTGTGTGTGTGTGTGTGTGTGTGTGTGTGTGTGCGTGCGTGCGTTTGTGCGTGCGAAGGAAACAGGCAGATGAAGGACACTTGGACTGAAAACAAAAAAGCAAGACTCCTGCTGAACAACTTAAGCTTTTAATGGGAAGCTTTCACAGGCCAGGAGGTGTGTGCGTGTGCGCGTGTGTGTGTGCGCATGTGCGTGTGCGTGTGTGTGTGTGTGCTCTCGAAAGCCCCTCCCTCTGGGAAACACACTTGGGATCAGGAAGTGACATCAGAACCAGTTCGTGACCACAAGAAAAATCTCAGCTCTGCTAATAAAAATGGTTTTTGGTCCCTGATCAGCGCGGTTTCACCGTAGGGCTTTAAATTGGAAATCTTGGACAACAAGCAAGTAAAGAAGCATCACTGTTGTATTTGAATTAAATACAAGGTTCTGGTTTTGCAGACAGTTGGTTTTCATGACGTAAAGTTTGTGTTTAAATGTCTAAGTGGACTCGTCCCTCAGCCGCTCTGCAGACACATGAAGAGCCTGCAGAGCTGCTGTAAAGGTTCATCCTGAAAAAAAGCAAACAAACAAACAAACAAACAAAACTTTTCCTCTGACAGTTTTTAATATGAAAGGAACAAAGTCCAGGAACTCACTGCCCTTTTGGTCCAAATTTACTGCAACACTTTGAAGAGAGCGGTTTAATTCAGTAGCAAATATTAACTCATGTCTAGTATTTTTCTGTCCTTTTTAATTTTCTGCAGCTGTGTTCCTGCTAAATGTGTGTTTTGTTGTATCGTGCTGTGCTCAGGTGGTCCTGAACCCCACCACCAACGGGCCGAAGCAGGCGGAGCTGCACAGGATGGTCGTTCCCAAACACAGCCAGGACAGCGAGCTGAAGATCAAACTGGCCGTTCGCATGGACAAGCCTCCCAACATGAAGCACAGCGGGTGAGTCTGAGGCCCACGGCATGCTGGGAAAAGGAAGCTGGATTTATTTAATCCAGCCAGGGAAACACACACACACACACACACACACACACACACACACACACTGTTTCTCTGTTCTTAACAACGTGGTGGTCAAAAGTTGCAATTTATTACCTATGTGATTTAATTTGAGTGCTGCAAGTTTGAAGACAAACACGTTGGAAAAAAACAAAGGACAAATGAAGTATAACCTACAAAGTGGCAGGTGTAGTAGAAACCGTGTCTGTAGATAGACATTTAATAACCATTTATTTAGCATTTATTTATATAGCCCTTCATCAAAGCTATTTCGCAAAGGACTTTACAAAAACAAGAATAATGCAAGTTATCATTTCTCAAAGAACCTTCAGAAAAAAACAAAAACAAAACGCAGTTTCCTGTCCTCTTCATGAGAAGAGAGCGTCCTGTTCAGAAAAGTCCTCATCGGTCTTCATGACCAAGTTATCAGTGACATCATCCTCGTTAGCGACAGCGGCAGGAGGAATCAAACCGGCGACGGGACGAGGACGGGACAACGGCAAGAACCAGAGCGGCTTGGCTCTCCTGGTGGGAACGCCGGGACGCCGCAGCAGAGCAGGACACGCCAGCTCCAAACCTGACTCTGAAAACAAACAAAAACAACAACAAAAAAACAGAATGTAAGATAAATGGTAATGATCATTGGAATAAAAATACATTTAATTCATTAAACACTTTTAATTAAATGCAAAGTGCCACAAGAGGAAAAAAGATCATTAAAGACATAAAACAGCATGGAGGAAAATCAAAGCAAATACACAGGCTAAGTGTGTGTGTGTGTGTGTGTGTGTGTGTGTGTGTGTGCGCAACAGGTCCATAGAAGTTTCTGTAGAATGGCAGCTCCCCCTGGTGGCTGACAGAGGGAACAAACAGCCTCAGAAGCTGCTGATATCAGGCAGTTTGTTGTGTTTCAGCTGTTTACACACACACACACACACACACACACACACACACACACAAAGCCATGGTGCTAACGATTTTCTTTTTGTGGAGAGGGTGGTGATGTGTTTAAAGGAATACTCCAATGTTTTGGGGGAAAATCCCCTTTCCCCGACTTCCCCAGACTGGGACCAGATGTTGGACACCATTTTCTCCTCTCTGTGTCCACTGGTTCACTTCCTATGGGTAGCATTTCCTGTTAGCTTAGCATAAAGACTTGAAGTCTATGGGAGTTGTTAGCCTGGCTCTGTCACAGTGAAACAGTGAACCTTCCAGCAGCTCTGAAGCTGTCTGAGTTACACAGAGTGTCGTGTGGATCTGAAACACACCGCTTGGGATTTAAAAACCAAAGCAGAGTGGTTTGAGCTTTGAGGTTTGAGGAGAAGTGAATTAGTGGTGGATCTCCCTCCACCTTCAGCGGTGTGAGGATCACTGAGACAGACGGAAGGATAAATGTGTTCAGTCAAACCACTCCAGTTTAAAAAAGCAGAGGCATTTGTCAAGGTTAGGGTCCTGGCTGGATTCTGGTTTATGTCCAGCCTATTTTAGCAAATGGACAACAGGGTGCCTACACTATGTGGAAAACTATGGGTGCTTTCAGACCTGTGGCCCTTTGCTTTGTTCCGATTCAGGGGCTAAATCGATAGAGTTGTTTCGTTTTTCGTTTGGGGCGGTTGTGTTTTCACAGGGCAACCGTCTGTAGCGGGTCAAAGCTGTAAACAAACGCCATGCGCGAACCAACTGTTGGGTCGTCTTGCCCAGAACTCCAGTGGGATCCATAATGACGCTTTACAGACATGTTGAAATGTTATTTATGGCTTGTTGATATTATCCTGAACTCTTGTTGGTTTTTAAGTAGTGAAAGTAGCAGTTTTAGTAGTGAAACAACATACACTACTCACAAAAAGTTAGGGATATTCGGCTTTCGGGTGAAATTTCAGGATGAACCTAAAATGCATTCTAACCTTTCCAGGTGAACTTAATGTGACCTTCTGTAAACTTTTGAATGCACATGTCCAACTGTTCAGTGTTTCAGTACTTTTTGCACAAGTTGCTGTTCTCTAACAAGGAGCTTAATGGCAAAATTCACATCAGGTGTTTGATGCTCCAGCTCATCGAGGTCGTATCATTAGGGAACGGCTGCTGGAGACTGGGGTACCTCAGATGGAGTGGCCTGCACTTTCTCAGACCTGAATCCCATAGAAAACCTATGGGATCAGCTGAGTCGCCATGTAGAGGCTCGGAGCTCTGTACCCCAGAACCTCAATGTCCTGAGGGCCGCCCTTCAAGAAGAGTGGGATGCCATGCCTCAGCAGACAATAAGTCGACTTGTGAACAGCATGAGACGTCGTTGTCAAGCTGTAATTGATGCTCAAGGGCACATGACAAGTTATTGACACTGACATGTGTTTGTTGTGGTATATCCACCACTGTTGTTGGCTTTTGTTTCAAGAAATTGTTTGAGATGAGGAAATCACCAGTGTATGCTTCTACTTAAATGCCCTACTTTCATGATATAATATCACTGTAGTGTGAACATTTTACATTTTACATAAATTTCACCCAAAAGCCAAATATCCCTAACTTTTTGTGAGTAGTGTAAAATCAACATACAGTATAAAATATGTCAGTGTGTGTGCCGGGTTCCCACGGGTCCTGGGATTTCTGGATAGTCAGGGAATTTTGAAATCAGTCAGTCAGTTAAAATGTTATATTCATGGCACATTTCACACAATAGATGGGAGTCTGTGGGAGTCAAAGTGCTTTACACAGAATGAGCAAAGCAAGTTAAATTAGTTATAAAAAATACACACTGACAAAAAAAGTGGAAGTTAGCATTGTGTGTGTGTGTGTGTGTGTGTGTGTGTGTGTGTGTGTGTGTGTGTGTATCTGTGTGTGTGTGTATGCAAGAGAGAATCGTGGGGTGGGGAGGGGGGGGGGCGGGGGGTGTTTTTAACATGTAAAGCACTTTGTGCTACATTTCATGTATGAAAAGTGCTCTTCAAATAAAGATTGATTGATTGATTGATTAGCTAAAATGTGAATTAAAAAGGGAAGTCCACTCTGTTCATCACATTATCTTCATCTCCCATGCAGAATAAAACCAAATATTTAACTTTAATTAATAATACCTCTGATTCTGAAGTGTGTATAAAAATTTGGTCATGAAAAATTAATATCGTGTTCATTTAGGTCATAAAAATCCAGTGTTTCAGAGAGTTTTCTGTCTGACACAGTGGGAAACCCTGTGTGCGTCGTTTTCAAGTTTCTCCAGCAGAGGGCAGCAATGCCTCATTTTCAAACCTGCAGGATCAAAGCTGGTCTACACCTCACTGCTGATCATCAGTGTGGGAGACATATTGATGATTATTGATGATCAGCACACCTGCCACTCGGCGTGTGTCAGTGGCTTTAGAGACGTTTCAAGTGAAAACGTTTTAAAAAAATATTTTTAAGTGACGTTGAAGATCAGATGGCTGCAGGTCACAGGGACAGCGCTCGGCTAATTAGGGAGGAAGCACCACGGCTGTGTGTGTGTGTGTGTGTGTGTTTGTGTGTGGAGGGGAATGTGATGTGAAGAGGCCCCCCCTCCCCAACTTCAGAGAGCCTCTTCAGATGGTAATTAACCACCTCAGTCAACCCCTCAAACATCTCTCTCTCTCTCTCTCTCTCTCTCTCTCTCTCTCTCTCTCTCTCTCTCACTCTCTCTCTCTGAGTCTCTGTCTTTAAAAGTCTGAAAAAGTGTCAGCATACTTCAGATTTAAAGCCTTGAAATACACACAGGTCACTCACTTTTTGTCCATCACAACTACTTATTTTGTTTTTTAATTTTCAAGTTTTTATGTAGTTATTACTCTCTCTCTCTCTCTCTCTCTCTCTCTCTCTCTCTCTCTCTTTGAGTCTCTGTTGGTCTTTAAAACTCTGTAAAAGTCTCAGAATACTTCAAATTTATGGCCTTGATAATGTTTAAAGATGCACACAAGTCACTCACTTTTTGTCCATCACAACTACTTTTTAATTTTTAATTTTTTAATTTTTTTTTTTTTTTTTAATTTTTATTTACCCTTTAGTGGAGATACAATATCTTTTACTCCAAGGAGTCCTGTTTAAGATAGAGGTAAAATAAACAAACAAATAAATAATAAATATGGAAATGGATGGAAATTAGCCATACGGATACAATCTCGCTTCATATTTACATTTTTTGTTTAAAATGTTCATTAATATGCACTGTCCCATTTTTTTTTTTAAATAAATAAATAAACTTAACCTTAAATAAATACACAAATAAATCTATAAATTAGTAAAAGTTTCATATTCAATTCCACATGAAACTGAAACAGAAAATAACAAAATAAAATAAAAAATAAAGTAAAAACACTAAAAAGAGAAATTAGAGAAAATGTGCAATGCATGTAGAAAAATCAATGAAGTAGTTTTTTTTCTATTGTGATGTGACTTTGCGTTGTATTTGCTGCAGGGTTAAGACAGTTTTAATTGTACCACGTTTTGACTTCGGTGGCATTGCTTTTTCATTCTTTGTTTCCTGTGTAATAAAAAATGAAACGATATGAAATGAACGTCAGATCAAGGTCACATGAAACAGAGGCAGGTTTCCTTCAGAGCTCCTTCTTTGTAAAAGAACAAAACAAAAAGGCTTTAGAGGTAATAAATGAAGGCAGAGTTTGAAAAGCAGGAGGTTTTCTGCGGCTCGTCCGTGCTCGTCCGTGCAGAGCGAGCTCCAGGTGGATTTAAAAAGATCTGAGCAGCTCACAGATCAGGAACATGAGCAGGCGGATTTACAGCATCAGCCAGCGACTTGGAACATGTGGCCTTTTTACCATGAAACCAGAAACCAGTCTGCACAGTCATGTCTGAAATCCAGATCATCACAAAAATTAAAAACGGCAAGAAAAAAAAAACTGGAGTAAATTAAAGTAAAAATCTCAGGATGAATTTGACTGGCTTCCCTGTGATTGACATTGGAACGATGACTCAGCCTTTGTAGTACAACACTTAAAAAAAAAAAAAAAGAAACAAAAATCACAATACCGTGCCACAGTATGCATGGAATCAGCAGCCCAGCATCATAACTTGAATTGAGGTGGGAGGTGCAGCCCTGCTGGTTACCGTGGCTGCCCAGAAACACCTGACACCTGGGAGTGTTGAGATATTTATTATTTATTAGCAGTACAGCGAGGATCCTCTGATGCCTTGTGCATATTGTTTATTCCCCCAAACATTTAACTGCTAAATTACTAATACTGTTACTGCTTCTGTACACTATATACTGCTATTACTGCTGATATGCGGTATAATACTGCAACTGGTACATCTTATAGTACTAGTATTACTACTGTCAATATGAACAGCTTTAATCTATTTGTCAACTTAAACATCTCCATCTCACCAAGTCATTTAGTTTCATCTTAAGAGTTCAAATCTTGTTTTTCTTCCAGCAGGGTAAAAAAATTGCCACTGGGATTAGATAATCCCATTTGTTTCCAACGCTAATCAACTTGTCTAATGAATTTTCCCTGTATCAAGTGCCATTTATTCGTTTCTGTGTTATTTATGTATTCATGTATGTACAATGCACAGTCAACCTGAATACTACTGTGTAATACAATCGTCATGGTGTTTGTAGCTGATGCTTATTTGCAGCACCGACACGTAGAGGGCTTTTTTGAAAATAAGAGATTAAAATGAAAAAGAACAGAGGGTAAACTGATTACAGTAAGATGCAACAAAACACATTTAGCAGTGACACAAGTACAGAAAATTAGAAAAGGACACAGTTGTGAACTCGGGGAAGAAATGAGTACAGGGTTGTTGCTTAAGGACTCGGGGTTTGGTGTCTCTCCCACAAATGCTGAAGTTATCAAATTTGAAGTGATCAGTTAGAGGAAAAGCTGTTTTAGCAGAATGAACCTTTAGAGGTGCTGTGGTGGATCTGCAGCCGCTCTGCAGGCTCCTCACGCAGAGCGAGTCCCTTCAGACATGTTCTTCACCCCGAGTGGCTGATCTGCCTCGTTTCAACTGATTTATACTCGTTCCCAGGAAAAAAAAATCCAGAAACAAGTGAGACAGCTGCATTGGAAACAAGTGGGATTATCTCATCCCACTGGCACATTTGTTTTGTTTTGTTTTGTTTTGTTTTTCCTTGTTTGAAGAAAATAAAACTTGACTTTTGAAGATGGAGGCCTTCATCTCTTGCTCCGTCCTGCTCCTCTGAGCTCAGCGGCGCCCGTCCTCTTTTCGTTCCTCGCTCCGCCTGTTTCCCACCTTTCTCTTTGTGAGTCTTGGGGTCCCATGTGTGAGGGGGACCCCCACCCCCCCACCCCCCCCACCCCCACCCCCAACACACACACACACACACACACACAGTGCTAACAGCCTTGTGGATTTGTCCCAGGCTTCACTATAAGACTCTGTTACAATAATGAACAGAGGCCTGGTGGGGTCAGGCAGCCTCGTTAATGCACACACACACACACACACACACACACACAGTCAGAAACTGTGGAGGTGCAGTTGCAGTGATCCTCCAGCAGGGGGCAGTGTCAGCTGGGGCTGCAGCAGGGCTCCTCATGTTCCTGCTGTCTGCCTGCCCTTATGTCTCAATCAGCAGCTGAACTTATTAAAGTCACTCTGTTGTTTCCAGCACAGCGCCCCCTGCTGGACACTTCTCACATTTTGGTTATTTGATGATGTGATTTTTTTTTTTTTTAAGTAGTATTTTTATTATTTTTCATCTGCAAAGAAAACTTGGTGTACTCAGTGTTGCTCCTCAGATGAATTGGTTGACTTAGACTGACAGATAAATCCCTGATGTTAAGTGTAGCTGTTCTTATGTGTGTTTCATACATTTTGTTTTTTGTTTTTTTTTTTTTCTTATCTTCCGGGAGTCTGCTGTCCTCACAGCGGAGATGTTTTCTGCCTGGATATTTCCTGTCCTTGGAGCTGAGAGAGGAAGAAGTGAAATGCCGTCTATTTTACTCCTTGCTCTCTCTTGCTGAATGTGAAAACTGGATCTTGCCATAATTACAATAGGTGAATAAAAAAAAATAGCAGCAGGCAGCACGACTCGGAGCTGCAGAAGCGTGACCTGGCGGCGAGGTGAGGGCTGCAAAATGCCTGCAGTGGCTTCGGCGTTATTGGCAGCCAAGGCTGCGGTCAGCACCGGCCCTCGCCGCCCGTGCAGCTGAATAGAGCACTGAAAGCCTGGCGAGGTGTTGGAGGACGGACAGCAAATCATTTACACAAGTGGATGAATACTGCTGCCACATGTTAACCCAACTCCTAGAGAATGGCCCAGATTTGGCAGGCGGACCACATTCACGCGCTCCAGCCTTGACTGGAGGCCTTTTCTTAAGGGCAGGCAGCAGGGCTGAAGAAAGGGGTCTCGCCATCGATTGATTTTCCTCACTTGCACTTGCCTGTATCCCACGCTTTAGGAGGCCCGGGGAGCCGGCCGATTGATTGAGGGGCCACTTTGGTCATTCTTCCCATTTTCCTTCCCGTGCTGAAGACTTCCCTCAATGGGCTCCTCTGTCTGTGTCACGGCCTCTGAGCAGCTCGCCGGCCAACAATATGTTGTTGTCTGCACGCTCAGTTTGGTCAGAGATTTCAGCCGCTGCAGCTTGCAGGCTGGAGGCACGTCTGTGTTCACGGAGACTGAAAGGCGTTAATGAAACCTGCACAAATTCACTTGATTTCATTTAAAAAGAGACATGGAGCAAAAAGGCAATTGACAAATTATCAAAAAAAAAAAAAATGTAGAACGGTAGTAAAGAAAAGAAAGAAAGAAAAATGCAAAATTTGCAAAATATGCGAGAAGATGATCTTTATAATTGTTAAATTGATGTATTCATGTATGTCAGATCAGTGATTGTAGCTGAATGTCAGATTTCTTGTAAATGCATTTCACAAGCATTTAATCCTTTGAAACCTGAGCAGATTCACTTGATTTATTCCAAAAACATGGGAGAAATAAGCAAATTAGCAAGAAAGTAGGAGATGATGACCTGAAAATCACCAAAACATTTGTTTAAAAACTGTGCAAAAATGCACATTAAATAATTACATTAATGAATTTAAACAAATAGATTAAATTAAAATTTTAAATTAAAATAATAATTTAAAAAAAACCCCAGAAAAAACAGTAAAAACAAAAAATGGACACAGAAAATCAGTAAAACATCCCCATGTTAGGGTTTCAGAGTGTCTTGTGTTTTGTGACAGTGTGACTGGGTTGATGTGGCTCTCAGTTTGCAGCGGCTCATGTTGAAACACGGCTCTGTGTTGCAGGTATCTGTACGCCCTGGGACAGCGAGTGTGGAAACGCTGGAAGAGAAGATATTTCGTTCTGGTCCAGGTGAATGACACGAGACGACTCTCTCCAAGCCGCGGCAGATCAGACTAAATGTATTGATCCGGATGGGAAAGTAGGTCACTGCAGCAGAGAGGAGTAGAAGTGCTGCTTGGAGAACAAAGAGCACCACGATGGAGGGGAATATAAGATAAAAAAAAAAAAAAAAATCTCTGTAGCCAGTTGCCACTTTATGATGCTGATGAAATGTTTGTCCTGTGACAGCACGGTGGCTCCTCTCAGGCACAATCGGACTTCACGGTGTGTGTCGTCGACTGCAAACATTCACACTGTGAATCCAGTGAAATATTCAGACATCACTCCTGGCTCTCGAGGCACGCTTCCTTTTTTTAGCAAATAAAACTCATTTCCTCCTTATTTTTCAGCTTTTAATCAGTTAATAGCCCAGAGAGCTCAATTCTCCCGCGCCAAAAGAAATAGTTGTAGCTAATTAAAGAAAATCAGCTCACGTTAGATGGTTCTACTCGAAAAGGTTTTTACATCTCAAAAAGGTGTTTGATCACAAGTCGAACGCTCAGGCTGTAAAGTTAATTGCGTTTGGTCTCTGCGAGGCTCCGAGGTCTGCAGACAAAAGCAGATAATAAAAAATAAAAGATTTATTTGTACAGGTTCCGCTCAGCTCTTAGTTTCCTGCCACTCAGCCTTTACAGGGTCGAGTGCCAGAACTGTTAAATGATTAATCGATCAAATGATTGACCGAATGCACATTATGCACATTTATGTATATATATATATATGTGTGTGTGTGTGTGTGTGTATGTACATATATATGCATATATTTATATCTAGATATAGATATATATATAAAATTCTGTCTTTGTTAATGGTTATTCAGTTTAGTCAGTGTTGAAGTGATTCCAGCTTCACTGCGATCACTAAGATGCTCAGATAGTCTTTCCTGTCTCCACTCAGATCTTTATCAGATTAATGTTTTGTTTTTTTAGCTGCTGGTCAGACTGAAGAAGAGATCTGATGATGTCACTTTGGCTTCTGATCACTTCCCATCAGACTTTGCTGTGGTTTCCACATTTTATACATGAAATGATACTTAGACAAAGAAAACAGTCATTACTCGCTCACTGGGCTCACAGGAGTGCTTCTTGTATTTGTGGTGTCAGGGCTGTGTTGACCTTTGACCTCTGGTTTGAACTGAAGCTGATCCAGGCTGTACATCTGTCTGGGTTGGAGCGTCAGATGAGTGTATAGATGTCAAGTGAAAGTGTGTGTGTGTGTGTGTGTGTGTGTGTGTGTGTCTTGCAGGTCAGTCAGTACACCTTCGCCATGTGCAGCTACAGAGAGAAGAAGTCTGAGCCGCAGGAGCTGATGCAGCTGGAGGGCTACACGGTGGACTACTGCGACCCGCAGCCAGGTAGACACAGGGGCCACCACAGGGGCCACCACAGGGGCCAACACACAGGAGCCACCACACAGGCCCTCACAGGGGCCAACACACAGGCCCTCACAGGGGCCAACACAGGGGCCCTCACAGGGGCCAACACAGGGGCCACCACACAGGCCCTCACAGGGGCCACCATAAAGGCCCTCACAGGGGCCACCATACAGGCCAACACAGGGGCCCTCACAGGGGCCACCACACAGGCCCTCACAGGGGCCCACACAGGGGCCACCACACAGGCCCTCACAGGGGCCCACACAGGCCCTCACAGGGGCCACCACACAGGCCCTCACAGGGGCCAACACAGGGGCCACCACACAGGCCCTCACAGGGGCCACCACACAGGCCCTCACAGGGGCCCACACAGACCACCACACAGGCCCTCACAGGGGCCACCACACAGGCCCTCACAGGGGCCAACACAGGGGCCACCACACAGGCCCTCACAGGGGCCACCACACAGGCCCTCACAGGGGCCACCACACAGGCCCTCACAGGGGCCACCACACAGACCCTCACAGGGGCCCACACAGACCACCACACAGGCCCTCACAGGGGCCAACACAGGGGCCACCACACAGGCCCTCACAGGGGCCACCACACAGGCCCTCACAGGGGCCACCACACAGGCCCTCACAGGGGCCCACACAGGCCCTCACAGGGGCCACCACACAGGCCCTCACAGGGGCCCACACAGGCCCTCACAGGGGCCACCACACAGGCCATGCTCGCTGCATTTAGAAACATTTAGATTTGGGGTTTTTGGCTTTTATTTTTGTTTGCATTTTAATTTAGATTTTGTTTGTTTTTTTTATTTTATTTTATGTGTCTTTAATGTTTGTTATTTATTTTTATGATAATGATCTTATGATAATAATTGTTAGAATTTTATATCTATATCTAAAGATAGATATAGATAGATAGATATAGAGATAGATATAGATAGATATTTAGATTTTTATTTTAGTTATTTTATCATCATCATCATAATTATTATTGTTACTATTGTTATTGTTGTTGACGTATTTTTTTTGTTTTTAAATATTTTCAGTTTTTATTTGAATGAACAGGTACATCTTTCAGTGCTTCACACAGTAACAAAGGACATAAATACATCGAAACAAAAACAGGCTCATCAAAACTCCAGTAACAAAAAGACAGAGAGCCTTCAAGGTGTGTGTGTGTGTGTGTGTGTGTGTGTGTGTGTTTATTTATGTGTGTGTCGACCCCATTCCATCTGCATGAACTCCTCACACTTTAGCGTCTGGTTTGATTTGTAAAAAGCGTTTTCAACAGAAACGACCAGGCGAACACGGCGAGCGTCTGCAGAACACGGAACTACGAACTCAGACTTTTCCTCGTCTCCGATTCGTTGCAAACGGGGAGAAATTCGGGGCAGAGCGAGTAAACATCCGTGCCGCTCGTTTGTTTGTTTGCAGTGGAGGCTGGGATTAAAAGGTGATGATCCACTTCAATCCACTTCAGCGGCTCAGGTAGCCTTTTCAGACGCTCCCGCCTCCCGGCTGATGGAGCCTCAGTAAACACACCGCCGGAAAAACAGCCGGAAAAAACGTTGAGGCTGGAATGTAGAGAGGGACGGCCCAACTGTAAAGAGGCTTATGGAACCTGAGGAGGGAAAACCGCCTCAGTCTGACCTTTTTCTTACACTTTGCTACTCGGAGCTTTTTGTTACCGCCTGTCTGCCTCAGCTGAAGGTTAAAAAACAGGAACTGCAGCTTGTGTGTGTGTGTGTGTGTGTGTGTGTGTGTGTGCGCGCGCGTGTGCAGGCTGAAAGGGAGCCGCTGCCTGAAATGCTTCCATTTCAGAAGCAGAACACGGCGGTTCCTCTCAGGTCCTTTTCTGTTTATTCCAGAAAAAAAAAAAATCTCAGAGGTTTTCATGTGGCTTCTGAACTGCAAAAAGCTGTTTGTCTGTTGTTTGACAATGAAAAAAAAACAAACAAACAAGAAAGTCAGTCTCTTTCCTCCCCTCCCTCCCCGCTCCCGGCAGGTTTGCAGGGTGGTCGGGTGTTTTTCAACGCCGTGAAGGAGGGCGACCTGGTGATGTTCGCCAGCGACGACGAGCAGGACCGGGTGCTGTGGGTGCAGGCCATGTACCGAGCCACGGGGCAGTCCTACAAACCGGTCCCGCCCCCCCCAGAACAAGACCACCAACTGCCGAGGAGCCAATCAGAAGCCAGCGTCGCCGATCAGTAGGTTCTGCTCATACTGCACTTCCTGTTTTTTATTTAAGGTCAAACACAAACATTGGCTGGAGGCTGGATCGATGCAGCAGCCAAACAGGACGAGGGAACAGCGAACACACCACCACCAGCACTGCCAGTGTGTCCACTACAGTTTAAAATGTGGTAACATATGACTGTAAAGTAGGAACAGTTATGAGCCCCAGCCTTATGGAGTTGTGAAATATACCGCATGACAGTCTGTTTGTGTTTTGTAATTTTAACAGAGGAGAAAACCAACTGAGAGTAATGACCTGTGAGATGACAGAATATTCTGTGCAACAGTTTTATTTTATCTCCAAACCTCCAGCATGTCAGCTTTTCCAGAGCCAGAAAAAAACAACAAAAACAACCTTGAGTTCATCTTGATGAATGTGCATTTTTGAGTTTTATCCAGTGCAGCTTTACAGGGGATTTTATAAACCCAAGAGGTTACACAGTATTCTTGACCTGTCAAGGTAAAAAAGGTAGATTATTTATCATAGAGTATTTATTGTCCTCCAAAGATGAGTAGTGAGTTAAAATAAAACAAACAGACAAACAAACAAACAAAAAAAAAACCAGCAGATTGCACCTTTACACCTGCAGGACACAGTGTCAGAAAGCAAATAACTCATAATCCAACATAAATTCCATGGTCTGTCCAGCTCTTATCAATAGGAATATTCTTATATTTGTGCTTTTGCTTTCCGCCATGACTGAAATCAGAGGGCAGGGGTGCATTTATGTACTTTCGAAACGTGAGCTCACTGCAGTTAAAACAATCAAATTCACAGTATCGTCGTATTCTCAATATGTCCATGTCACTGGTACTTCTTGTCCTCTGGGTTATCAACAATCCAACTCGCGAATGTGATGCTGCTGGTCAGTGGAAAGTGACTGTAAACTTTGTTGTCAGACAGCCCCTGAACGCACCATCATATCCTGATCTCCAAAAAGTCCTGAAAACACAACAGTGCTGCTGCTTTTAGGAAAACTCATGTGGAGGACTTTACTGGGCTGATGGAAAACTGGAGTGAAGAAAGTGTGAAGGCTCTGAAAGTTCATGTTCATATCGTCGTGGAATGAATGGAAACCAGCGGGTTCACCAGTGGGATGAGATAATCCCACTGGTGAACAAGTATAAATCTGTTGAAACTAGACAGAATGAAGCAAATCAGCAACTAGGATCAAGAAAATGACACTCGATTCAAGAAAATTCTGGAAACAAGTTGATTAGCATTGAACTTGTTCAACAAAAGCAGTGAAAAAGATTTTTCTTTTGAGTTTGCATAAAGATTATTGTCTCATGAAATAAAAGCAGCAAGGAGGTGCTCTGCAGAACAACCTCAGTATTCAGTGTGAGGGTTTGTGTTTGGCGCAGTGTTAGAGAGAGAGAGAGAGAGAGAGAGTGTGTGTGTGTGTGTGTGTGTGTGTGTGTGTGTGTGTGTGTGTGTGTGTGTGTGTGTTGATGGGCTGCAGAGCCAGCGGCTCCACACACTCCACAGCAGGAGGCTAATCTAACAGGTTACGCCGCCCGTGTGGAACCGCTGCGTGTGTGTGGCAACACACTCCTGCCTCCCATCAGCACAAATGGAGGGCAGCATGCACACCTCGCCTCGCGGTGCACGTGGCGTTTTCTTCTCTTTTTTCTTTTTCTTTTCTTACCCGCTCCTGTTGGAATCGTCTGCTTCGTTAAGTGTCGGCGTGCTCGTCTGTGCCGCACGCCGCCTCCGACCAGTGGAGTATTGTGATATGAAGTGCATACTGGGAGCTGATTACGGTGTGTTTCTGTAATTTTACATCATGCGAGCCCCTTATCACTGCTGCTCGTTAGCGGTAATGGAACAGATAGAGCGGCTAATGGCGAGAGGTGCTGACATTCAGTTTGCTGGGAAATTGAAGGCGTCCCTGAAATAGCTCTTAACTGGGTGCTAAGTGCCGCTCTGGTTCCCGGCGAGTCTGCCTCCGTGTGTGTGTGTGTGTGTGTGTGTGTGTGTGTGTGTGTGTGTGTGTGTGTGTGTGTGTGTGTGTGTGGATGTAACGGGCTTGACAGGAAGTCCTGCTCGCTCTAATGATCATGATGGTGAACTTGCGTCTTCATCTACACATGCCCTGATGGCATTTCTCATATCGGAAACGCAGAGGTTAAATAAGCCTAATGACTGCGTGTGTACACACTGATGAGTACTTGCGTGTGCATACACACACGCACGCACGCACACAGTCTGCAAACATTCAGCATTTAATATGCACCATGCTCTGTAATCTTTCCTCACAGTAGACCTTCTCTCTCTCTCTCTCTCTCTGTCTGGAGGTTCAGTTCTGACGGAGAAAGCCGTGTCGCTGAACCACATCAGAAGATCGTTCAGGAAAACACATTTTTCTGCCATTCACACAGATCTGCTTCTCTTTGTTCCCGCGGCTCAGTGTTTTAGCTTTGTGTCGCTAAACGGCTCAGAGGCGTTGGTTTTTATCGACCGGCGTGTGTGAACAGATAATGAAGTTGTTTCCATGCGACTCTCGTGTTACTGACTCGTACATAACCACACCGCCACGCTTTACTGCAGTGTGTTGCTGTGGAGTCGCTGCTTCTCTGCCAGCGCTTGGCTTCTGTTTTGCCTGTCGGTTTGTCTTTGCTCCGCGCCGACGACAGAAAACCGAAGGAGTCTTCAAGCTGAGGGTTTGTGTTTCACCAGAAGACATGATGGACATGAGTAAAGACCACAGTCAAAATAAGTCTTTGGTTTTTTTATGCTTTGTCCTTGATTGTTTTTAATCAAGTGCAGTGTAGTGAATGCTCATTATTAACAATCAAGTCATTCAAAGCAAAATTTACCCAGAACACTGGGGTCCAAGGACCCCCAGGGGTCAGTGAGGGGCCTCCAGAGAGTCCTCAGCCAAATAGATAAATATAGTCTTTATTGTCCCACAGAAAATTTGTTTGTCCAGCCCAAACACAGAATTCACCTTGGAAGGCTCGAAAAAAATTGAAACCCGCTGACCCACAATAATAGCAGGAGGGAATAAAGAATCCATGTGATTTGAACAAGCAAAGAAATAATGAAGATGTTGTGGGAGCACTTCCAAAATAAATAAATAAATAAATAAACAGTTGTCATGTTGCTGCTGTGGTGAAAAGCTAGCCAAGAAAAGAAAAAAAAAAAACCTGAAAGTGGAGTTTGTGGTTTCCATGGTAACCCTGTAATGCAATGTAACATTAGCTGCCTCACTGCTAGCTAGCGATGCCTCCTATACGCCATTCTGAATGAGAGTCCTGCAACCTTAAAATGACACGCCACCTCATTAGGAAGCTTCCTTGCGTTTGAGGCACAGCCGGTGAATGTAAAGTGGAAAAGGAAATAAAGAGGAAATGTAAGAGGAAAAGGGCCCAGTCGTCTGTTCCACGAAGCTGAACGAGGTCCTCCGTTGATGCTGTTAAGAGGAAGCGGGGAGGATGTGGAGGCAGAGGGATTATCTGCACTCGCAGGAGAAGTTTAAATGCTTTTTGAAGCCGAGCCACAGCAGCAGCGAGCGCTTTTCAGCACTTGGCCTTCGTCCCACATTCCTTTCAGAAACTCAACTCTTCTCAACTTGGAAGCGGCGTGAAAATACTGCAGAAAAACCTCATTCAGAAAAGCACAAACGGTTGACTTCATGTTTCCAGAAGGACCTTTCCTACCTTGGCAAACGTTAAGGAGTATTCAGGGGTTTTTTGTTGTTGTTGTTTGCTGCTGTATTCACAGCTCAGTCCGTTTGGTTACCAACGCACTCGGTTCAATTAAACAAGATTTCAGTTCAGACGGATCAGTGTTCAAATGTCCGTCCTCCTGTCAGATCCTATCGAAGCTACAGGAAGCTGAAGGACTCTTTGCCGTCCACTTTAACCTGAAATCCATGATTTGGATTACACAGTAGTGATCTTCAGCCTGGAGGAGCTTGGACATGAATACAGGTCAGCCTGAAACAGTGATCGTCAACTGGCTTCCTGTCGGCCTGCAGAATATTAATAAATTCAGAAAACGGGAGGAGGAAAGAAATGTGTTCCAGTGTTTAGGATAGCTGCCATTTTCATTTTCCCTCAGGGATGTGAATTTCTTCAAATTTGGCACAAATATCCACTTGAACTTGAGATTAAACTGATTAGATTGTGGATCGGTCAAAGGTCAAGGTGACATCCGTTCCATTCTTGTTAATGTGATGTCTCAGGAACGCCTTTAGGGAATGTCTTCTGGACAGACGGGGATGTAAACAGCAACTTGCCAGATTTGCGGAGGCATACAGGCACAAGGTGGTAATTCTGTTTTTCTTCCTGTATTAAAGAAACACCAAAAACAACTGAGATAGAAATAATTTTATTAGGAACGATTTACTGACCTCACTTATGTGCGTTGGACCTGCGGATTCTAAAGACGTAACAAATCCACCTGTCGCCTGATTGCTAGTTACCTGCGAGTCGCCACACAACCTGGTGTCAGACCGACCTCACTCACAAAGCTGCACCTGCTGGCTGTCACTGAATAGCAGCAGCTTGTAGGACAGCTGAAGCCGAAACCAGTTCCCGTCTTTCATGAATGGATTATGGCTTGTGTAACCACAGTAGAATCAAAATATATGGAGATCAAAATCAATAGATTATTGGTTATATCTTGTAATCACCGTTGTCCAGCTTCCTCCCACAGTTCAGTCAACACACAGTGAGACATGCTCGTTTTTATGGTCATGGTAATTGATAAAAGGGACCCAAAGTTTTTATTAAATCGCTTGTTTTCCCATAGTTGAACAAGTGTTTTTTTCTCAGTATATATGCAGACAGTTATTTCAGTCAATACACAGTCAGTATACCAGTACACGCTCTATGTACAGCTTTGCATTATAGCAGTTTTGTGTTGGCTCAGGTGTTTCTGCAGATCTTTATGATCTGCTCTGCTTGAAGCGCAGAGGTGAAGTTATTTCTGGGAGGTCAAAGGTCAACAGTAAAAGCCAAATAGTGGTAAACATCATCTGAAAGCTGGGAACTGGAAGATAAGTTTGAAATGCAGCTCAACTCTGTGTGTCAAGTTATTCTACAAAATCTCGAAAAATGATTGTTTGGTGGTATATATAAGTGTATATGGGCCAGAACATTATGATAGGAGGATATGATGCCGTTCCAGTGTTTGCTGATGTGTCATAAGGTGTTGCATTCATTTTTTGCTTTGATACCATTTGTGCCACAGATTTGGGGCAAAATTTAGCCATTTTTGATGACTTGGAAATTCATAAAATTGGTCTAAATGCGTCCAAAACATCACATTAGGACATCAAGACCTTGAGGAACACCAGAGAAAAAATCAGGCTTTGATTTGGTGTCAAAAACTTTTGGAGATTTCTCTTAAGAATTTCATTTTTCCTGTGACTGGATGTTGAGCGTTGTGTTGTGTAAATGTGTCAGAACCTGTCCCTCACTGTCAGTCCAGCTGGAGCAGCAGAGCTCCTCTGAACGGCCTCGCTCTCTAGTTTGTGTCTGTAAAGTTTGATGAGGCTGTGATTCTCCTAGAGGTCACTAGAGGTCATTTTCTCCAGCGACGTCCAGTTGGACAAAAGTCTCTGCCTGCAGTGAAATGGCTGCTATGGGGGCCAACATCATCACACAGGAATCAAATGTGGCTCATTGAATCCACAAGAGTCTTTTGTCAGATATTGTTCAGAGGTATTTTGCATATCCGGCCACTAGGGATGGGCGATATGTTATCGTTTGCGATATATCGTCAAAAAAATTCCCCGCGGTAAGAATATGTCATCTCGCGATAATAACGATAAACTCCTGTTGATGACGTAATTACGTGCGCAAAGCACTCGCCGCTGGCAGCCGGCAGCTCACATGTGTAGCACAATAACAAGCATGGCGGAAGGCGGGGCTGATAGCGAAGAGCTCGTTGCTAAACGAGGCTCCAGCTCGATTATCTGGAACTGGTTTGGCTACAGTAAGTCTGACGTGGAGCAAACATCTGTCATATGCAAAGTTTGCAAAAAAGCGGTGATTACAAAGGATGCAGTACAGGTGTACTACTTAAACTTAATTGGTATAGTTTAGTAGCGTATTTGACTACAGTAAGTATTATTTTTGAGCAGTATTTGTGGGGTTCTCAAGACTGAATGCGGTGATAGATTTGTCGTCAAAAATATGGAGTTGAATTGTTTTATATTTTTTATCGTCACTTTTATCGTTATCGCAATAAATACCAGAAATTATCGTGATAAAATTTTTAGTCCATATCGCCCCTCACTACCGGCCACAGGGTCTGATGTGGTCTGAAAGCTGTTTGAGGGACTGAGCAGTGGTGCTGGGGGACTTTTGGAGGGTGAAACAAATATGGGTTCCTCTCTTTCACCCGGCGTCAGTGTCTTCTCTCGTTTCCAAGCGGCTCAGTTGTCCTTTTCACTCGGTGCATGAGCAGATCTGTTTCCTCTGCAGAGAAGCCTTCCTTCTCACCTGGAAAATCCTCCATTAGAACAGCACCAAGGTGTGACACACCTGGCTGTTAAAGGGGATGGGAGACGCGCTCTGATTGGTTCACTGCATGTTGCGCCCAAAACACAGCCAGGATTAATGAAGAGACTCAGGACAAGCCTTTAGAGCCAGGAGCCTGGAGCAGCTCAGCCTTTTCTTCACCGTTAAAGCAGCAGCAGGACCTGGAGCCTGAAGGAGCTGCAGCAGCCCTGCAGAGCAGGAGCTTGGGTTGATCCAAGAGCCCATGCTCTCCGTTTTGTTTTTATTTAGTTGTAGGAAGTTGAGAGTTGTGCTCGTGTCTGTTGTGTTTTTGAAAAAGCAGGTGGTCAGTTTTCCAACAGGGCTGATACCGATGGAAACTGTCTGCTTCTCTTAACCTCTCCGTTTTTAAACAACACCCTGAAACCCAACAGAACAGCTGAGGACGTGTGTGTTTCAGTGTGTGTGTGTGAGTGTGTGTGTGTGTGTGTGTGTGCTCGTGCATTGCATGCCCTTGCTTATTCATGTGTGCATTCGCTCCTCACAAACTTTTTTCCCTGAGTGGAGTTTATCAGCTGAGTGCGTGCCGAGGAGCTTGATAGATCTGTCCGTCTGCATCTTCGTCTTTGCTGCCTCGGTATCGGCGCCGCTGCCACTCCGCCAGGCGGGTGAAGTCACATCTCTCCGCCTCGTGCACCTGAAACGCCAGCGCTCGCCACCCACCTCCTCCCGCATCAATAACCCGCCATCAGCGGCCAGCGCCACCTCTCAGGGAGCCATGTCACATAGATGTGACTGTTGCCGTGACGATACCCATGGAGCCCAGACAGGATGGATATGGAGAGATTGAGCACAGGGCCCCCACCTCCCCCCTACACACACACACACACACACACACACACACACACACACACACACACACTCTCAAATCATCTATCCAGAATAGACCGTGTTGTAAAGATGAGCTCATAGGTCACATAGGTGTTTTACATTTTGGGCATTTATTTTTATGTATGTATTTATTTATTTATTTTTATATTTACTTTGCATTCACATCAACAGCAAATCTCATATTTTTCTGAAAGCTCCTGTATGTAAACTGATAACAGGAATACAGTGAAATACACATTTAGCAGCAACATAACTACAGAAAAGTAGAAAAGGATATATTTGTAAACATGGGAAAAAAATAGATATATATTTGTTAAAAAAAAAAAATTTCAACATCAGTGTTTTTTCTTTTTTAATTTTTTTTCTTTTTTAACCACAAGTCAGCGATAAAACTGAGCATCTCTTTTGTCAAATTAACAGTTTAATAGTGTTTGACACTGACTTGAAGACGGGCCGATGCAGACAAGATGCACAGATTAGATGAATAAATTTATTCCTGCTGGGATTAAACCTGCGACTTCTCTGAGCGCTTGGCCTTTTAAGTATAACAAATAAAGACATAACTTATATAAGACGTGAAATGTTTAGAGGTTTGAGATTGTTACCTATTTACTATGGGAGTAAACAAGACATCTTAAAGGAACAGTCCACCTCAAAATACAAAATGAGATATTTTCCGTCCTGTCCCTAGTGGAGGGTTAGGGCTAGAAGAAGCGGCTCTTCCTGGAAACACTGGCACAGCTACCCGACACGATCACAGCGGAGGAACACCGGTGAACTCCTTATCTGCTCCCAACAAGTACAGATTAGAGATGGAAACGTCGCCAAATCACATGGAAACTATCTGGAGGAGAAAGTGTGAAAACGGCTCTACGTCTGTTTTTGTAGCAGATTGTGTTTGTTTGTAACGTATCGCAAGGACATGTGAAGTCCACACGAGGAGGCCGGCAGGGTGACGGATCGCTCAGACAGCTGACTGCTGCCAACAGCGGTGTGTGTGTGTGTGTGTGTGTGTGTGTGTGTGTGTGTGTGTGTGTGTGTGTGTGTGTGTGTGTGTGTGTGTGTGTTGCAAACACGATGGTACATTTTACAGTACAGTGCTGTATGTTACAGTACATTATAGTACAGTGTGTTATGGTAAAGAACAGGACATTACATTACGATACAGTATGTTATGGTACAATACACTATGTTACAGTAAGGTACGGTGCGTCACAGTACATCACGTTACGGTGCAGTGTGTTGCAGTATGGCATAATATGTTCTGGTGCGTTATGTTACAGTATGTTATGTAGGAATGTTACGGTTCTGTATGTTCGGCTATGATACAGTATGTTATGGTATGGCACAATGCATTACAGTACGGTGTGTTAAGGTACATTACATTATGTTACGTTACGTTACAGTGCAGTAACCAAGCGTTTTTTATGCCTCATAAAATAGCTTTTTTGTTCCTTTAACTCTCTTCTCATAATTAGAGCATGAGCCGAAACAGGTTATGCTAATCAGGGGCCGTTTGCATGCGTATAAACAAAACCAGGTTTCTCCATACCTGTACGTCACATTATTGATGAGACTGTTTGTAAACAGAAGACAAAATGACATTAGACACTGAAACCTGCTGGAGGCTGAATGCTGAGTCTCATCCTCACTGTTCAAATTTTGTTTTTCCTTCCCACACGGTAAAATCAAATCCGCCAGAGTGATGAGATAATCTCACTTGTTTCCAGTGCACTTTGATTTGTTTGGTGATTTTTCCTCTGGGAAGCAGCATAAATCTGTCGGAACAGGGCCGAATGAAGCAGATCAGCCTCTAGAATCAAGACGACACTTGACTGAAGAAAATTCTGGAAACTCAGTCGACCAGCGTGGGATTATCTCAGATTACTGACCTTGTTGGAACCAAAAAAACTGAATAAGAGACTGAATGACTTGTTAAGATGGAGATGGAGGTTTTTTTTTGCAATGTTTTACACAGTTTATACACTGGCCATGTTGAAATGTACACACACACAGTCTGTACCAATCCTAAAGACACACACACACAAACACACACACACACACACACACACACACACACACACACACCATCTGTGCCAAGTGAGTGACATCTATACATATTTTCCGTCTCACACACACCCTGTGTTCCAGTCCACCCCCCTACACACACACACACACACACACACACACACACGCAGAGGAGATAATAGCTGAAAGTTGGACTTGACACGGATCAACATCACTCCTCCTCCGTCTGCCCCACAATCAATACTTTCCCTCCCTCCCTCCTCTTATTATCGGCCTTAATCTATATCTCTTTGTCTCGTTTTCTTTAGAGTCGCCTCCTCCAGTCTCTTTTCTCCGTGTCTTTTCTCCAAATTACATTAAGGACACCCCGTGTTTTGAGGTAACGAATGTAAAATGACCTACATCGGAATTAGAAAAAGAAGAAAGCGGGCCACAGGAGCCAAAGGGCAACATGGCGAGAAAGGGAGAGTAAAAAAAAAAAAAAAAGAAGAAAAAGGAAGATGATGGTATGAAAAGAGAGGAGCGTCGATTTGGAGTTGATTGTGGGGATTTCACTTTTGCAGTTCTTTTTTTTTTTTTTGACAAAAGCGACAGAAAAAAGGAAGGGGGGGTTGGAGGGGGCGGTGGATAAAAACACAAATGTCTAAGAGCGCTCGCGGGCGCCGGCGAGCCATGCACACACAGAAAACAAAGTGGTGGTCAAGCCCGAAATGGCAGCGTTAATAAAAAGCAATCGCTAATGCTCGTCTCGGGCGCCTGCGAGGCCGCGGGCGTCGCAGGCGAGGAGGGAACGCCGGCGCTCTGCTGCGAGCCTTGGTCTTTTGTGGGGCCATGTGTCACGCCAAGAAACTTCCCATCCCGAAATGTACCCGCACAATAAAGGAAGAGTGGAGAGTGTTAGGCTTTTCATGATGTGTGTGTGTGTGTGTGTGTGGAGTGGGGGGGGGGGTCACTCAACACCAGCCATTAACGGCGAGGCCTCTGAAAGGACTGGAAATGAACCCAGGTTCCACGGGCCGGCCGAGGCTCTGCTTCTCTTTTCTTCTCCTTTTTGTGTTTGTTCCTCCCCTCGCCGTCGCTGACCTCGCCTCGCCGCCTCGGTGCGCGTTCGGCCGCCTCGCCGCCGCCGCACGCTGCAGCTTCGTCTGCTCTCTCTGTGCTTTTATGTTTCCGGCTTAAATCGCTGTACTTCTACGACGGCGTATTGGTGCCATTGTAGGGGAAAAAATGATGGTGGGATGATGAAGGGAGAAAAAAAATTGACTCATAACAGATTTTTTGATTTTTTTTTTTCTTGTAAATGCACTACTTTAATCTTGGGATTTCTGAGGTTTTATCTCATTACGTTACCACCTCTCCCCCCCAGATCCATAATTGTTTAGCTTTAATTTGCCACTGTTCTTTTCCCCTCTCTTCTCTGTCTGTTCTCCTCATGGAAACTTTCCCACCTTGATGATGCAGAAATCAGCAGAATGACGCCGCACGCTAAGAGCGTATCAAACTCTTTTTATCAGACGGCTGACCCGACAACACGTCTTTGTTTTGATGCGTCACCTCAGTGTTTTCCTCACGTCTCCCTCCATGTTAAGAGTGTTTTTGTCAGTTTGTGTGTACTTACAGCTGAAACGTGGAGATGTGATTTCACAGAGGAGCTGTAGCCAACTGAGGTGGGAGCCATTAGCCAAAGCAATGAGAAGTGACACTGCCAATGCAGTTGTCTTTCCCTTTCCCTTTTTTTTTTTCTTTTTACACTTTCAATTCACGGTTGAGCTCAAGGAAAGGCGTGAATTGCCATGTTGAATGCATGTTATCGCTCTGCAACAACAGAAGCCTTCATATCGCCTCTGTAGCCACATGTCATTCGACACAGTCACATGAAGAACTGAAGTTTGTGCAGTCAGATATTGTTTTTATGTTCACAGGCAATAATTATTTTCTGTTTTCATTTCCTCCTCTCATGACTAACAGGCTGTCAGTCTCACAGAGAACACAAAAATGTCATTCAAGTCATCCAAGTCTCATCTTCAGTGTTGAAATCTTGTTTCTCTTCCAGTAAGGTAAAAAATAAAAAAAATCTGCCAGTGGGACGAGATAATCCCACTCGTTTCCAACACTAATCAGCTTTTTTTTTTTATTATTATTTTTTTGCCATTTCTGCTTTATTTGACAGTCACAGTAGAGATAGACAGGAAAGGCAGGAGAGAGAGGGAATGATGAGCAGCAAAGGACCCGAGGTCGGATTCAAACCCCGGTCCTGCGATCGGGACTGAGCCCCGGTGCATGGTGCCGCTCTTAACCGGTGAGCCACCGGGCGCCCACTAACCAGCTTTTTACAGAATTTTCTTGACTCATGTCATTCTCTAGATCCCAGTGGCTGATCTGTCTTGTTTTTTCCTTTTTTTCAACAGATTTATATTTGTTACCAGAACCAAAAATTCCTGAAACAAGTGAAACTGACCTGGAAACAAGTGGGATTATCTCATCCCACTGGAAGATTTTTTTTTTTTTTTTTTTTTTTACTTTGTTTGAAGAGAAACAAGAGACTCACTGATTTTACAATACAGATGTCCCTTTACAAAACGTAGTTAACAAGTAAAAACAAAACAAATTTAAACCTTAAAGCTCCGTCCCAGTGATTTTCTGCATGTTTTCCTCTCCAGAACGTTCCTCTGCTCTCCTCCCAGAGCGAGCAGTGGGGTTTCAGAGCTGCCACATCACTCCTCCTCCCTTTCCTCCAGCCGCTGGTTTCCATTCATTCCACCACGATATGGACATGAACTTTGATTTGTTTCAACATATTTAATACTTGAAATTTATGGTTGAAACTGCATTGGAAACGTGGGATTTTCTCATCCCACTGGAATATTTCTGGAGCTTGTTTGAAGAGAGAAATGTAAAGACTCAGTATGAGGCCTGATGATGAACATGGAGGTCATCCTCTCTCTCTCTCTCTCTCTCTCTCTCTCTCTCTCTCTCTCTTTCCGCTCAGGTTTGGATCCGTCTCAGAGGCAGGGCGTGGAGGAGCTGATCTCTGCGGCGCCGTGTCGTTTCGACCACGCCGCCTTGTTCACCATTTTGCAGAAACACACGCTGCAGCACCGGATGAACGACTCCTTCTCCTGCCTGGTATGTTGAAGGGAGGACAGACAGGATCGGGGAGAATGGGGACAGGCCTTTTTTTTTAAATTAATAATGTGCCATGTTGTCTCTGTATTTATATATTTATTCATGTGATGCTCATCAGTGCGGTGTCTCTGCGCCGCACCCCCTAAACATCATCTGTCAATCAGACAGGGTGGGCGGGACTTATCTGTATCTGAGAGTTTTCTGACATGAAGTGCATCACTTCCTGTGCAGCAGGAAACAGCTCTGTGTAAATCAACAAATGGAAAAAAAAAAATCATAAATTGAGCTGGATATAAATGGCCTGTCAGAGATCACTGTCAGAAAACTAAAGTGAAATGATTTTTTTTAACCCTTCCATTGTCTTTGGGGCCAGTTTGACCACAGACAAGGTTTAACATCTCTAAATACATGATTACCATATTTTTAGCTTCATATTTAATGACTTTTCCAAGTTTAATGGGGACGTGATGAAGTTTTCAGTGTCCTGGACAAACATTTGGTCCCCATTTGGTGTTTTTAGCTGTATAAAACATATAAGAAATATCAACATTTTACACACATTTGGTTTAGTTGCTTTGGACACTGAGGAGCTCCAACATTTTCTGTCACATTTATAACCTCTGCTTTAGGGCCCTCACCTGACATAACCACACCTGGAGAAGAACCACTGATTGTTAGTGACACTGAGGAGGGAAAAACAAGATTCTTGCAAGAACTTTGATGTATGGGAGCTGTAAGAAATAATCACCCGGCACAGTAATTTGGGTGACAGTTTTTTTTTATTAGAATCATTTTCTGGAGGTTTAAATTACTTGGGCCAAATTGGACCCAAGTAAAAAAAAAAAAAAAGTCAGTAAATCTGAAGGTAGCAGGAGGAATGTGGGGGTTTGCAGGTGTAAAAGCAGAGGAGGCTGACATGTCAACATGAGTATGATGCTGAAGTTATGAAGGAAGGAAATGTGCATTGAGGCAGTTTTCTTCATAAAGTGTGAGGGAAAGCGGCTCGGCGCCTGGTGGATCCATAGGATGCATTTTGCTCAGTGCAGTCACGGTGTTGGAGTTTCTTTTTGTTCTTGTTCTTCTTTTTTTTTGTTCTTCCCTCACAGCAGGAGCAGCTCAGTATGTAGCTTCCAACATGAAAACAGCGAGAGAGAAAAAATGCCAAAGACTTTTTGAAAACAGAGGGGCAAGAAAGAGCGAGAAGAGAGAGAGAGAAAAAACTCACACACACACACACACACACACACACACACACACACACACACACTTGTGAGCGGACGGGTTCCTCCCGGGCCGACAGTTGAAACCGGCGTTGGCAGGAGATGTGAGAGCGACAGAGCGGCTCATCCTCTCGGAGTTGGTGGGCTTCGGGCTGCGCTGGGTTGCGTGTAGGAGGGACAAAGTGCCAAAATGCCTGGGGGGGCTCTCACACTGATGGAGGGGATAAACGCTCTAATCAATACTTTCCAAATAGGAACATGACCCTCATGGACAACTGCTGTGCTTACTCAGTAGACAGGAGGGGGAGGGGGGTGAAGCCCAAACAAATCGTAGAGAATTGGGGAAGGGGGGGGGGGGGTTAAAAGAAGAAGAGGGAGACGGAGTGAAAGAGGGTTTTGTGTCGCGTGCAAGTTTACGGACCAAGCTGTAAACACCAAAGACCAGAAAAGCTTAATATTTCCTTTTATTGATCCAGGTGTCCAGTTCACATGGTTTTAATTGAGACTCTGCATCCATACACCCCAAAACAAACACACACACACACACATTCGTTCACAGTGTGTTCTTGGAGGGGATGCCAATAATTCTGCTCTGAAGAAGTTGCTTGATCGATTTGATTCTGATTTTGACTGATTTAGATTTTTCTAGAGTTTTACTCAGCATTTTGAAACCAGACTCATGAAATTCTCTTGTTTTAGTTTTTTGTACAGACTGCTGCCTAGGGCTGCGTGATACGGACAAAATTTGACACCTTGATATTTACGCCAAATAGCTCAATAGTGTTATGATGTGACTGCGGGTTAAGTGTAGCAACAGCAAAAAAACAGCCTTACAACACTGACTGAATGCAGAAAATACAGTTACTTCATAAAATATTTTATTGATCAGAACAGACCAATCAGTGTCTCAGGTGAACACCTAACCCTGAATTTGTTGTCATCCATATTGTTGCCTTTTGCGATATGACTAACTCCATGTTTACTTTCTAGAAAATAGGTGATTATTTCCTTTCTTACATGTTACTGAAGCTGATGTTTCTCATGTTTCTGCCCTTTCAAAGCTGCTCGTTCCTGATATTTGATGCTAAAGGCAGACTGTACCGCCCACCTCGCTGTGACGTGTTGAAGAATGACAAACACATCTCTGTTCTCAAAAGAATACCACTTACAAATGTCCAAAAGAGAAGAGAATTTCTCTTCATTCTTGATGTTTTTGTGAACTTTTCACATGAAAAGGCATCAGGCATTTAAAAGTATTGTCCTTCCACTTCCTCATCTTTAATATTAGGAAACAAAGTGGTGTGGCCTCCCATGAGAAACTCCACAGTCTGCCTTTAAAATTGACCGTCTTCATTCCAACGTTCATAAAAGTCCCAATGTTCAGCCTTTCCCTGAGAGTTTTATTCTGCATTTTTTCCTCCACTGAAACCAGACTCATGAAATTCTCAGGATCTGGAGGGTGAATTTTTTTTATTTTAGATTTTTGCAGACTGCTACTCATGAAGCTAACCTCGTATGACTGGAATGATGTCCTTTGTTAGACATGTGAAGAGAAAAAAGCAAAACACACATTAGTTTGGGCAAGCCTTTTAACCGACATGCTTTTGCAATCATCCGATAAACGACAGAGAAGAGAGATTTATATGCAGGAACTCTCTGGCTTCTTTCTGATTGCAGTTTTTTGCATCAAAAAGGACAGCTCAGTGTGTGTGTGTGTGTGTGTGTGTGTGTGTGTTCGCCTCTGTCTCGTGAAGCCAGCAGAGATGAGGAGATGTCCACCACAGTGACATCTGTGCTTCTTTCATTTCTCTACCTGCCCCACCAGGACTCCCTCCCAGCCCGCTCTGCAATTAGACCTATCTATTCACCGCCCTCCGTCTTTTTCTCTCCTCCTGCTTTTGTATGCGACGAGGGCTTTTGTGTTCCAACCTGAGCCCTTTTCAGAAGGCGCATTGAGGAGGGCAGTGCCTCGGCGCGGGGACATCTGTTGAGAAGTGCTTTGGATTCATGTCATAGACGGGGTCATATTTTATTCACAAAGAGCTGAACCCAGCAACAACAACAGTAATTAGGGGAAATTTAGTTCTAGCTGGGACCCAGATTTCTGCTAACTGGATAAACGTGGTTCCCACCGGTGGTGTAGGGGTTAAATCCACGCGTTTCCCAGCCGGCCGGGATCCCAGTCGAATCCCAGATTAAACGTTTTCTGTCTTCACCCACTGGCAAGGTGCGTGGACCGGTCAGGTGCCACCGGACGAGAGGAAGTTCCTCCAGAACCTCAAGGGTTTCTTTCCAAATTAATAAATGGTTTTGTCCTCAAGACATTTGCAACAAATCCCACAAGAAGACACCAGTAATTCAGTAATAATCCATAAACGTGGGAGTTGGGAATCTTTTCCAGCTTCCCCAGACTGAGACCAGGACTCCATTTTCTCCTCTGGACGTCCAGCGGTTCAGCTCCCATGGGTAGCATCTCCTGTTAGCTTAGCATAAAGACTTGAAGTCTATGGGAGTCGTTAGCCTGACTCTGTCAAAGTGAATGAATAAATCTGAAGCTGTCTTATTTACACAGTGGATCATGTGGATTTGAAATACACCTCCTCGAACAAATCCAGTCACATTCCTAGACTGACAGTCAGCATGTTTTCAAAATGTTTTGACTTCCTCTTTAACATTTAAACACAAAACACCTTCATGTTGATCCAGCATTATTTAAATGATGGTTAAATGTATAATTTTAAGAACTACAAATATATATTTCATCTGTTGATTTTTTTTATTTATTTTTTGCTAAGTTTCTTTTTGTTGTGCTGTTTTTTTCCTTTTTTGTTATTTTTTTTTACATTTTTTCTTATGCTTTTGTCTATCTGTCTTCTATTTATTTATTTGCTTGCTTGCTTGCCTTTCATGCCATGTTTTTGAAAGAAATTGACTGGATTTGTTTCACAGGTAGGAGTATATTAATTGCATGTTTGACGTGTGATGGTAAACTCTGTCCAGTTCTCAGCAGCACAGTTCTTTAGGGAGCGTTTACCAGTTCTCAAACGTCGACAAACTGACTGTCAAACAGATTCTAGTCTTTCTTTTCTCTGCTTCTGTGAAGACAAATTACCTGTGCACCGTTCAAGTAAAGGAAGAAAAAGAAAAAGCTCAGATGTAAGTGTTCATCTGCTACAAATGCAGATTTCCAGATTCTGGGACTTTGGTCCTGGAACAGTCTGCAGGAGTCCCAGGACCCCCCCGCCCCGCCGCCCGTGCAGAATGGCTCGATGAAGCAGAAGTGAAGGGTCATGGGATCATGAGGAGTGACCACTGAACTGGACAACATCTGAAAACCAATATTAACCCCTCGTACGACTTTGACCCTCCTCTGACCCACTTTGGCCGCTGCAGAACGTTTCTCGTTCTGTCTCCTCAACATGTTTCCGCTGTTTGACGTGCACGGCTCGTTTCCGTGCACCTGCGTCCTCACGTTCTGAAACACACCTCTCATCCTCCATCGAACTTGTGTGAGTGTATCGCCATCAAATTAGAGGCTGCAGGGTGCCATCATGGTGAACTCTAATATAATTACTCAGGCCGATGCACCCGCACGGCTCGGGCTCACACCTCCCCCTCCCCTTCCCACCTAAATTTAAATCTCTAGCCCTCTCACCAAAGCAATTATGGCAGTTGTATAATTAGAAATGTCTGCAGAAACTTAAAAAAAAATCAGAATTGTTTCACAGCGTTCAGGTGGAGGGATGAGCAGCAGACCTTGAAGAAAAAGGCCAAACAACAAGATTCTCCACTTTCTGTGTTATTTATCTGATGCATCTGTTCCTACCCGGCACAGAAACGGGGAAAAAAAAAAAAAAAAACACTAGATCTAGAATTAGTCGTTTTCATTCCTCTCATCAAGCCACCTCTTTATCATTTCCCTCATCAGTTCCTTCAGTGTATTTTGGAGGGTAAAAGGCCACAGGCAGAATCAGTGGAGGTCTCTGTTTTATCAGACATTGCTATCTAGATTTACTTTGTCTCATAATTTATTTTCAAAAGAGCCAAGGCACTTTTGGTTTAATGCCTTCGAAAGGGAGAACACAGTAAGAGAAAATAAAAAAATAAAAAAAAATCTGAGGTAATTGGATTCCCATTTGTATTCACAACTTTGTTCAGTTGTTAAAGCACAAGCCTCCTGTAATTATATTTCCCTGAAACAATTTGAAGGCGGCATCTGTTTGGAGTTGGTGTTGTGAGCACTTTGTTTTTGGCTTCTCACCACTTGGAGTACGCTGCTCTAGCATTTAGCATTAATTGTTTATAGGGTTTTTTTGTGGTTTTTGGAGTCTCTGGCAGCTTCTGTTGTTTTTCAGAAGACCTGGTGTCACAGACGTACAAAACCTGACTTGTGTTTTGACGGACGGGAGGGTGAGTAGCCGAAACACAAGCGGTGTAACGGTTCAGTTAAGCCACGCTTCGGTTTGTAGTGGAGTTGTTTGTCTCACCATTTGAGATAAGAATATGAACTCAAAGGCAAAAGTCTTCTTAGACTATATAATAAATATTTTCTGTAGATTCATTAATTCATCAGCTCAGTGTGTAGTCAGATGCTCTCATACAGTGGATGTGTTTGTAACACTTCACCTTGACGCTGCGGTATGTATTGAACAGTTTTACAGCCGTATGAAACACATCATTGTTTACATTTTACAGTGCAACAAAAGGGCCAGAAAAGGTTGCTGTGCAGCTACTGGAGAAGTTGGCCAACGTTTTGGATGATGAAGATGGAACTGAAGATGGATATCTGACCTGAAGGCTAAAGATTAGGTGCATTACTGGGACTCAAAGATCAAATTTCTGACTCAATCTTTCTATAGATCAGTCTTGTCTCAGCCTCAAATGCCTGAAAAATAAAAACACCAACAGAACAAGACTGACTACTTCAGGGTGATGTTCAGGTATTAACTGAGTGAATATTGTCAACTTCTGTCTTAAGCTGCGGTGCTGAGGCTCTGTACCTCAGAACGACCACCTTCTGTTTTTTTTTTTTTTTTTTTTTTTTTTTTTTTTTTTTTTGCGTCGGGCCATTCTTGGTAGGAGTCTGCGGGCGCTCTGACACGGAGACGGCCACAGCTCATGGAGCTAACGAGGCAGTCAGCTCGTTAGCCGCTAATTGAGCGGTCAGCGCCAAGACTGGAGTTTGCCATCTGTTTGTCACAGAGGAACATCTTGTCGCTTCACGCCAGTCGACAGGGCTCTCGCCTGCATCCTTTTCTGGTGTGATATTAATAGCTCGAAACACATTGACAGAGAGAGAGAAGGAAGGGGCTCGGAGTGGGAAGGAATGGAAAGAAAGACTGAAAGAAATCAGAGAATGACAAGCAAACTGAAAAGAGGGAGGTGGGGAGGGTCACGCCTCGAAAAGGACGCAGAGAGTAAGAATCTGACGGATCGGGTTATTTCTCCCTGTCAGGGTCTGAGGCGCCTTAATTGTTGCAGACTTGCTCATGTTCAGGTTTTCATGCCTCCACCCACGAGGCCTCAGTGTCTTCCTCTGCCTGTTACTATCTGAACATATATGAGGCTGCGTCCTTGAAGAACACGACTCGAAATGAAATGCAAAATCCGTGCCAAGATGCTCTTTTTTGACCAAGAAAAAAAAAATCAGTCTTCAGACGTTTTATTCCAGAATGCTCTGCATACATTTTGTTATGAAGGTTAACCTGAAGTTCATAGCCTGTATCTCTAAAATACAAATAGCCCAGTGTGTAAAAGTGTTGCTTTTCATCACATAAAGTCTTCAGTTATCAACTGTCTTTTTTTTTCCTTAACCCTCCTATTATCTTTGGGGTCAGTTTGACTCCATTCAGTGTTTAACTTCTCTAAACACACGATTAACTTTTTTTTTTTTTTTTTTTTTTTGGCTTCATTTTTCATGACTTTTCCTAATTTAATGGGTACACATAAAATTAACATGATGTGTTTTCATTGTCCTGGACACATCATGTATGCATTGGTGTTTCTTTGCGACCAGTTTGACCTCCAGGCTGTTTTAGCTGCATAAAACATGAGAGAAATATGCTCATTGTACACACATTGGTTTCAGTTGTTTTGGACACTGTGGAACTACGTTTAATTTTAAGGTAGGTGGTCAACAAGACACGTAAAATCTGGTAGGAATTTTTTTTATTGAAATCATTTTTGGGAGGTTTAAATTACTGGTGTTAAATTGATTAAAAATTTTTATTAAATTTGACGGTAACAGGAGGGTTAAGAGAAACCGTTTCATCTTTCAAACAGAGGCAAGTTCATATTGCAACAGAAGTGTTTGAGAGGGTCTGCAGAGACAAAATGAAAGTGAGACGCGCCGCCGGTCGTGATCTCTCCTGGGTCGCCCGTCAGCAGGCGGGCAGCCATGGCTGTCATGCCAAAGGGAGCTGTCAGTGTGTGTGTGTGTGTGTGTGTGTGTGTGTGTGTGTGTGAGAGAGAGAGAGAGGGAGAAGGGGAGGGGAGGGGATGGCGGAGCTGGGGGGTGGTGGGGTGGCTCGGTAGAGGTGCTAATTTGTTAATATTGCTTCCGTGAGGAATCTTAATTAGCGTTGTAAGTTTCATGCCTAATTTAGTTATTACGCTCAGGATGACTGAACTAATGTACGCTTCAGCATTTTCCAATTGTTCTACACCTCGCCCGATTGCAAGGGACTTTTTTTTCTTTTCCTTTCTTTTCATTTTCTCTTCCAGGGAATTAATTCCTGAAGGGTTAACCTTGGTTAACCTCGCCGTGTGATCGCTGGAAGTATCGGGTTGTGTCAAATGTGTTTGCACTGGCAGTGATAACAGGGAACTGTGGCGGACTGAGTTTCTTTACTTCTGTCCCTTCAGACTGTTGGTCAGGCTGTCAAAAGAATACAAGTTGTAATTAGATCTTATATAATTAGAAGAATTTACCCTAAGCGAGCCCTGGGTTCTTCCTGCTAAATGGTTTTTATTATTATTACGGTATAGAGTCTTCAGTCAGGCTTCATTTCACAGTATCATTGAGATGTGTGAACATAATTGGAGACAAGTTTTATTATTTTTCTTTCTTTTAACACAGGAGTAGGTTGAGGCATTTTATTTTGTAATTTTAAGGGTGTTATTTCAGGTCAGAAAGTTTTTGACAAAGAAAAAACTAAACATCAGGTCAGTGTTTGTACAGCTCATGGAAATTCAAAGTCACCGGGGAAAAAAGGGGTGGAGGTTTACAGTGGGTGAAACGTTTTGGCTTTTTCTTTAATGATTTAGCCACTGCAGTAAAGGCTTTATAATATTTACGTCCTTGTTGTCACCTGATATTTGGAGCACCTGGATCGCCCATGAAATGACCTCACATGACCTCTACTTCCTGTAAAATAGAGCGTCTTAAACAGTGACATCCTTCACTAGTGGCTGTTAATCAGAAATTCAATATTTTTTCAATTAGGCTATGTGGAATATTTTTTCAGCCAAGTTCCCGCTGACCAGAGCAAAATAAAAAATTGGTAGGAAACACCCCACCTGTGGTCAGAGGGTCAGTCCAGTTGGTCCTGACCAGTTGAGCCTCCTGTGGTCAGAGGGTCAGTCCAGCTCCATCAGTGTGAATCTTCTTCTCTTCTTCCTCCTTGTTTCCAGCTGTATCGCTGCTACGCTTCAACCACTGATCCACTTTCTGGATTTGTTTGGTCTCGTCTTCCCGCTCAGAGCAAACAAACGTCCTCGCTCCACGACCACAGCAGCAGATTCAAACCTCAGTAGTCCATTTCACGGTGTCTGCTGTCCCTGTTTCCAAAAGCACCCGACACATTCTTCATCTTTGTTTCATCACAAAACCAGTCATTTTTTTCTGTTCGGTTTGTCAGTTTACACAGGCTGTGTTCAGACTCGCCTCCTAACGTCCTGCGGCTACACTCCAATTAGTGCTGGGCGGTATGACCAAAAATGTATATCACGGTATTTTTCAAAATTATAACGGTTTCACGGTATATCACGGTATTTTTTTTTTTTTTTCATGCACTACTGGGTGTTAACCACATTTTCTAATGATTTAGAGAAGAATTACTGCAGTAAATTAACTTAGAATGACCTATTTTACTGTCATGAGGAATGAATACTGGACATTAATGTCAAAGTTGTCCACTCTAGTATAAATACAGGTTTACATGGCAACACAAAATGATGCAAAGAGGTGGCACTCATGATTCTAATGAAGTGAAGGAATCAGAATGCATGACAGTTGCAGTCAAAATACAGAACCTTTTTATTATGCAAATTTAAGGCCACTTGCATTAATATGCAGACTGATTTGACTGATTTAACAATATGTTAAATTATTGTTTTAAAAATGTGAATTACTTATCAAATAGACCTAACAATTCAGCTACCAATGAATGAGCAGTGTTATGCATGTGATAACACAGATTGAAAAATAAGCCGAAGTGATACCTCTTCTCTGAATAGACAAGCTAAGCCAGTGTGCTGCTGTTAGCCAGTGAAAATAGAGCCAAGAGGGAACTCTTCACTTTGTTACACAATCTGTGTCAGTGCGCTGCTGTAGCCTGGAAAGTTTCTTTGCCTTTGCCAGACAGATTTTTTGAAGCTGAAGAACTTCCACACAGCCGACACAGCTCCTCTTTTTGGTAAAAGTTCTTCAGCTTCATTTTCTGAGTCCCCACTGCTTAGAGAGTGCAACTGCAAAAACAGTCCCCCCTCCAACGATGTCCCGCGGCGCTACGTTCCGCGTGCTGTTCCCAACGTTATGTGCACTACAAACACACACACACACGCCGGTATTGGGGTATCTGAAAAATTCATATCATAAAAAAAAATAACACCGGTATTCGGTATGAACCGGTATACCGCCCAGCACTAACTCCAATGGTCTGCACTACATCCTGCCAGCCATTAGTCTGCTGTTACAGACTTTTCACAATAAAGCTTGCAGCTAAGTATCCCCGAATGCATTTCACACCGACCACCGTGAAATTGGGACTTTAAATCAGGCTCTTAAAGCTGATCTACTTTACTTTCTAACACTGTAAATATGTCACTTTAATAAGGTTTTTCAAAAATTCAGTTGACACAGCAGCCCTGTAGATGTTTTTGGAGACGCCAAACAACTCTCAAGCTAGCCATGGTACAAAATAAGCACACTTCTTGTTGTTTACAAAATAAAAGCTTTATTAACAAATAACTCGTTGAATGCATTATAACCGAGTGGTGGTTTTATTCAGAGGGCAGAAAGTGCGCCTTGCAGCTAACTGTTCACAGCGCCGTCCTCTGTAGTGTCGGTGCGGCGCTGCTGCCAGGATGTTCATGTGATGTGAGCAGCTTCAGTTCACAGCATCACAGCTCTGATGCAGCGCTGAGAAACCACACATCTGTACAGCACCGCTACCGGTCGCCATCACAACCGTCTGCCATCGCACAGGCTGAAGTGATTCAGTGCATTCTAGGAAGCTGAGTATAACCAGTGCGCTCATGCTGCAGACACAAAAAATCTTGTTTATCTAGTTTACAAATCAATGTTTCTCACGTACTCCCATACATGAGCTATTGTGTGGAAGTATGGGGGAACAATTACAAAACAGCCATTGATCCTTTATTCCTACTACAGAAGAAAGCCATTAGAATTGTCACCAAATCTGACTTCTATGCACCAACCAATCCACTATTCATTGAATTAAAAACCTTAAAATTACAAGATCTAGTTGAACTTAATACTGCAATTATGATGTATAAGGCACATAATCATCTGCTTCCGTGCTGTATTCAGGAGCTGTTCCACCATAGAGAGAGCCGGTACAACTTAAGGGGAACTGCCATCTTCAAACAAACTAATGCAAGAATAAAAAACAAATATAGATGTGTATCGGTTATAGGGGTAAAAATATGGAATGGACTAGATAATGAATTAAAAAATTGTAGTTCAATAAATAAATTTAAAAAGATGTACAGATCAAATATAATAGCCAGATATAGAACAATAGTGTGATATACATAACGTCAAGGCTAGTTTCTAGTACTTTTCTGTATTTCTCTCTTGTTTTGTAAATTACAGTGATATATTGTTTCATTTCCTTTTAGTTTTTTTTTTTTTTTCTGTTGTCTTTTGTTGTTTTTGTTTTGTTTTGTTTTGTGTTAGTCTCTGTTTACTGTTTGTTTTCTGTTCTTGTCCTGATTGTGTTGTTTTATTTTCTAGTAAGAAGATATTTAAGGGTTTAAAGGGTAGGCACAATAAGCTTAGGCTTCAGCCTACACCCTTTTGGTCTGTTCTTTCTAAGAAACTGAAAGGAAATTGTAGTGTATTAACTCACCCTCAAATGACCAAATAAAAATAAACTACTACTACTAAACTACTACGTCACAAAATGGTGGAATGCCCTGCAGACTCAACCTGATGTCACACTCAGGATGAAGAGAACGTTAGGAGCTGATTCCCAACTCCGCCGTAGAGTTGATGTAGAATCTTACAATATACACAATAAAACAGCCCCATGTTTATTGTCCTGAGGAGGAAAGTTTGTCGGTCAGCAGCTTCTCCGGGGTTAAAGAGGGTGTCCTGTGTTGCAGGGCTGGTTCAGTCCGGGTCAGGTGTTCGTCCTTGACGAGTACTGCGCCCGGTACGGCGTCAGAGGCTGCCACCGCCACCTCAGCTACCTGAGGGACCTGATGGACTACTCGGAGAACAACGCCCTGGTCGACCCCACCCTGCTGCACTACAGCTACGCCTTCTGTGCCTCCCACGTCCACGGAAACAGGTAAAAAAAAAAAAAAAAAAAAACACAAACAGAGCAAACCTCGTCTAGCACCATGCAGCTGTCCAGGTCTGCCTGGTCCACATGTTGGATATTCACCACCCGGACCCCTGGTGTGTTTGTTAGAATCAGGATACAATACAACTCCCATTTAGCAACAACATAACTTCAGAAAATTAGAAAAGGACATAGTTGTGAACAGGAGGGAAAAAAGTCATAAGTAGGTTTGTTGCTGAATGAACCAGGATTTGGCAGCTCTCTTAAAAGTGGTGAAGTTTGCATCAAATTTCAAGTGATCAGGCAGAAAAATCTGAGCCGAAGACGTTTTTGCAGAATGAACCTTTACAGCTGCTGTCATACAGTGGTGGAAAAAAGTTTTCGGACACCCTTAAAATTTTACACAATCTCAAATATTGTCACGAAATATTTGCGTAAAAATCATTTTTGTGTTTCAAAAGGTGTGGCTGCATTAGACAGATACAAACAAATACAAATTATATTTTTTTTGTTTATTGTTTACAAGAAAAACTAACAAAACTAAAGCTGGAAACTGGACTCATCTGACCACAGAATCTGCTTCCACTTCCTGGCTGTCCAGTTCTTGTGTGCCTGGGCCGACGACGCCGGGCTAGCCTCTGTCTCTCATTGGTCAGGGGCTTCTTGACAGCCTTGTAGGACCTTAAGCCTTGATCTAAAAGTCGGCCACGTACAGTGCGGGTGGAACACTGGACACCAGTTTGGTCTCACCACTGCTGCTGAAGCTCCGGTGATGTCATTCGGTGGTTTTGCCTGCACATGCGGATCAGGATGCGGTCATTTCTCGCTGAAGAAACCCTTGGACGCCCAGATCTTGGTTTGTCTTCCAAGCTGTTGGTTCGTCTGTGCTTCTGCAGAGTGGATCCAACTGCTGAAGGACTGCATCTGCACTTCCTGGCTATCTGGCGGCAGCTGGACCCTTCCTGGCTGAGAATCTTTATCTTCAGGCGTGTTTCCTGCGTTAGGTTCCTTGTTTTAGCCATTTTGTGTCTGAAGAACTTTCAAATGTGCTGCTTTATATAGACATGCAGCTTGGCAACAAAAATTGTGTCTTTTAATAAAAAGAATGACCTTCATCACTGGTACCAAAATGACCCAATACTCAAAATTTTTAATGTATTTTTATGGAACCAATCAATTTTAAGTTTTTAATGGCTTTTTTAGGATTTGTTTAGTATTTTGGCTGTGACTGAGAGTGATTCTTAATGCAATATTTCACAATGAATGGGGTGTCCGAAAACTTTTTTCCACCACTGTATGTCTGCAGAGGCTGACAAGCAGGCGCTGTTAAACACAAGCTTTACATCACAAGAATCAATAAAGTTTGCAAAAGTTGGAATCTTGGTCAGAACCAAGGCGAGTCAGTCTGAGTGTCAGGCTGCTTCCATGACCCAGACCAACCCTTTCTGCAAGGCCTCATGTAAATCTGTTCTGTTCAGCTGGATCTGACATGATGCTTAAACAACCAGAAAGACACGTCTTTTTTCTTTCTTTATAAACACACAAACACACTCCTTCTTTCATTATGGCACCCACTTCCCATCAGAGCTTTTTTTTTTTCATTTCTTTTTTTCTGATTTTTGTCCATTTTTGTTCGCCTCTCTCTCAGTGATCTGTTTTGTTTGCCTTTTGGAGGTTGTCTCTTCAATGTTTTTCAGGTTTTATTTTTTGCTTCTGTATCTCCCCAGACAATCTTAATTCAAACTTAATCAAAAGTAATATAAGCACAGTGGGCCAGTTTTCATGCTGCTTTTGTTATTGGACTATAATGTCTAATGGAGAGCTTGTAGATTTTATTTTATTTATTTATTTTCTAATGTGCACTGCGTTCTGTTGAGTTTGATCGTACTTTGCTTTTGCACGTCATTGTACACTTTGTCTTTCAAAGTCTTTATGTTTGTTTTTATTGCTGCTTTCCCGGCCAGTTCTCCTTTGAAAAGCAGATTCTTGATCTCAGTGCAGCTCGCTGGTCAAATGAAGGTTAAATATATAAATTGCAACTCTTGTTTCATTCAAACCTTATCCTTTTACTTTGGCAAATACGCGAGGAGGCTCCTATTGACCCCAACAATGTGTTTCTGCAGTGAAAGGAACAGTTGTGAATGGAGGATGATGCACGAAACAGCTGAAGAAAAGAAAAGTAAATCCACTGAAGATAAAGAGCAGATGCTACTTTCAAAGCAGACAGTGTTTTATAGGCAATGATCTTTACTTTGATGTTGAATTCAGTAATAAATCTGTTGTGAAGGAACATCCCAGTGATTTTGAATGTTTGGCCATTTTACTCGAACTCCCTCACATTTTCCATGTAAGCAAACCTTTTGCAGTGAACTAAAGATTTCACAACAAAGAATCAAAATGGGAATTTTTGGTTGAAACAACCGCCTGATAATAGTAATTGGCGGTGGAAAGCAAAACGTTTCCCCGGGGACTATTTTCCCTGGCGGAGGAGTAGGAGGGAGCGTTTCAGTGTGAAAAAGTCCTGAAAAGCCAACAGTGCTGCTGCTTTTAGGAAAACTCATGTGGAGGACTTTATTGGGCTGATGAAAAACTGGAGTGAAGAAAGTGTGAAGGCTCTGAAAGTTCATGTTCATATCGTAGTGGAATGAATGGAAACCAGCAGCTGGAGGAAAGGGAGGAGGAGTGATGTGGCAGCTCTGAAACCCCACTGCTCGCTCTGGGGAAAAAAAAGATTTACAGAAAAATAAGTTTTTATATTTTGTAGATATTATATTAAAAACCTATAGAATCACTTTGGCAGTCCTTCAACCTTCAGGATGATGTACGATCCAGCACACACCAATGTCTCGAGAAACCCCAGATAATCATTTTAAAAACCTAAAATGTAAACTGTCACAGTTTCAAGCAAACATCAGTGAAGACAGAAACTCTCTCGATGACCTCAGTGATGAACCTGCTGTGATGATGCAGCCCATCCCACATCATCATAAACAAAATAAATCCAGAATGAAAGGTTGTTCATCTGTTCAGAATCAGCCCAGTGACACAGCATCGTCTTTGATTATGGTAAGTGACATCATGGCTTGGCTAGTGGACATCTCAACAATAAGCAGTCTTCTTCTTCTTCAACCTTTATTTAACCAGGAAGTCCTCACTGCAGTAAACCAAAGCTCTTTTTTGGGAGTGTCCTGGGGAAAAAGGCAGCAAAACAAACAGCACCTTTCAACAAATAACACAGATGAGAATACACAAGGAACTATTGTAAAGTTAATAAGTTACTCTTGCAAAGTTTGTGTTGTTATCCATAATGAAAAACTCCATGTAAACTCTGGCAGTAAACAGGAAGTTGCCCAGAACAGACAGTAGGTCCATCATTTTTTAACTAAACTAAGGCTGACGTGACCAAACCCAACCTGAACCCAACATAATTTCCTAACCCTAACCCTAATCTGCACTAGGTTTTGTCCTCAATGACTGTAATATTATGTAAATGGATGGATTTTTTCTTTGTTTTTATTATGTGCTGTTGATGCACAAAAAAAAAATTCAACCCTGGCTGACGTCGTAAATCAATCATTCAATCAATCCACTCAGCGTCTCTCCCTCAGCTCCAGTCTGTCCAGTCTGATGCAGTTCAGCTCAGCAGCTCTGCCATAAACTCTGCCTTTTAACAAAGTTTATCATGTTCAGTTTGTGTTGACATTGTGCAGAATGTGTCACTTTAATTCTGTGTTTATTACTGAGGTTGTAGTTTGCAGAGATCTGCTGCTGGACTGCATTATACTGACAGGGGTTTCCCATTTTTTGTCCCTCCTTATTTATATTTAATGAGGGGGACAGAATAGTGGAAACAGCTGTCAGTAAAACCAAACATAGAAGTGAATGAACTCCTCTATTACTGTGACAACAAGACAAGCTGAGCTTTATAGGCAGCAGTAGAGGAAACTTTATGCCACAACAGCTGGACTGGACTAGATTAGACTGTGAAGGTGGAGCTGATAAAGCAGACACCGAGTGGATATGCCCTGACCGAAACACTACAACATTAAACTGTGCTGCCAAAAGCCTCAGGAACCAAATCAGCTCTAAATACACTTACATAAAATCAAATGTTGAGTGTGTGCACACAGATATGAGCAGTGTGTCTTCAGCCACCTGTTGGCTCGGGGCAGTGATGACATGAGCCGCTGCGGCAGGCGCTTTTACACTTACCTCAAAGCAACCCCTGCCTGACGTCCCGGGTGGTAATTACTGATATCTGTGCTTTCTCTCTTTGTCAACTCATTTAGTCAATTAGAAACGGTAATGATTAGCTTCTCCAGCTAATCGCCGCGTATAAATGGGGGGGAAATTGCTGGAATTGGCTTTTTGTCAGTTGGAGCTCTAATTTGAATAATTGATGCCCATTCAGGGGCTCCTGTGCTGCCTGAGTGGGTGTGGATGGGAAAAGAGGGTTTGGATGGCTGGGAGGCTTGGAGGCGGAGAGAGAGAGAGAGAGAGAGATAGAGGGAGAGAGAGAGAGAGAGAGAGAGAGAGAACTTAATTACAGAAGTCTGCTTTTCCCAGGAGGGATTATTGTCAAGATGAAACTGCAAATGGAGGGAGGACAAAAGCGCCCCGTGTAACGATCAGCGTGAGCGTGCTTCACACACACCTCTGGGCTGTGTGTTTGGAATACGCTTACTGTATGCACTTGTGATGTGAAAAATTTTGCAATTTGTCGGCGTGGAAAAATATGACATCGACTTGATTTGTTGATTTTCAAAGCAAACTCAAGAGCTTCCTTTTCAATCTGGCTTTTAATTGAACTTTATTTTATTTTATTTGTCAATATATTTATTTATCTCTGTAGGTATTTGAGCCTGTTTTCCATTTTGGCCTATCCTTTTATTTTCTTCATTGTTTTCATTTTTCTTGCCCTACTTCTTATTTTAACATTTTATTTATTTATTTGTTTGTTTGTTTATTTGCTTCTATACATATTTTTTCTCCTAGTATTTTTTATTTTATTTTTTTTTTTCAGACTTGTACTCCTAACCATTCATTTATGTTTTATCCACTGTTTGGAGGTTTTGTTTATATACTTATGTATAAGTTTATTTATTTGTCTGTTTACTCGGTTATTTAATTACTACTTTTATTTTTATTTTGAGTTTTTATCTATTTTTTATTGGTCTTCATCCTGCCTCTGGTTTGAGTTTCCTCAATGCAAAATTATGACATTTGTTTATCATTGTATTTTATTTTATCTATTTATATTTATCAGATTTCTCAACTTCTATTTTTATTATTTTATTTATTTATTTATTCATTTATATTATTTCTTTTTCGAGGGTTGGTTTAGATGGATGCAGGTTATTGTTTTATTGTTTTACAGTGTGAAGCTCTTTGTGTTAAATATATTTGTATGAATAGTGCTCTATAAAAAGAAAGTATGATTGATTGATTGATTGATTGATTGATTGACTCGGAAATTTAAAGTGTCTCTGTGAGGTAACAGTCTCTCCCAGGTCCTGTCAGGGTTCGTTCGGCAGGCAGGGAGGCAAACGGGGGAATTTTCAGCACCTTTTGGGAAAATAAAAAATGCAGGTGTTCAGGAGAGGCAGTGGGTCTGTCGGGGCCAGACACCAAATTATCTGGGAGAGAAGGTGAAGCTGCTTTGCCGCCACAGCTCTCAGCCTGCGGGGCGACGAGGGTCCAATACACCGGATCAAGGTTAAAGGAGCATTACCAAGAGCCGGGGGGGTCCGTCAGGTCCGCTGAGGCGCCGTCTCACCTGTCACTTCTTGTCCTTCCTGTCGCCGAACCGTCTGCGCTGCACGGACAGCTGGATGTGACAGGAGCTTTTACTTCCCCCGCCCGCCGCCTCCCTCCATGACCACGGACCAGCTGACCTGGGGCGGCACCTGCCCCTCAGCGCCGTCCTCTGTTCGCACCTCTGAGAGGAAGTGGCGTCCGCACGCGGTGCCCTGCCACACGTGCTGACGATGACGACAACGACGACGATGATGATGATGATGATCGCTCAGCGCCAAACTCACGTTGGATGACATCAAACCAAACAGCCAGAGGGTTTGGCGGTGCGGCAAGGGCGGATATGGTGCTTATCGTTTACACTTGAGCCACATGTAGTGTAAACACGTTAACTTGAGCCTGCAGACAGACACACACTCTCTCACACACACACACACACACACACACACACACACCCTCCTCGGCCAAGAGAGCCCCGCAGCCGGTCGCTGAGCCCGCTCACCCTGCCAGCCCTGTTGTGACGGGGCGTTCGAGAGCAGCCTCGGCTCCGATGCATCCGCTTCATTTAGCAGCAACAATGTGTCTGAACCCCGACAAGCTGTCACATCGGGCCGACTCCGGCGTGTCAGCCCAAGCATGAAGGGACGTCTGAGCGGCTGTGGCAGCGCAGGGAGGAAAAACCAAAACCAAACACACGTCACACGGTTCTGTTGCTGTTGTTGTTGCATGGCGGCGCGTTTGGGCCGCTGTGGGGAGGGAAAAAAATACAGAGCAGGGGGAAGAGGGGGGAATATTCTGAGAAAAAACTGTTGAAATTTTTAGAAAAAAAAACTTGGATATTCTCTGAGACAAAAGTGGTAAATTTATGAGAAAAAAACCACAAATTAGTCAGAAAAAAATCTCCAATTCTGAGCTTTTATGAGGACAAAAATTCATATATTTCTAAGAAAAATAATAGAAAATTCTGATTGATTGGGGAAAGATATCACGTTCACGTTTAAATGCATCGCGACAACTGAAATTGAGTTTCAAACTGCAACTGTAGCAAAAATCAATCGATTGTGATTATCTTTTGTTCATTTTTGTTGTTTTTGTTTTTTGTTTGTTTGTTTTTTTGTTTTTTTTGCTGATCTAATACTGGGCTCTCCTTCTGAAAGAGAGCTGATTCCCAGGGAAGATGAACAACTCGGATTACAGGGCAGAACAGCTGGCATTAGCTGTTAAAGGCTTGGAGCCTCGGGCGATCCGTCCCCCCGGGCTTCACTCGCGGCGTTCCGAGGAGAGAGAGGTCGCTCCAAACGGCGATCCTCACGTCTTCATTTGTCTTGTTTGGGGACAAGAGCGCAGGGGAGGGCCGCCGCATGAAAATTCACTGTCTTTCCCGCTTTAGCACAACATGAAAGAGAGCTATTCTTGCCATTACATGAGTGAGCACACACACCCCTCCCAAGGACTATCCTTTTATGTCGCTTTGGGATTAACTGGTGCTTGTTAAATAGGGGTTGTGGGAAGGGGGGAGGAGGGGTAATGAATTGACAGATTTGAGGAACAACAGGGTTTAGAAGTTGTGCTAACAAGTGCTGTTGTGCAGAGAAAGCTGCCTCTCATTACAAAACGGGGCCTTTTGGCCATCGAGTGGAGTGGAGCTGAAGAGAGGCCCTGATGTTCAGACACAATACCTTACAAGTTCCCATTGTCCGTCACCTTCTTAAGATCTTTTATGGAGCACTTTGTGCCGGCCTGGTCTCGCGTAAATATTCCTTGCGAGACTTTTGTTCCAAAATCAAGCCGGAAAACAAGTGTGCAGCTTCAGTGCAGTTTGTGGGCGTGGTGTTCATTTTTTAATGTCATCGCTTTGTTTATGTAATATACACTCACGTACAGTCTAATCCACTCCACTCCAACTGTTGTGCCATAAAGTTTCCTTTTCTGCTGCTTATAATGTAGTAATAGAGGTGTTCATTTAATTCTGTGTTTGGCATTGAGCTCATAGTTAGTGCTGCTGTTGGCCTGGACTACCGTTTATTGAGAGGTGTTTCCAATATTATGTCCCTCTAATTGTATATGAATAGGGAGGACAAAAAATGAGAAACAGCTCAATATAATGTCGTCCAGCAGAAGACCTCTGCAAACTACAACCTCAGCAATAAACACAGAATTAAATTGATACTTTCTCCGCAATGTCAACAAAACCTGATCATTATTAACTTTGTTAAAAGGTAGAATTAATGGCAGAGCTATTGACCTGAACTGCATTAGATTAGCTGGACCTGAGGAAGTGACACTGAATTTATCTGAGGGAACGTGCGGGAATGCTTCACCATGCAACCACGGGCTCTTTCTGCGGTTTCTTTCCTCATCGTGGTTTTATTTTCTGAGTTTTGCAAAGTTGGGAACATGCAGTCAGAAGCTCTGGCTGGTTTGTTGGAGCCGGAGGCGCGGCGGTCAGGGGCTGAGCCAGCACAGGCTTTTATAAGAACAACTCATTAACAGACAACCTCCTCGCTTCTTTCCTCTGGCGACCGCGAGTGCCGTTTTGAGAGGGTGCTTTTCTCTTTCAGCTGCAGAAAAAAGCCCAGAAAGTCAAGGCTAGTCACGCTGGGTAGTGATTGCATTTTTTTTCCCTTTTTTGCCAGAGTGCCTATTCAGAGGAAGGCAAGAAGGGAATGAAAGCTTTACAAACATTAATGAAGCGCTCAACTAACAGTTTTTTCTTTGTCGTTTTTCTCTTGCCATGCCAGATGAGATGGGCTCAGCCGCCGTGGAGGGGAAAGAGTAGTTTGAGCAATAATCTGTTTGATTGGTTAGTTTAAGGTCATCCTGGATGGTTTACCTGTTTTGTTTGTTGTGTTTTGTTGTCAGTGTTGTGGTGGAAACCAGCCAGTCAGACTCGCTTGTCCAAATGTCCGACTGCAGTGTCCAAATGGGATAAACCCCACCAAAATCAGCCCAAGCCAACAAGTTTTTCAGCGTTTCCCCACAATCTAGTTGATTTTTTTCTCCCATGTGCATTTATACAAATGTCCTTTGTCGTTTTTGAATAAAACATCCAAACAGTCACTGAGCGACTCACATTCCCATGCTCTCTGATGGTTAACTGGACAGCCTGGACCACACAGCTGATTTATATGTTTTGCTCTTGTATCTTTATCTGCAAAGTGAAAGAGCATGAGGGAAGCATTCAGCTAACATCACCTGCCTTCTTTGTCATTTTTTGTGTCTTCAGGCCAGACGGGATGGGCACTGTGACCGTGGAGGAGAAGGAGCAGTTTGAGGCTGTCCGGAATCGCCTCATGGCCCTGCTGGAGCACCAGATCACACATTTTAGGTACAAAAACGCCTCATTTTGACTCTGATTTTATCACATACATACAGCGGTAGCCGCTTTAAAAATTCCCCTTTGTGTGCTTATCCTGCCTGTATTCTGCAGGCGCTTCTGCATTGAAACCTGTACAACAAAACCAAATCATTACAATGCAGTGTAAAACTCCAGTGTCGCTTCAGTGAGCGTTCACTTGAAATTTCTGACAACAAATGGAGCCGATCAAGAATGCAGAAACCCTCGCGTTGGACTCCGTGACGGCATCGCACACAGAGTCATGCCAGATCGAACGTCTTGAGTATTTCTAGCCGTATCGGTGCCGCACAACAGGTGCAAAACACACAGACATTGGCTGACGAGAGCAGAACCCCACATCTGCGTGCTGCTATTCAGCCCCGTCGCCCCCGTGTGAACACATTGTCACGGCAGTGTGAAAGTGGCAGCCCCGGGACCTTGAGCAACGCCTCGCTCAATGGACCCAAGCCATTAACTGGCCTGAACCACGGGCTCCTAAAACCCTTCACGCCTGAGAGGGGCCCTCCATCTGGCCTGAGAAAGGAGACGAGAGGCTGCTCGGGAAGTGGAGAAGGGTCCCGAGGGCGAGGAGGAGGAGGAGGAGGAGGAGGAGGTTTGGGGGGGAGGGCAACCAGCAGGAGTCATTACTAACTCACCTCAACAAGAGGCTAATGCTGGTAAACAACACCCAGGACAATGCTGGGATTATGCTAATGCTGCCCAGACAAGAGAGGGATTTGTGTAGTTTGGTTTAGATTACAGGCCAGTGCTCATTCAGCGGTGATTATTTTAAGGTTATAAATTTTACCCACAGCTGCTCTTCTTAATTGCTGATAATGATTATGATTCTCAGGGAAGATTACCGGCAATCTGTGTGGCACTTGTTATTTAAGCCTTGAAATCAGGAGTCGGGAGTTTCTCTTCCCCAGATAATAACTTGGCCACTAGTTACATCTGTCTTCAAGAAAAGGAGAGCGGAAGGTGGCAGAAAAATTAAAATATCTTCTTTCTAATCTGTCTTCTCCTCTAATATCTTCTTATATCTCGAGAAGATGGACTGGATTAAATCCCTTGAGTTAAATGTCGCTTTCCACTCCATTGATTGTCTCAGGTCAGGCGGTAAAAACAAACATGTAAAGATGTAGTGACAACCAAAGACAAGAGCCAGAAACAGCTGATTTTCTGCATCGTTTCCCTATATTCTCCTTTTTTGATTTGATTTGTTTTTATTTTGTCATATTTTTGTGACATTAGTACATTGAAGTGAACATCATGTGCTCGTGACTTTACATGAGCTGTACTCTCCGAGAGGGAATGGAATAACCAAGCAGCTCAATAAAATAAAGTCCTTTTTGGTATTTTCTTTTTTATAGCCACGTGGTTTATCATTTTTCCAGCCGTAATGATGTGAAAGAACAAACGTCTGACCCTGCGCAGTCACGGGGCTTTGTTTATCGAGAACGGTTCACTTGTCAATTAGCAACGTGAAACTTAGCCGAACCGACTCGCCTCAGATCAGCCAAACCGGAGGTGAGAAAAGCTTCTTCGTCAGTGTAATTAGATGAAGGAAGGCAGCCATCTGTTAATGGCGTTGACCAAGGTGAGCTGCCTTCCTCTCCATTCTTCTGTCTTTTCACGCTGTTGTCCTTGAGATTGTTCTAAATGCGATGCCCGCCCACGGCTGCACCTGCAGGTACTGCTTTCCCTTTGGACGACCAGATGGGGCCCTGAAAGCAACGCTCTCTCTGCAGGAACGGGTACGCGCTGCATTCAAATACACACACACACACACACACACACACACACAATGTTTGTGCAAATTTAGGATCTTCTGTGTGCTGGTAAACACATGACAAGCTGCGGGTCAGCTCAGACCAGGAGGCATTTACAAGCGCTGACCGTCACGGCGCTGTGATGCAGAGCGGCTCAAACAGAAATGTGCTCCTGCAGGTTTTGATGAAGGACATCACCACGCCCATCCCTGCAGACGACATGAAGAAACTGTTGCAGAGTTGTCTGGAGAAAGCAGCGCGCATCAACTACACCCAGCTGATTGAATACGCTCAGATCGAGGGTTTGTACTGATTTTAGTTCTTATTTTCTCCTTTTACGTCTAATCCTCCCTTACGTTAAAGCACCATCCCACTGATTTTGAAGGCGTGGCCCCTTTATTACAATTCCTCCACGTTTTCCACAATAACAAACCATTTATCAAATCCTGCAGGGAACTAAAGATTTCACAGTGTCAAAATGTGAATTTAACAGCTGATAATTGGCTGTGGAGAGCAAAACATTTCCCCGGGGACTATTTTCCCCGGCGGAGGGACACAATTTGAAAAAGTCCTGAAAAGCCAACAGTGCTGCTGCTTTTAGGAAAACTCATGTGGAGGACTTTATTGGGCTGATGGAAAACTGGAGTGAAGAAAGTGTGAAGGCTCTGAAAGTTCATGTTCATATCATAGTGGAATGAATGGAAACCAGCGGCTGGAAAAAGAGAGGGGAAATGACACGGCGGCCATAAAAAACATTTTCTAAATATATGAGTGAAGAACAGGAAGACAGTCTGAGCACCTTAGTGAAGCTGGAATCAGAAAATGCTTTCGATTTTTACTAAAATTACCACTAAAATTAAAAAAGATTAACATTAAAAATGACTTCGACTATATTCGACTGACCATCTCAGCTCGAGTTGAAGTACCTGTTGTGTCGTTGTGTGTATTTGTGAGGGCTGATGGTGTGTGTGTGTGTGTGTGTGTGTGTGTGTGTGTGTGTGTGTGTGTCCCTCAGTGGAGGCTCAGGCGGCTCCAGAGAAGAGGCTGGAGGACATGATGAGGCTGGGAGAGCTCTGCATCGAAGTCCTGCAGCAAAATGACGAGCATCACTCTGAGGTACCGGCACTGTGGGCCGTCAACACACACACACACACACACACACACACAGAAAGATGTCACCCGGTATCGTGTTGTTTTCTATTTGAGAGTGGAACAGGATTTAGAAAAAAAAAAAAAAAATCTCTGAACTCTTCAAATTATGTTGCTCAGCATATACGCTTATGTATCTTTCAAAAATAACCACAGACTCTGCTGAGACTTTAGACGCCAGCTGCTGTGATACACAAGAAACAAGATGTCACTTCTTTTTTAGCTCTTGCATGTCTAACATTGACTTTTTTTTTCACCCAACAACACAATTATCGGTTTTAACAGAAGAAAATGGTAAATCAAGAACAAAGAAAGTAGCATTTTTCTACTCAAATCTCCCAGCGGGCACCCAAGCAGCATTTCATGGGCGTTTTTTGATTTTTGTAAATTTTCTCTACAGGCCACAGCAAACACACATTCCGTTACTAGATTGGCCGACAGTTTTGTTCCCACCTGGCTTGTGTTTCCCAGCCGCTGACCGACAACACTGTCCCGGGACGAATACCTTCGGTTCTATTCAGAACTGGTTAAAAATAAATAAAAAATAGATAACTGACACACAGTCGGGGTTTAGCTTTTCCACTCACCGTTTCTGCGACGAGGTTAGTTTCCATTTCACTTTATTTTTTCTCCTTCATCCAAGTCAAAGCAACACCAGCAATGGATGATCGTGCCAATGACGTAGGCTTCATTTAGGTTATATATCCATAATATATAGACTTATAAAACAAACAAACAAAAAAACATATGTTTTAGTGCCAACAATGCGATTTTCAATTAGAATTTATGGTCTGATTGATGAGTCGCTTACTCGACTGCAGGTTTGTACGACGGCACACCAGGGCCGCTGTAGGGAGAGAAAAATATGGAACTGGGGGAGGAGCAGGTAATACTCAAGGAAAAGACTCCAGAATTGAAGTCGTAAATTTGCAAGAAAAAACCTCTAAATTCAATAGAAAAAAAAACTCACAACTTTAAAGGAAAGAGCCTTTGAAAACCAGTTTGTCCTCCTCCTGAGACACGGCCAGCAGGGGGCAGCACAGGTGGAAACGTCTGAAGTAGAAGAGTATAAGAAAGAGAAATATAAGAAAAAGTAATTTTTCGAGTTTTTCCTGCCAAGTTTTTTTTTTCTTGTAAATTTACTACTTCAATCTTGAAAAGTTTTTTTTTTCCTCAGGATATTAACCCCTTCCCAAGCCCATGACAAATTTTTTATTTTTTTTTTTTTTATTTTTTTTTTTGTCCTTTGATGAACCTTTATTTTCCTGATTTGCTTGTGTTTGCAGTTTCTTTACCAAAGCAGCTGAACTCTGTTAAACTTTGGTAACTGTTTTCTTTTTTCTTCTGCTGTCTGTCTTTTTTATCCGGGTCAGCTGTCACTTCACAAGTCAGTCACTTGATCATTTCATGAAGGTTCGTGATCACGTAGCACGCCGCGTCCATTTTCATGTTTTCTTAGGCGGCGGCGGCGGCGGCGGCAGTCGCACTAAAGTGGCAGATGACGTGGCAAGTGCCGGCGGCGTATTATTGTCTCTGGATGAAAACAACGCCCACGGCCCGTATGCACACATTGTTTACGAGCCGCCGTGTAAAACTGATCAATCACAGGTGTTGAGGCGTCTTCCAGCGGCGGTTTGATCAGTCTAAGTGGCAGCGCGCTGTTCAGGCATCTGCTTCACGAGGCTATTTATGTCGTGGCTGTCATGGCGACCGCTCGAGAGGCTGGGATTCGACATTACCTGCAAATTAGAGTCAATTCGCGGCGCTCGCTGTCAGAGCTGAAGTTTGGAAATGAATAGTTGTTGATGCAGAGACGGCGCACACATCAGCTTGTCCTCAGGTCCTCCTTCGTGCGTTTCTCTTCCCTTGTCGCTGTCGCTCACTACACTGAAGTCAGCGTGATGATTTAGTGTTTCAGGCAAACATCAACACCACTGCTGCTTTTTTACCTTCACTTATTTTATGTAAAGCGTCTATTAGTGAACAATCTTACAGTAAAAATAAAAACAGAAACATGTTCTCCAGCAGTGGAAGTATCATGGACATGAAAAACACACGCTACACACACAAAAATCCTTCCAGCAACATAAAACCAGTGCATTTGAAGACTGAATTTACTGCAGTACAGATTGACACTGCAGCTGATCAGCCGCACACACACACACACACACACACACACACACACACACACACACACACACACACACACACACACACACACCAGAAAATATTTGTACCTGTCGAACAAAATCAACCTTTGAATGTGCATGAAACCCAGCGCAGCCATCTGTTCACACATCCAGCCACATCACACACACACACACACCGTGCATACACACACAAACAAACCGCATACAGACAAAGCACGCGTAACACACACGTGCAAACACACGTGCACATCTACAAAAGCATACAAACCAACCACACCAGTGTCTGCATGTGGAGCGTGTCCTGCTGTATGTTAAAAAAAACAGAAGAAATAAAGCATTAAAATCAGGTTTTCTGATGGGCATCTTCTTACAAAGCCCTTGGTAATAGTTTCATCGTCCTGTCAAGTCATCAAGTCAAAATAAAATAAAATAATTTTAAAAAAAATCCTCTTCAATCTGAGATGAGCCTCTGCAGACGAACCAGTTGCTTTAATCAGCAGTTGGCTGTGGATCTTTTATCATCTAAACCAGAGGTTCTCAAACCTTTTTCAGTAATGCCCCCCCTTTTGGAATATGTTTTCCAGTCCAGTTGGTCCAGTTGAGCCTCCTGTGGTCAGAGGGTCAGTCCAGTTGGTCCTGACCAGTTGAGCCTCCTGTGGTCAGAGGGTCAGTCCAGCTCCATCAGTGTGAACCAACAACCTGATGCTGAGCAGATTCTCTTGTTTGTGTTTCTGCTTCTTCTTCTCTTCTTCCTCCTTGTTTCCAGCTTCAACCACTGATCCACTTTCTGGATTTGTTTGGTCTCGTCTTCCCGCTCAGAGCGAACAAACGTCCTCGCTCCACGACCACGGCAGCAGATTGAAACCACAAACACACACATCTGACACCTTCAGGAACCCAGAGGGAGAACTGAAGAGAAAACATGCTTTATCAAATATACACATCATCAGGGTCAGTCTGATGGTTCTGCGTCTGCCCCTGTTTTCTCTTGGTTTTAATGTGCATGAAAGTGGACAGCTCCTAAACACAAACTACCAGAGAGACGCTCTGATCACGTGAGCCACTCGCTGAGGCGGCCCGAGGCTCGTGGACGTTGCTTCTTCCTGCAGGTGGACGTGCACCGGGCATAGAAAGCTGTGACACTTTGACCTGGCCTTTATCAGAGTGAAAGAGGGAAACCCTCACACTGCTTTTTTCTACACACACACACACACACACACACACACACACACAAACACAAGTCACAACAATAAAATGTTCACATCACACATTGGCGTCACTGCTCACACCACAGCTACAATGAGCTGCAGATCACATCTGCCTTCTCTGTTATTGTCCAGGGTTTTGAAGCAGATGAGCCTACAGAATTTACTGTTAACTTTGGAAACATAATGCATTTATTGAGCTTTAAAAAAAATGTTTTTTTTTAATTTTATTTTTGTTTTGTTTTAACAATGGATTTCCTTGAACTGTAAATAGACACTTGCCACAGCTTGGCTGACGGTGAGTTTGGGCCATAAAGGAAAAGGGTGCACTGGATTTACAACCCAAGACAAAAAAACTGAGCACAGAACAATAATTATTTGATTACCTCATTTTCATAATTTCATTGTCTGCTGCTTCATCCCTCACGTTGCACGATGAGAGGGATGAAGGGCCTGCATTTGGTGGATGAATGAAATTTCAACAATTCAGTAAGAAAATATTGAAGAACATCAATGAATCTGTGGCAGTGTTGCACTATTTATTTATTTTTTAAAATCAGAGAAAGTGCTTCAATAATTATAAAACTGCCGATGTATTTGCACTACCGTGGCTTTTGTGGCTCACCTGTCCTGCCTGCTGACAGGTGTGACTGACAACCATGTAGCCTACACACACACACACACACACACACACACACACTGCGCTCAGTTGGATGCAAAGCACCTTACATCAACAGGGCGAGAACCAACTCGCTAGAAAGTAGTCCTGCAAAATTAAAATAAAATAAAATAAAATAGAACAGAAGTGGCCATCGATAGCAGATGCTGTTTGAAACCTCAGCCAAGAATTTCTCAATTTCCTGAATAAAAAACCAAACAGGACGAGCCGTTTCCACATCGGACAAACTCAAGCACACGGCGTTGCTTTTTAACAGTTTCTCCTTTTCTCTTTTTCTCTCGTATCACAATGTGGGAAGGGAAGAGAGGTAAGTTTGATGCTTGGCAGCTTCTTCTGTTCGTTCCTGTTGTGTCTGACTTCACCTGTGCATCACCTGTGCATTCCCCACCTCCCCCTGTTATCACAATCAAAAGTTTCATTCATGACTTGTGGAGGTCATAAAACTTGTTTTGGTCCCACATCAGCAGCATGCTATTCATTATGCAAAACACAGATGATATGACGGTACCAGCAGAGAGTTATGACGCCTGCCTCAAACTCCATGTTGTTTAGGATGTCAGGATGCAGAAGCAGCTCAAAATGTCCATTTTACTGTGAAAGTGACAGCAGGATTATGATCATTTCAAGCTGGTAATTCAGGCCTTTGTCTGACAACAGCCTGGTGATGTTTACTGTTTACGGTGGTCGTGTATGTTTGTGTAATTCATGTCAAAGTAGGAATGTTTGAAAAAAATCTGAATAAGAAGAAAAAGAGGTACAAAAGGCCTGATGCTCCTTGCCTGTTCGTGCATTATGACGGCAAGCGCATTGGAATCGATGCTGACAGTCTGCAGCCCGGCACTTCACATCCGCAGGAATGACAGCGTGGAATTTGTTTTATTTACGGAGCTCAAAGTGTGTCACGCCGAGGCAGAGACAGACAGCAAGACGCTGTGTTATTTGGTAACACTCAGCGTTGTTTACCTTCTGATGTAATTAATGCATTTACCAGCATCAATTCAGCATCGAACTAAAATCTAAGTAAAATGGAAGGAATCTCCGTCCGTATGTCCGTCCCTCGGTGATCTCGTCTACCGTTCGTCCGATGGTCTTCACGCTCAGCTGGTTCACGGCTGAGGACCCGAGGGAGCTCGGCGTGGAGTGTGAAGCTGTGTGGACGAACGGTTCATGTGCCGTTCTGAACAGGCACGTTTTGAACCGGCACTGCATAAATAGCATTAACAAAGAAAAATGAATGTTAAAGGGGTAGTTCACCCAGTTGCATCAGTTGGCTTTGACTGGAAAGCTGAGACTCTTGTGGATCCAATGAGCCACATTTGATTCCTGTGTGATGATGTTGGCCCCCATAGCAGCCATTTCACTGCAGGCAGAGACTTTTTTACAATAAATCGTAGGATAGATTAGAATCACAATACATATCAAATTAGTTTCAAATCGGGAGATAAGCATATCATCCCAGCTTTAATTAGGCGTCTTCTCCCTGGCTAGCTTTCTTAAAAATAGCTGCTTTAAACCATGCAGCCTTTTAAATAAACAAAATTTAATGTGTGTCAGAATTTTTACAGCCCAAAAAGGCGTGAAAAACGATTACTGTTGAAAAAAAAAAAATATCAGTGGTAGAACTATTTTGTAGCTAGCAACATGTGTGCATGTGTTCAATGAAGAAAACAGTAAACTCATTCAGATAGCAGCACTGCTACTGCATAACAGCTAGAGGTCGGGGAGTGAATTAATGTCATTAAAAATGGGTGAACTGTCCCTTTAAAAACGCATAACTGCTTGAATTGTTTGTTTTCCATGTTTGTTAGTGCCAGTGTTTAACCTAAACTGTAAATCGTACTTATTTACATATATTGATGTTTAAGTAATGTTTAACAAACATTACTTTCAGTTTCAGTTTATATGAAACTTTATGTATATTGTTACTTCATGTTATGCTAATGTCTCTGTTCATGCTTTATTCATGTTAATAAAATTAATTAACATTATTTTCATCTGTTGAATGTCTAAGGCAAATTTCTCCTCTTTTGAGACAGTGAAGTCTTATGAAATTGTCTCATGTATTCAACGCTAACTACTTTTTAATAATGTCGTTATGCATGTTGAATTTGCTAGTAAATGCATTATTAGATTATGAATATTTAATATAAGGTGTGTTTAAAGGATTAGATTACATCAGCTGGGTCACTGCAGCACCAAATAACAGAAGATTTTTCTGCTTTTTCTGTCACTTAAATTCAAACCAAGTCTGGATGTTGAATCGTTTTTTCAGCATCCTGATGATGAGATTTTCTATTTTTTACGGTCGTTCTGCAGCACAGAAGCTGCATCGGTAAACGTCCTGCAGAGCACGGCTGCTCGCCTCGCTATTGGCTGTACTGACCCTTTTCACTCGACACACTACATGTATGTGTGTATGAGCGTGAGTGAACAGGGGTTGTAGGTTTTCACGTGGCACTGCGCCAAGCAAATTTCTCCCTCTGCCTTACAGTTCTAGTCAATAAAATGTTTTTTTTTTTTTTCTTTTCTTTTTTTTTTGACAAGTCATTTTCCAGGGATGAGACACAGGGAGGCGTGGATGTCCTTGGTATCACAACAGCTACATTAGCCGTTTACAGCGTTACCAGCGTTCTTTTTATTGTAGGAGAAATGCAGGGAGAGGGTGGACTGCAGCCTGTAGGGGCTTGCATCATTTTGGTTGTAAATAGGTTGGAGATGAGCTTTGTGAGTAAATCCATTTAAATGGAAAGTAGAGGATGAGTGGCTGGCTTTTAAAGGCCCTGTCGCCGCCTCTCGGCTCCTGCTGCCGTCCTCTTGCTCCCGCATGTTTCCCGTCTCTCGTCTCCGGTTCGTCCTTCTCCCCTGCTCTTTTGTGAGGAGCCAGTGGTAGTGGTTATTTATTTACAGTATGCCTGTAAATAAGTGAATGTGGAGGAATGAAGTGAATGTAGCAGAGAGAGAGTTGGGAGTAAGGTGCTGCAGAGAAGCTGGTTTAATGCCGTTTGTTGGCACAGAAAACTGAAAAGGCGCATTTGAAAGGCCTGATGAGGCGTCCCACAAGGTCACAGGTCTGACCTGTGGAGGCCTGTCATTTATTTCTCCCTCTTTCCATCTCTCTCTCTCTCTCTCTCTCTCTCTCTCTCTCTCTCTCTCTCTGACACACACACTACTGAGTGACCTCAGCCCATCAGACGGTGCCTCACGAGGCGGGCTGCTCTTCTCTCTCACCTTTTCGGATGACCACTGCTATTGACAGATTAAGACCTTCTGTCCCGTGAAAAGCCAGACTGGATTGGGGGGGGGGTACTTTCATAACATCACCTCTGGCCATTTTGTTTCTTTATATATGCATTTTTTTCTGTCTCACTTGCTGCAGAAACATTTTCCACAACTCGAGCGGAGGGTTGCTCAGGCCAAGACACGTGACATCATTGTCTTGAGAAGGCTCTGGGAGAGTGGTTGTTTTTTCTTATTACACCACAGAAATGCACAGAAAGTCATGGAAATTTGGTATGCAGTCATAGAAAAGTTTTGGAATTGAATCAGTAGATATGTGTAGAAACCCCAGAGTAACATAAATCTGTCTGTTTCCTCTGTTTGAGAGAATGGACAGCGTAACGATAGTAATTGAAATACAGTATTGAAGATATATATTCTGCATAGCCTGTTTGATTTGACAGATACCTTCAATCACCACCAGGTTCCCACCAGCTAACGTTAGCCAGCTAGCTGCTAGTGCTCCTTCAGCCCCTCCTGCTACGACCGCAGCCGTTAGAGTCGATCTAGCACATTTTGCATGAGCACTGTGGATTGCTAGTTTGTTTGTTGAATAAATGATTGCTCGAAATTCAAGGAGGCCATTTTTCTTTGCTGGTAGGGCTGTGAAATAGGCCGAGAAATAGGTATTAATTTTTGATATAAATGGTCTTAAAAAGGTCTTAAAAAGACTTGAATTTAACTTGAAGAAACCTGTAGGAACCCTGTCATTGAATCCACAAGAGTCTCAGCTTTCCAGTCAAAGCCAACTGATGCAGCTCCAAGACTGTTTAGGCCCCAGTCTGCACACACACACCATTTTACAACAGGCCACAAGAACACATGTGGACTGCAGGCTTTGGGGCCCAAACTGCATGGGATTAGCAGAAGGTGGGCGTGTCTGCAAAGGGGAGAGCTGTGGCTGCCCAGAGAACCCATTTTCATTCACACAGCTGGAGGTCAGAGGTCAAGGGACCTCACTGGAAATGACCATGCAGGATTTTGCCTTATCAAAATTTAGCTGAAATTTGCAGTGATATTTAGCCCTGCTTACCAACAACCTAGCATGACATGCTTGGTACCAACAGATTTTTTTTAAATCTGTCAGTTTCATATGATACCAATGTCTTTACTTACCCTAGCCCTAACGTTACAAACCCTAACCCTAAGTTGATTCAGTAAAGTAAATTAAAAAGCGTAAAAGAGTTGACTTTCTCCACCCCTACTAAACAGAGCCTCCTATTTTAGAGCTGTGTGCTGTTGCCTGAGGAAAACGTCTTGTTGAAATGCCTGAGTGCTGAAGCCTCTTCATATCTTACTCTGTACTTTGAGTGGATTATACCGATTAAAAATTCTGTCTTGCAAAGTACTACGGCTTCTCACCCATTACTTGAAGTACAATATACACCGGTGAGGTCCCTCCACTTTTGCTTTCTTATTTTGTGGTGCAAAATAAATTCAACGTTTCCTGGAACTCACATCCCTCCTGACACAAAGCTGCTTGTCAAAGAAATCATGTGCACACACCGAGTTAGTGTATGTTAACAGGAAAATGCCAAAGCACATTCCTAGTTTGACCGGCAGATTACAGCCGTTCTGAATGGGACCAGGCAGGGTGAAGGTCGGATCAGTGCCGAACACTCGTATAGAATAATCTAGAGGATAAAATTAACTCATTAGGAAGCACATTCCTGCTCTGGCTGAGCAGAAAAGAGCGGATGATTTTCTTCGCCTGCAGGAAATGCAGTTCCTGCATGGATGTTCATACTAGACTGTGGCACCAAGGACTGTCCGGTCAAGTGTCACATACTGGTGGAAGTATTTTCAAATTACTTCATTAGTGCCTCTATAGAGCAGGACAGAGTCTCCTCCATGTTGTCTCTCTGCAGGTTGCAGCTTTGTTGAAGCTCCATCACACTGATTCTGAGTGAAATATTCAAAGCCAAGGTGCTGTTGTTTTATGGCTGCAGAATCACATCAAATAGAAAAGATCTACATGTCTGGTGCATCATTTTAGACACATTTCCCTGGAATTCAGCAGCTCATGTTTGGGATCTTTGGGAACCTCAGGATCTCGGCTAGAATTTAAAATAAAGTTCTGCAGGTTTGAAGAAAGCTCGGCTGCACAGTGTAGATTTGTAACGGGCAGTCCACTGATGGGAATGGCAGAGGTAAGGGATCTGACAGTGAATTTAATATGATTGGCAACTTGACAGTCTGAATTACTGCTGTAATGAACTCCACCCACCTGGCACTCCATGGCGGTAATAACAATGTGAAAATGCTTTTTGCATTGCCAAGGGATTTTGTGCCTTCATCCTTTGTGCCACAGTCCAGCATGAGCGTACAGAAACCCCTGAATACGATGTTAACCAGTTAAAAACACACCAAGGGTCATTTGTGAATACTGCTCGGCTCATGTCTGCTGTGTGTTTTGCATGTACACTCCCTCTCAAGAGACATGATTTTAAATGAATCAGTTGTGTTTTTTGCTGGCAGCGGGTGTGACGTGCTGCCGCTCTCGGTCAGCGTGTCGTAGCGTTGACGTCTGTCACTCATGCTCCTGTTCTTCACCTTTCCATGTCGGCTGCTGTCCTTGCATGGTGTCCTGTGGTCATGTTCTACCATCCTCTTCTCAGACTGCGTGTATTTTGTCGATGCATGTTTCAAAATCTCAGGTGCACGTCACGCTCACTCCATCCTCTTTAAGTCCTTGAAATGTCCTTTTTTTTTTTTTGTTTGTTTTGTTTTGTTTTTTTACATTTTGTGATGTCTGATGCACGACACAACAACAGGAGCTCACATGTACAGCAAAGGCTGCTGTACATGTGAGCTCCTGTTGTGTGTCAGGCTGATGCCTGTGTGTGGCGTGTTGGCGTGTCAGCGTGTGTCTGCACCGACACTGAGGCACATCAGGCGATGCTGCTCATGTCTTATTTCTCCTCTCATGTCCTGTCCTCGTCTCTCTCTCTCTCGTCTCGCCCAGGCTTTCTCCTGGTGGCCGGACCTCATGGCCGAACACGCCGAGATCTTCCTGTCGCTCTACAGAGCCGACATGGACGCCGCCCTGCAGGTCCAGCCCATCGACTCCTGGGACAGCTTCCCGCTCTTTCAGCTCCTCAACAACTTCCTGCGAACCGACCGTGAGTCCACCCTCCTCCCTGTGAAACCCCAGAGATGCTTTTCCATGACACTCTGGAGAATTGCATCTCTGAGTGTGTATGTGCAGTAATAACATAATGATAATTAGAAACATTATTTATAGCAGTTATCTAAAACCAGAGTGCTTAACAATTCAATGAGCATAGATACACTATATTGCCAAAAGTATTCGCTCATCTATCCAAATCATTGAATTCAGGTGTTCCAATCACTTCCATGACCACAGGTGTATAAAATCAAGCACCTAGGCATGCAGACTACTTCTACAAACATTTGTGAAAGAATGGGTCGCTCTCAGGAGCTCAGTGAATTCCAGCATGGTGCTGTAATAGTAATGTAATAGGATGCCACCTGTGCAGTAAGTCCAGTTGTGAAACTTCCTCGCTACTAAATATTCCACAATCAACTGTTAGTGGTACTATAACAAAGTAGAAGCGATTGGGAACGACAGCAACTCAGCCACAGAGTGGTAGGCCACATAAAATCACAGAGCGGGGTCAGCGGATGCTGAGACGCATAGTGCGCAGAGGACGCCAACTTTCTGCAGAGTCAATAGCTTGAGACCTTTAAACTTCATGTGATCTTCAGATTAGCTCAAGAGCAGTGCGTAGAGAGCTTCATGGAATGGGTTTCCATGGCCGAGCAGCTGCATCCAAGCCTTACATCACCAAGTGCAATGCAAAGCATGGGATGCAATGGTGTAAAGCACGCCGCCACTGGACTCTAGAGCAGTGGACACGTGTTCTCTGCAGTGACGAGTCACGCTTCTCCGTCTGGCAATCTGATGGACGAGTCTGGGTTTGGTGGTTGCCAAGAGAACGGTACTTGTCTGACTGCATTGTGCCAAGTGTAAAGTTTGGTGGAGGGGGGATTATGGTGTGGGGTTGTTTTTCGGACGTTGGGCTCGGCCCCTTAGTTCCAGTGAAAGGAACTCTTAATGCTTCAGCATACAAAGACATTTTGGACAATTTTATGCTCCCAGCTTTGTGGGAACAGTTTGGAGATGGACCTTCCTGTTCCAACATGACTGCGCACCAGTGCACAAAGCAAGGTCCATAAAGACATGGATGAGCGAGTTTGGTGTGGAAGAACTTGACTGGCCTGCACAGAGTCCTGACCTCAACCTGAGAGAACACCTTTGGGATGAATTAGAGCGGAGACTGAGAGCCAGGCCTTCTCGACCAACATCAGTGTTTGACCTCACAAATGCACTTCTGGAAGAATGGTCAAAAATTCCCATAAACACACTCCTAAACCTTGTGGAAAGCCTTCCTAGAAGAGTTGAAGCTGTTATAGCTGCAAAGGATGGGCCTACATCATATTAAATCCTATGGTTTAAGAATGGGATGTCACTCATGTTCATATGTGTGTGAAGGCAGCCGAGCGAATACTTTTGGCAATATAGTGTATGTAGTTCAATATTGAGAAAAACTGAAGCAGAATACTTTAAGCGAAGCAGTTAAAAACAACACAAAATATTTAAAAACACACATAATAAAACAAAATAGCTTCAAATGAAAATACTTTCATAAATATCCAGATTAAAAAGAAGTGCGCCCTAAACAATTGCAAGAAAGCCAGTTATGAAAGTGTGTTTTAAGTAACGATTTAAACGAAGATGCTGGTTCAGCCTCAGTTCATCTCTGGCCGTGTAAGTCAGGGTTTCTCAAACGCTGGGCTCCCTGATCGTCTTTCGAGTGGCACAGCTAACCCCCCCAGCAAAATAGGCTTTTTGTTGAGGCTTTTTTTTTTTTTTTTTTTTTGATTATTTTTTTGGCATTTCTGCTTTATTTGACTGTCACAGTAGAGATAGACAGGAAAGACGGGAGAGAGAGGGAATGACATGCAGCAAAGGACCTGAGGTCGGATTCGAACCCCGGTCGATGCGATCGGGACTGAGCCCTGGTACATGGTGCGTGCACTTTACCGGTGAGGCTTTAAACTAAATGTCATGTAGTAAATCAAACTGAACAACTGAAAGAATGAACTGAGAGCTACCAAGGCATGGGAGGGTGCAAGTGAATAAGGTCAGGTGTGCATTGGTAGAAGCCAGAGTCCTGACCACGTCCTGTTTTACAAACCTGTGCCTGACCTGAACCCACAACACTCAACACCACACCCGGGTTTTTACCTCTGGATGTGAGCCTGAACACGCGGCTCCACGTTCTGTTTGAGACGTGCAGTGGAACCGAACGGTGAAGCTGCAGTCAAACAGAACCTCTCCTCACGACTGACTGGGCCTCAGCAGTCTCATCTTCACCACCTCTTCCTTCCATGATGATGATGATGATGATGATGATGATGATGATGATGTGTGGCTTTGATTGCTCAGTACCTTTCAGTCCAGGCCGGTGACTTCCCCTTGTTTTTTGTTTGTGTGTTTCTTTGTTTGTTTGTTTGTTTGTTTGTTTTGTTTCTGACTAGCCAGATGCTATTCAAGGAGGCATGGGTGCATATTACCATTTTTATTTTTAATTTTTTAATCATTGTTATTATCTTTTTTTTTTGTGAGTTGAGATATTTATTGCTTTTATTTCAAGGACTTTTATTTTTCCATAGTAACAAAAGATTGATTGATTGATTGATTGATTCAGTTTTTTTTTCTGAAACATGTATGGACAGCTCTGATTTGATGACCTGCTAGTATTTCAGTTCATAGGAAAACTGGTATTAGTCTCAGCACTTCTTTAATAAACAAAAGAATACATTTGTCAAAACAAATATTTGTTCTTGCAAGCTATGGCACGTTCTAAAGATGAGTAGGCAGGCCTGGGGTTGGAAAAGGTTGAGAACCCAGGGTGTACGATGAGTCAGGCAGGAAGTGACCGAGCCAAACTGAAGAGCGAAATAAAAAAAAAGTGGCTTCTAATCAGCAGAGAGCAAATCCCCCATAACGAGGTGGGCGGAGCCTCTGCGGGGGGTCGTCCTGACTCAAACAGCTTCAAAATGAGAACACATCGCTGGGCTGGTTCTCATCTGTGTGACCGCTGACGACAGCGACTACACTCCATTAGAGCAAAGCTTAACGCATCAACCCACTGACTCTGCATGTCCAGAGTTTCCTCTCCAGAACGTTCCTCTGTTCTCCTCCCAGAGCGAGCAGTGGGCTTTCAGAGCTGCCACATCACTCCTCCTCCCTTTCCTCCAGCCGCTGGTTTCCATTCATTCCACTACGATATGAACATGAACTTTCAGAGCCTTCACACTTTCTTCACTCCAGTTTTCCATCAGCCCAATAAAGTCCTCCACATGAGTTTTCCTCAAAGCAGCAGCACTGTTGGCTTTTCAGGACTTTTTCACACTGAAACGCTCCCTCCTCCTCCTCCTCCGCCAGGGAAAATAGTCCCTAAGCGGGGGAACGTTTTGCTTTCCACAGCCAGTGATCAGCTGTGTGGTTTCTGAATGTTGAGGACTTTGTGTCCTCAGACTCTGCACCAGTCAGACAGCGGCTTGGATCTGCAAGGTGTCATTATCCAGCGCTTTGTGATAATGACGTGGGCAAACTGCTTCATTACAGCAGCAAAATAACAACAGGGTACACAGATAGACCCAGAAAAGTCAAATGTAAAGAAGGATCATGCCCAGCCGCCCTGTGACTCCTCCCTGATATCCCCCCCCTGCGCCCGCGCCGCGGCGTGTGGTGTTGCCACCAAGAGCGCTAATTAACACAGACGACGACGACGAAACACGGCTCGTTAACAGAGGAGGTCAGCAGCACCTCGCACACGCAAACAGGTAATTAACAAGAGCCGGCAGAATGTGAGGGCTGGACGCCCGTCACCTGTCTGGCTGCCAGCCCGCCTGTCTATCTGTCACCTGTCTATCTGTCAAATGTCTTCGCGTCACCTGTCTATCTGTCACCTGTCTGCCTGTCCCATGTCTATCTGTCACCTGTCTGCCCGTCACCTGTCTATCTGTCAAATGTCTTCCCGTCACCTGTCTGCCTGTCCCGTGTCTATCTGTCACCTGTCTGCCCGTCACCTGTCTGTCTGTCGCTGCAGGTCTCACAGCGTCACTGGGTTCCTGTTTCAGAATCAGTTTAATAACCAACAGAATTGTCTGCTCATAATTTTAAAAAGAACTTTTTCTAATTTGCAGCTCTGTGCTTTTTGGGTGAATGTTTAATTGTCCAGTAATTTTGTTTTAGTTTATTTTTTTTTCCTCATCAGTTTTTTCCATGGGTTTGAAAGAAATCAAATGAATTTTTAAATTAATTGTGATTTTTGAAAAGGTTTTCACCATCTTACAAAATTCTTTATATCTCATTTTTATAATTCATAATTTATTAATTAATTAATGTATTTACTTATGTGGGCTTTTTTTTCCTTTTCCTTCTTACTTTACCAATTTTAGGGATAATTTTAACAAACTGGTCATTTTCTTGCCAAATTTCTTGTAACTTGTTACTAATTTGTCACTACTCTTTGGGCCATTTCTTGCTAATTTGCACATTGCATTTTGTGGGGAAAAAAAATCACATAAGTATGAAACCAGGAGAATTTCAACCTTTTCAGTGATCCTCTTCCTGTCTGATTATCCACCAGTGGCGTACAAACCCACGGCTCTGCCAGCATGAAGCTGCAGTTTCTGCACCAGCAGGTCTGCGTTGGTTTTCCATTTATGTTCCATACATTGGACCTCTTTCCATACGTTCAGGCAAATAACCTCACCTAAAATGGAGCATAAAGTGACAGCATGCAAAGTATTGACATTGCACTAAATGATTCCCCTGCTCCCAGGTTAAAAAAACACACTTCTTTCAGGAGGAGTACAAGAAAATAATGCTCATTCCCTCACTGACACTCCACGTTGATCAAATTATTCTGAAAATGAGAAACTGCGGTCCGATTCTTGCTGCTATATTTATCTCTGAGCTCTGAAACAACAGCGGCTCAGACCGTCAGCAGGATCCTGCAGATTCACATCTGTTTTGTGTCATTCTGAAGACAACCACACATCTCTAAATATCTTGTCTTTTTCCAGAAATAAAACCAATTTAACTTTATTTTTGTGATGTGCAACAGTGTTAATCATACAAAGTATTTTTTTAAAATAAGTCTGGAGATCGCAAAGGTTGTGAAACTCACTTGCCTTGACGCCTAAGTGACCGTGGAAACTTTTGATCCAAATATGTAAAAAAAAAAAAAAATAGCATTTCTATTTTTGTCTTGTTTTTTTTTTTTACCTGATTACAGCACGATGCCGCTCTAATTTCATTTGACTGTTGGAATGAATAGCTGGTGTGCACTATCTCTCTCATTGTTTCTTCTCTCGCAGCCCTCGCGCTGAGGCTTTGTCTCAGAGCCAGCAGAGACTTGGCGAGATCCGAAGCGTTGCTTAACGTGCCCGATGCCAAAGTACCTCACACACAGCAACAGACAGGCAGGAAGACAGACAGACAGACAGACAGACCGACCAAGGGCACCGTGCAGAACAAAACCTGAGCGTTTCATTATGCAAAGACTCTACACAAATCCACAAATCAGGGTTTTTTTTTTTACCTATATCTACGTTTTGTTCTAATAACTAGCCTGTAATTATTCCAAGTGTCACAACAGTCTCAGACTTGAATTGGAGCGTAATGAGGTAATCGTCTGAGCAGAGAGGCAGAATGAGTGAAATGGTAGTTTTGACTTTTGCACAAATGAGGTCTTCCCTCTGTAATAATGATGTCTGAAGTGAGCAGAAATGAATTTCTTTTCAGTTAAAAAAAAAAAAAGGACCACACTCGTTTTTGTTTTTTTTTTTGTTACCTGCAGGATAAGAGCATATTAATGTTTTACTTTTGTTTGTTGTTCATTCATTCACGGCATGTCATGATGTTTAAATTGTCCAAAAATCACAAACACCCGCAGGTCTTCAGGGGCCAAATAGCCGACTTCTTTCACACGACTGCTACAAAACAAAACACGATTTGATCACATGTCTTATTTTCAATAAGTTCATTATCTTATTGAGTTTTAGATAATTTAAATGCTCACTTGAGCGTCTGCCTGTGTGGCGTGATGGCAGCCGGTTGCGAGGGAAGCAGTTTCCTCTCGGGAGGCGAAAAGGCTAGTGTTAATCATGACGGAACAGAGTGAGAGGAATTAAAACTAATGAAGTCCTGAGAGACCGGCCCGCTCGCTCGCTCGCTCTCACTCTCCTTTTGTCTCCTCTGTTTGCACTCGCTGCATGCCACCTGTCTGCCTGTTGGTCAATCTGTGTCAAACCTACATTGTTACCAAAAATTAGTGGCTTATTAAACCAACCCATTTCCCAACAGAGATCTAAATATACATATAGTGCATCTGTCACGTGAAAAACAACAAAACTGCAGTGTGTTTTTCTTCCTTGGAAGTTTCCAGGGTCAGTCGCAAGTTGATTGAACCTCAAGTCAAAGAATCCTTGCGTCATTTTAAACCCCCTTTAAAAGTACTCAGGTGATATTGGCAAAATCTTCAAAAGTCAGAGGACAGCACTCTAATTTTTGCGATCTTAAGTTTTATTGGCACAGACGTTTCAACAACGTGGCCTTCCAAAAACAACGCCCTCCGCTATTACATCAAGAGGGGGAACGGGGACTGCGAAGCCTCCAGCAACAAGGGCCATGACACATCGATTTTCAGCATGAGAAGCAGATTACCAGCTGGACAAATATGTTGCAATCCTTTAAGAAGTGACATCTATGTAGGACATGGCAGCCACATGACAAAGGTTGCTGCACTGGACAACAACATAAAGGACATTATCAAAACTACACGAGAAAATTAACAGGGGAGAATTTCATACAATAGAATTTTCATAAGAAAAAAAATTGAGCTCAGTTGAACTGTTTGCCTTTTGCCTGATAACAACAATATGTTGTTATCAGGATGACATCATAAATGACCAGCACATATTTCAGTTACAACTCAACCAATCGATGCACATTTTACTCATCCTGTTATTTCTGCTGTCAGCGGGACTGAAAAATGATAAGAATGAGGACCTGGCAGGCACAAAGACAGACAGGCAGATCGCAGCTCCAGCTCTAAGTGTTGTTGTCATGGTGGAATGTGTTTGACTTACGCAGCTTCCTCCATTTTGTCCCTGCGGAGAATGCCTCAAGGCTCATCTCTGCTCCCACTAAAATAAATCCTTCCACTTCAGACGATGTTAGCGTCACTGCCCACATGACAACAACAAACATGGCGACGGTGGAGGAGGTCATAATAATGGAGCTGCTACAAAGAGGCAGGAGAAGAGGCGCTGTTGTAGATGGGGGTGGTCTGTGATGTCACTGAACACATCACCACAGGAGGATGCACAATTCTTTTTTCTAATATTAGTAGTTTTTTCAAAATTTCTTCCTCATGTCTTGCTCTAGACTGGTCTCTCATGAACTATCAGCTGCACCGCCCACACGATTTCCAGTGGTGCTGCTCCATGTCGTTCATATCCGTAAGCTTCCTTAAAACCTGCACAAATATGTATCTGAAGCCCTATCCGTACCTGCATTTAATGTTGAATGTAAATGAGACTCAAACAGCTTCCTAAACCTAAACACCTAAACCAGCGAGCTTAAACTTCTGGTCACTGGGCTGTGGGGGCTGTGGGTGAGGAGTTCCCCCTGGAGCCCAGCTGGGGCCCCTGCGGGTCCCATCCATATCCATATTTATATTTAATGTTGAGCATAAATGAGCCTTCACTAAAACTTTGGTGATCATTTAATTAGAAACGAGTCAGAGAGAAATAACCAACACAGCCAGCTCTGGGTTGAGAAAGGAACTTATACCTGCTGTTCCTGGTTCCTTTCCCTGGTAATATGGTTCTAAAACCGTGGCTCTGCTGTCAAACCTCCAGTCAGATGGGGATGATCGCCCGTCGGCGTCATATCACATCTCTCACGTTTGGTTTCATCAATCTTCCCAAACGTTAAGGTCATACCATTCTTCTCATGTGTCCTTATTTACTTTGCTGGCTGCTTGTTTTCTGCTGCATTCGCGTGCTGTCCAAAAATGCAGAAGAATGGGCTTTCATTATTTTTGATTTTGTTATTTTTATTTAAAAATAGCAAATATGTTGACACTTAAGAAAATAACCCTTTCTTTTTGCATTTTCTCTTTACATGACGCTGATGAGAACAACAAGCTGAGTTGGTCTATCAATAAAGAGGTGGTTTGGAGGTGGTTTGAAATGCGATTCTAATCAGATTTGTACAGATGCGTCTCAGTCTGCACGCTCTTGACACTCAAATAGGATTTCTGTCTATCAAGCAGCGTCACACAAATCCAGTCTGATCCCTTTCAGATAACAGTGCGGACAGGTTGTCTTAAAGATCTGAATGGAGAAACAAATCTGATTTGGCTGCAGTCTGAACAAGGCCTTGAGTATCAGATATGAAAGCAGCGTTATCTTGGAGGACGGACTTTGGCCTTTAGGTAGATCAAGCTGGTTGCCCCTGACCACAACGCTGTCCTGCTGCTCCAGTTTAACTGTTTGAAGTCTTGAATGATTTTAATCACCTGTTCTGATGTCTCCTCCCACCTCAGCTCACCTGTGCAACGGCACCTTCCACAAATACCTGCAGGATCTGTTTGTGCCCCTGGTGGTGCGCTACATCGACCTGATGGAGTCGTCCATCGCCCAGTCCATCCACCGCGGCTTCGAGCAGGAGACCTGGCAGTCCGTCAAGTAAGACCCAACTCATCCAACCCTCGTCTTCATCATGTTATTAACCTCTTCAGCTCTGCATGTCCCATTGATGGGTTCGTCATTACAAATGCATGCAGAGCCACTGACCTTTCTTCATAACCTGCAGAACTTTATTTTAAATTCTAGTGGAGATCCCACGTTTTCCAAAGATCCAAAACATGTGCTGCTGAATTCCAGGGCAATGTGTGTAAAATCTATTTGATGTGATTCTGCAGCCATAAAGCAACAGCATCTTGGCTTTGAATATTTCCCTCAGTATCAGTGTGATGGATAAGACTGCCGTACAATATGGGAAATCATATTTTTCTAACTACAAGCTACATAAAGGGAAATTTAAGGGGGAATAAAGAGCTCAAAATGTAAACATGTAATCTGGCTGGTTGGATTGTTAATAATTTCCCATGCCATGAGGAGAGTTCAGATTCATTCCAGATTTATTGTCAGAACTGACGTAGGAGAAAATCCACTCAAGGTTTGCTGAGATGTATTTATTTCTGTTGTGCACAAACACTAAAGCCACTGGGCTTATATCTGTATGTCTACTCTTAAAGACCCCATGAAATTGCATGTTAACTTCCTTTATTTTGTTGTATTTCCTGTTGAAACAGGACATTTGGGTTGGGACATGACACATGGAGGCATCAGTCCACAGGGTAAACCACTGAGAAATCAGTTTGGGAGAGATTGGTCGTGAAAGGCCGGACTGTCCAAAACCAGTTTGTTGGATAGTGCAGCGTGAGGTCATGAAGTAAAAGTGATGCGAGTTCATTTCACGGGGACTTTAATTGTAATGTAGCAGCTTTTCAATGTGTGGTACAATGCTTTTGTCACTGTACGGTTCATTGTTAGCACAAACCAGGCAGCGATTCCTCTTTCACTTGTGTGTGACTGCAGTAGACACAGTAGACTTCCAATAAAGTAGATTCCAGTGGGACAGACAATAGGAAACCAAGCGTTGTTTGGTTCCATTCCAGGCTGTCGAGCATCATGATTGCCGTCAGGCTTCTTGAATAGTTATTAACTGGATCCTTACAAGATGTGAATGAGTTTTTACTGGGGCCCTGTGTGTGTACTGGGCTGTTATTATTATTATTATCCCTCGTTTTCTCTTTACCATTGATACTGGTGAGGTGTATGTTGAAGCATAACTCTTATAACTGGGTGAATGTAACAGAAACAATAAAAGATGAGGGAACTGAACAATATACCGTGTCGTATTGTGCGAGCTAGCGGAGGCACAATGGAAGGCGCCAAATCCACAACACAAAGCCAGGATGCACACACTGTCAGGCAGGCAGGATGCACAACATCACATGCACTCTTGAATAGGGAAGAGAAAAGTGAATAGAAGTGAGCACCGATGTTCCTCATTTTGTTGGTTAAATAGCATTGGACAGTTATTGCAAACACAACGGGAAGTGGCTGGGGAGGGGAACGCCGGCAGGCATGGCACCTCCCAGCGAGCAGTGTTGTCAGGTATTCTCCTCTGATTTTTTCTTTGTCTTATTTTCCCCTTTGTCTGCGACGGTCGATCTCGCCACTGACTCCGATCCGACAGGTCGATAACCAACAATCTAGCAAGCGTGCCTCTTCCCAAAGTCCCCAGCCTTCCCCTCACGCTGCCTCAGATGCCCAGCTTCACGCCACCCGCCTGGATGGGGCCGCTGTGCGACGGCACGTATGTATGGCAGGGCCAGAAGCCTGCGGGGCCCCGTGGCCCTGATAGTCCTCTGTCTGTCCTGAATGCAGATATGTTGCATCTGTTCCATCATCTGCATGCTTGTCAGCATGTCCAAATCACTCTGTCACCGCAATGAATTAGATCAAGAACTTCCCCGGGCAAACATCCATTAACTCTCTCTCACTTTCAGCTCCTTCGCATGAAGCATTGTAGAAGTTTGGATAGTGTTAATTCAAATCCACAAAAACTTTTTTATGCCATTCACTCGTGAGCGCTGAGAGCAAATTAAGGGGCATGTTGCATTATCTTCCAGTGAATGAGCCGGACTGAGCTTGTCAAACACCTCTGTGGTTTCAAATCGTCTCGTGGAAATTGTTGAGAAACTGTGCCTCTTTTGTCAGCAGGATGTCGGATTGCATGCGATTGTTGTTGAGGGCTTTGTGATGTTGTGTGTGTGTGTGTGTTTGTGTACAGTGTGCACGTCACGTTGTGAAGAATATCAGCACAATAATAAATCGCCTCAATTTTTCTGTTGCAGCTTGCAAGGAATAAATCTACCTGATATTTTGTGAGTTGGCAGAATTTCTGTTGCACTTGTGTGAAAGCTTTATCTAATAAAACCCTGCTGTCCCTCACCTTAAAACATTCTTCAGCGTTACCTGACAAAATAAAAGAGGCAAAATAATGATAGTCATCAGGACTGTCCTTCAGGACTTTCTGTTTTAGAGTATCTCTTTGCTCCCAGCCATCCAGGCTTTAACGTGATATTGGAGCTGTGAACCAGAGCCCAACTGGATGTGAAGCACCTGAATGTGACTTCAGATCGGACGCATGAACTCTCATCCTACATCAGCATCAGCCTCTGAGATCATAGATCACCTTTGTGTTCTGTTGCACCAAGCTTTAAAACTGGTTAATAAGAAACTTGAGGTTTAACATTTAACCCTTTGAAATCTGAGCAAATTCACTTGATTTCTGTCAGAACTTCAGAAAAAAAAACAGGGTGAGTAAGTTAGCCAAAAATGAGTACAAATAAATAAATAAATTTTGAAAAACAAAATAAAAGAAGAACTCTTAAAAAATACCAGAAAATTAGTAAAGCATTGCTGGAAAATTAGCCAAAAAATAGCCCATAAAAGGAAAAAATAAAAGGGCCTACTTAAAATTATTAAAATTATATGTTTACACACCAGATTGGTGATGTTGGATTGATTTTAGACTCCTTGGGCCCTATCTTGTGCCACCCGCTATCCGCTGCCACTACCCGCTACCCACAAATTGCGGATTTAGGAACTTCGGGAGGTCCTGACCACCCGCTATGGTCCTGACCACCCGCTATCCGCTATCCCTAAAGTTTGGGCTGTTAGAGAGCGCGCCCAGGCGGCTTCAATGCGCGCCCCGACGGAGCCTCGCCACGCACACGGTCGGACTGATACCGGGACGCCGCCGGAATGGACTGAGTATATTACTCATATAGACTGTTTAGAGGAAAGACTGTTTTAATTGGACACTTACGCCAGCACGTTTTATTGTTTTATCATAAGCCAGCAGCTGTGCTATATTTTTATTTTTAATATTTTATTTGCCCAATCTACCTTGCCAATAAATTAGTTTACACATAGTTCCACCTCTGCCTCTTGTGTGTGTGTGGTGTGACCCGGGGATTTTACTCAATCAGTACAACCTTGTGACACGTCCACTTGGACACATGTGGCTCCACCTCCCGAATTAACTCGCCTATAATATAATATATAATATGTATATAAAGCCAACTTGCTTTAGCCTCAGTAGAAGCCCTGAGAAAATCTACCTCCCTCTCTCCATCGCGGGTTTAGGATTTAGGATTTAGGATAGCGCAGCCTGCCCTTAAAGGCAATGGCACCTGGCACACTGGTTGGTTTAAATGGCGTAACGCCCAAAACACGCCTATGCATAATATAGCGGGTAGCGCAGGTGTTTTGCGGATAGCGGGAGGTGCACAAGATAGCAACTTTTTACGGGGGAACGCCTCTTCCCAAATCCTAAATCCGCAAATAGCGGGTTTAGGGAGTCTGGCGCAAGATAGGGCCCCTTGTGTTTAAAGGCTGCATTCAGATGCCTTTCACAAGCATTTGACTCTGATTCTTGAATTTAGGTTTAAACCTCTGAACTTGGACTCAGTAAACCAGGATGAGTTGAGCTCTGCTGCATCAGATGAGATGAATCCTTAATGATACAGCCCAGTTTGAGGGATCAAAACCCCCAATCCCACGCACCCGCTCATGTTCCCATCCTGCTCATGACTGAAGGGAAATCACGGCAGGAGCTCCTCCTCACCTGGATTCACCTGGCCAGTCTGATGTGTGAGAGGGAAGGCAGTGCTCATGTTCTGAGAGCTTTCTTAATCCTTCACTTTGTGTGTTTGGAGCGAGTGTCAGCAGCTCCCAGGCTCAGGCGAGGTTGCAGAGAACTGGCAGCGTGTTGGTGGCAATGTTGCTTTAGTGGAGGGGGGAGGAGGAGGGGGGGGGGGGTCTCAGGAGAACGGCTGAGGGTGTGTTTCTTAAAAAGGCTTCTCTTCCCCGCTCTCCCACCCTCCCCTACAACATGCACTACAGTGTACTTCTACCTCGCTTGGCCTTCTCGATCAAAAGGAAAAAAAACACAAACTGGCACTTCATTAGCGAGCACAGACGGGCGAGTGGGATCGTCCCGTTCCCCGGGGAGCGGCGAGGAGAGCGCTCGGAGAAGAGCACCACTAATTAGACATGAGGGGGATGGCCACCAAGCGTTTAATTGCACCGCAGACTTAGCCCAAACCGTTTATTCCTGTGCGTCACTTGTTAAGGTAACAGTCTTTTAAAGGCGAAGTGAGAAAAGTGAGGGAGTGAGTGTGCTTGTTTTACCCCCCCACACACACTCCCCCCACCCCGTCACCCTCCACCCTCCCCTGGCTGTCATTCTAGCTGGGCGCTGTACACTTGGATGTCGGTGGCGGCGAGCGTTGCCATGTGTTGCTGTGTAACCTGTGCGCAGGGGAGAAGGCGGGAAGAGGCGTCCATCTGTCTGTTTTAAACCTCCTCAGCACGCCGGGTGTGTTTGAGAACCGAAATCCTGCCGCTCCAAAACTCTAAACCTCCAAACCTGCCGGAGAACCAGACCAGGAGCTGCTGCTCGCGTCCACGTGACCACACAATGATTTCATTGTCTCCAGGAACCGGGACGGGAATTTTTAAAAAATATTTATTTATCTGCAGAGACACTACCTTAAGAAGTGAAAAATGGTATTAGGCTCTAAATAAACCCAAATGGAGACATAAAGATGCATTTTCCTTTTTCTCTGCATTACTGCAGACCAAGGTTATTCTAGTTATTTTGAACTTTTTGTTGTCAGTTTCAGTTTAGTTTTAATTAGTTTTAAAGTGGATTTTCTAGTTTAGTTTTTATGTTTTTGTAATATTGTTAGGGGTGATCTTCAAAAAGGTCACAAAACATTTTGTGTTAAAAAAAAAAAAAAAAAAACCTGACCAAAACATCTGACCATCTTAAAAAATGTCTTCACTGCGGACAGATGAACAATCACAAAGACCAAAATTAAAGAAACATTCTCTGTAATTTTAGTTTATTTTAGTTTTGTGAAAACACAATACAGTAAGGCCTTACTATTTTAATTCAGTTAACAGAAATGTTTTTTCACACATAGTTTTCATTAGCAAAAATAACCTTGGTTGTTATTAGTTGCAGGTCAGAAAGGGAAACTTGTCCTTTACAAAAGAACAGGTTTGAGCAAATACAGTATCAATACAGTATCATGGCTTTTATGGTTCCCATAAAAATCCTTCAGCCATGTGGGAAGACACAGCATATCCACACTGTGAGAAAACAAGGGACCTTTTGTACCGTTCTGTTACAGGGTTGAGAACCCTTTTCCGTGACAAATGGTACGACTGGGTACCTTGTGTACAGCACACATGCACACTGTGTAGGTTTTGTTTTTTGTGTGATTGGAGCGAACACCGCCGCTCACTGTCCCCTCTAAACCCTCCAGCAACGGCTCGGCCACCTCAGAGGATCTCTTCTGGAAGCTGGACGCTCTGCAGATGTTCGTCCTGGACCTCCACTGGCCCGAGCCCGAGTTCGCCAAACACCTGGAGCAGAGGCTCAAACTCATGGCCAGCGACATGATGGAGGCCTGCGTCAAGAGGTCAGAGGGCAGAGGTCATCACTGGTGGCTGTCTTGGTTCACACTCTCTTTGAGTTTTTCCCCACCATCCGCTGAAAGTCGCCATGATTTCGTCTCTGTGTCTGATGTCTTCTCCCTCTTTGTGTATCTCTTCTGGGCGCTTGGATCCTTTTCACACCTTCTCTTTATTTGCCATTTATTTATTCTTGCCATCACACCTTTATGATGAACAATGTGCAGTCCAACTGTTGCTTTGCATAAATTCCTCTTTTAACACTGTGAGGAAAGAACACAGTACAATAAATATAGAATACAATGCATAGGAATATTTCTGAGTAAACTTGTTGCAGACATACAGACTAGCTGAAGCACCAAAGTGTGTAAAAAGGGATACTTTACCCATGATACATAATTATGGTGTCAAGTACTCACCCTGACACAAAGAAAGCTTTACCTGCAAGCCTTCATGGTAAACTCATCTTCCAAAAACTCCATCTCTGATCTAATAGAAAATATTTGGCTCCATAATTGTAGGATTTTACAGCAAACCTCTATCAAAGGTTCAGTTAAACGATCTGACACCTGTCATGCTGTAGAATCAAAGTCTCTGATATCCAGTCGTATTCTCAGGACTTCCCAAACTCACATACTTTCGCTCAAAGGCTTGCTGCAAAGGCCACTTCTGCAAAATCCTCTCATTGCGTTTGACTGGACAAGCCGCTTGGAGAGCACAACCGTCTCTGATCCAGAAATCAAGTTTACCATGAAGGCTTGCAAGTGAAACTCTCCTGGTTGGAGCTTGAAGGCAGCGCACGTGAGTATTGCTTTAAGTTGCAGTGTTGGTCTTTCTCTTTTATTTCATCTCATAGAACAAAATCAGCCTTTGATGCCAAAATGCAGAAAGCCAGCAAGTCGACGGACTTCCGTGTTTCGCTGTCAGTGTGCACGATGTTCAACGTGCTCATGGACGCCAAGAAGCAGTGCTCCAAACTCTGTGTGCTGGACGCCGGTCAAGAGGTACAGAGAGCATCCAACACAGCGGCTGCTCACCCTGCATGTGTGTTTAACAGCATGAAAATACACCGTACATGGCATCTTTACATTCATTCATTCATATTTACATTCACACTACACTCTCCGCTGTTTTTTGGTTTGGTAGAGCACGGTGATTGCCAATACTTTGACAAAGCAATAGGTTTTGAAAAGCCATCTTTTACACAGCTTTTCATTTTTGCAAAATCTGTGTTGGACCAAACTGTGCAGGTGCAGCACAAAAAGCAGCAGCAGTGGACGGGGGCGGTTTTGCAAAGGGAAAAAAAAAACAGGCTCACTCAGACCTCCACTTTGTACAGTTTGTAAAAATTCACTAAAAAATGACTGGACACCTTCCCACCCCCGAACATCCAGCAAAAGGCAAGTGCAGCACTTTTCTTCACTTCAAACAGCAAAATGCTCGACATCAGCTGCTAAATGGATGACCGTGAAGCCTCTGTGGCGGCAGCCTTGGCGGTGCTGAGAGCTAAACCCTTGGCCACCCTGCGTCTTGACAGAGAGATAAGCTCCCTGCTTTCTTAACCTTCAGCTTCTCTGTCCTCAGCTGCCTGCTCTCTGCAGCGCCCAGCCACCTCGCCCCGTTCAGACACACACAGAGAGCCGGTGTGTGTCGTGTCCGGCTGCGTGCCGCCGCTCGCCAACCACCTGACGCTTCTTTAACCCCCAGAAACCTGAGCAAATGCACTTGATTTCTGCCCATTGGTAAATTAGCAAACTGGCAAAAAATAATTACATAAAAAAGAACAGCAGAAAAAGATTGTTAAAATTACATGAAAATGATATTTGTAGTTACTAAAACAGAATCAGAAATACTTCATTGATCCCTGAGGGGGAAATTGATTAGAAAGGAAAGCCAACAGGGAATCGAACCCATGACCTTCTTGCTATAAGGCAACAATATTTGAATGCTGTTCCTGAAGCTTTTCAACCTGTCAAAAATGAAATTTTTGGCGCAGGTGACTGACTACAAAGATTTTTAATCAAAGCAAAATATTGGCAGCTTCAATCCCAAATATAAACCTGGGCCTTCAAAAACCTTTTTCAGCTGAAGGAAGGTCATAAATCAAGGGCCCGGAGCCAGAGGGGCATTCAGTGCCATGTTGGGTGAACATGAGTATTATATATCGGTTAAAAGCTCTCAGTCGGATCTGTTCAGTGCAAAAAGGACATAACTGAAGTGATGACCCATCAGTTTTAGTTACAAAAAAAAGACTCAACAGTAGAAATGGAGTTTTGTTTGGTTCCAAAATTAAGCACACTTGAACACAGATTTGTATTAAAATGAAAATGTTTTACAGTTGTTTACTTATATATGTTGATATTCCACACAGAAACATTTGCACCGTAAATGTATATCTCACCTTTTAACATTTTTAAAATGTTTAATAAATATTTTTCAGCTTAAACTGTAGAAATATTGTTTTTATATTAACAATAATAATTATACACTATTTGTATAGCACTTTTCTTGGTACTCAGAGACACTTGAGAATAAAAAGAGATAAAATCACATGAAATAAACAGTATTACAAAAAAGTACATGAATTAAAACAAGTAGAAAATTTAACAACAGTGACATCTAGAAATGTGTTTTGGGCGTAACATGCAGTAAACCAATCAGAGCGCGTCTCCCGTCCCCTTTAAAAACCAGGTGTGACACACCTTGGTGCTGTTATAATGGAGGATTTTCCAGGTAAGAAGGAAGGCTTCTCTGCAGAGGAGGCGGATCTGCACGTTCACGAAGTGTGCGCCCCCCATGGAGGCCACCGTCACTGTCTGATAATGAGCTTCAGACAGCAGAGAGACCTGCAGCACTGACCTCAGAGCTGCTGTTTGCTGCTCAGTCACTTTCAGCAGCAACACTGCAGCTGAGCTCAGCTCATTTCAAGAGCAACATGGAGCTCAGAGGGACACAAGTTTCCACACCGTGAAAATGACGACTGAGCCGCTCAGAAAGTAGAAAAGACACTGGAGTCATGCTTGGAGCCGCTTTGAGCCCGATGGAAGAGAGGACCTCAGTGTCGACCCGCCAGTCCAGTTTGTTGTTGAGTTGCACCTTTAGGAACCTGTAGGTGTCTGTCACCTCCACTCCCTGCTCCATCACGGTGACGGGGCTGCAGGGCCTCTTGCTGCGTCGGAAATTCACCACCAGCTCCTTGGTTTTCCCGATGTTAAGCATTAGTGGGAAAAAAAAAAAAAAGTTGCTTTAGTGAGTTTACAGAGTTGCTGAGTTGCAGCAGCTCTGTAAACTCACTAAAGCAGCTACAGTGTTGTCTGAAAACTACGTCACAGCGTGGACGGGCATTCATTGAGTTTTGGGCTTCGCTTACGGCCCTTCTGGCTCCAAACCCGAAGCTGCACAGAGTCCAGGGCTCCGGGCTACAGATGGCAGTTGTTCTTTACCATTTTAACATGTTGGACATTCAGTCACTGCTCTTCTCCTGTCAGATTTAAGACTGACATCAACAGTAGAAAAAGCTGTGATTCCTATTCTAACACAAGCAACCCACAGGAGGTCAGAGGTCACAGCACCTGTAACAATACACGTGTTGGAGAGAGAAGAAGCTCACAATGACCGAGTCCTGCTGGGGCTTCATCACAGAGGCTATTATGAGTGTAAAAAAATATTTTTCACGTTGGAAGAAATGCAGTGCATGTTGTAACATTATAGCTATGTATAATAGTTTCTTACACAATAGTGACTAAAATAACAATCATCTATTGTGAAAGATCTGCCTTGAACAAATGGAAATGGTAAGACTTGTTGGCATCGTCTTCTGAAAACGGCAAAAGATTAATGAAGAAATTCTGGCCAGCTACAGTGCAACAAAACTCCATTTAACACCCAACCACTGTACATGTAATATCATTCAGTTTGTCAGAATATGCCTCATTCAGCGGGATGGCTTCAACTTCTGAATAGCCTTGATTATAAAATGTGTGGAGTTCTTGGAGGTCAGTCCTTAACTGTCCTTAACAATCTCAGAATTTCAATAGGAGAGGATTCATGGCTCTCTGTTGGTTTTTACCAGATTACAATGCATCATTAACGTTTTATATCTGTGCAGATTACCAGTGCAGAGTATTTTAGACCTTATGTATCAGATGAAAATTAATTTCAAATCCTTTTTTCCCGGTAAATAAAGATAAATAAAGATGCCAGATATGTGCATTAGACCATTGAAAAAGCACAGAATATTTTGTCACTGTCCCCTGTGCCGTCGTTTCCTGGGTTTTAAACATTAATGCACAGACAGCAGGCAAGAGGTAAGATATACAGCACAATGGATAAATAGGGAAATACATAAATATTCAGTTAAATATTGCAAAGACCACTGGATTGGACATATGTCCTAATCACATCTACATTTCTAATAGAGGTCATTGAGCTTTATGTACTCTTGGTCTCCATTTAAGTTCACTGAGGATGAAAAAGTCTGAATCCAGCGTCATCACCTGCTATTTTTCTCCAAGAAATTTCAATTTCAACAATTGGAAAGTGTTTAAATCTTGTCGGTTTATGATGGCTCACTGTGCTTGCCTTCTTTCCTTTGTCTCATGTCCTGCCGTCTCCCATGTCCATGTCTCCTGCTCGTCATTGTTTGAATCCCAGATTGACAAACAATGGGTAAGTCCCTCCATCTCCTCTCCACCTTCATTTTTTACCTCCTGCATCTTTAAGCTCCGCCTAAACTCCAAAAAGCCTCATTTGTTCTTAGTGTTGCACCATGTTAACTAAAGACTAGATCAACACTAAATCAAGATAGCACACACTTTATTCTAATAAGCACAGCATTTACCTTTTTTCAACATCTCCTGCACAAGGAATGTACATACAGCAAGGTTTGTACATATGTGTTAAATATCTGTGGTGGTGGCAGTTTATCTGGGAGTGGTGTGTCTCAGTCAGTGGAGGAGGAGGTCCTGGGTGTTACCTAAAGAGCCTCCAGGTGCTGACGAGGGGTCGTCCATGATCACCTCTGACCATCCACAGACCCCGGTCTTCCTCGGCAGCTCGCCCTGTTTGTTGGCGCCTTCAGCCTTGATGCCACAGAACAGAGAAGATAACGCTGGCCTCGACAGACCCACAGGACATGTGCAGCAGCTGCGTGCAGACATTGAAGGACCTGAGCCTCCTCAGAAACATCAGGATCTGAGCTCAGTCTGCAGAGCTGCTGCTGCTTTAACGGTGAAGAAAAGGCTGAGCTGCTCCAGGCTCCTGGCTCTAAAGGCTTGTCCTGAGTCTCTTCATGAATCCTGGCTGTGTTTTGGGTGTAACATGCAGTGAACCAATCAGAGCACGTCTCCCATCCCCTTTAACAGCCAGGTGTGTCACACCTTGGTGGGCTGCTGTTATAATGGTGGATTTTCCAGGTAAGAAGGAAGGCTTCTCTGCAGAGGAGATGGATCTGCTCATGCACTTACACGCTTATTTTAGTAAAAAAACTGGAGTGGTTTGAGGAGAAGGCAGATGGTGGCGCTGTAACTGCCGAACACATGTATCCTTGTGTCTATCACAGTGTTCAGTGCACCGCTGAAGGTCGAGGGAGATCCACCACTAATGAACTTCTCCTCAAACCACTCTGCTTTTTTTTTATTATTATTTTTTTTTGTATTCCAAGATATGTATTTGAAATCCACATGATCGTCTGTGTAACTCACAGCTTCAGAGCTGCTGGAAGGTTTATTTTTTTCACTTTGACAGAGCCAGGCTAACAACTCCCATAGACTTCAAGTCTTTGTGCTAAGCTAACATGAAATGCTACCCATAGGAACTGAACCACTGGACGCACAGAGGAGAAAATGGTGTCCAACATCTGGTCTCAGTCTGGGGAAGCTGGAAAAAGGATGTTTTGCCCAAAGCGTTGGACCATTCCTTTAATCTGTTGTGCATCTCACACCCATTGACGTAAAAAGGACAACAAAAAACAAATCTTGTTGCTTTGTTCTCTGCTATATGAAGTTAACATAAAGATAATTCTGACCACAGAGCGCCTGTGTACAGAAGCATGTTTTGAGTGAGATGAAGAAGTTTGACTTGACTTGGCATCTAAAAACAGAGATTATTCAGTTTAATGGAACTTCGATAGATGTAGATTTTCAGTGATTTGGACTAGAATTCACGTTTCTCAAAAATGGCTCTTTTGGACATTCAGATGGTGGGATACTGTGTAGACGTCACCCGCTGACCCCTGACCCCTGACCTCTGACCCCTTCAGATGCAGCTCATCAGCTCTGACTTTTCTCTGGGATAACTGGACGTCCGGTGTGTCCGCTGCCGGTTGCCTCCAGCCGACACCGGCACTTTGATGATAAACTCCGGACTCCTTCTTCACATGGCCTATTCACACTCACATGAAGAGGAAATTGTCGAAACTTTTCTGTGAAGACCAGAAATCGTTTTTGCTCGATGTGGAAGGCTGAAAGTGTGTCTGACTGAGGCGGGGAGTTCAACTGGCGGGCGAGGAGACGGGCAGAGACGGCCTCCTTTGTGGATTTGTACTTGACAGTTTAATCTATTCAGGAAACTCCTCCGCTGGATTAATGGAATCTCTTTTTACAGGCCCCATTAAACGCAACCCATTAAACTGGGGTGATCAAGTCAGTTTTAGTAAAGAAATCAATGAAAATGGTAATGTGCCGTCGTCTATGATTTTGTTGTCGAGGCAGTTTAAATGAGGGGGGGGATTTGAGAATGCCAACAGGGTTTTGAATGGGAAAAACATACCACAACTTGAAGTAGCAGCGCTTGGCAGCTTACTACCAAGTAAATGTTTTTTAAAAAGAAATAATTGTTCTTTTCAGTTTTGCCGCGCACATGGCAAAGACCACACAATTTCATCTCCTCTGTTTTTTTGGCCGCCTCTGTAAAAAAGCCAAAAGCAGCAATGTTAATTGAGGTAAGGAAAAAAAAAAAAAAGAAAGAAAGCCCTCAAGATTTGCCAGAAAAAAATTCTGTCTGCTGAAAGAGAGCTGCCATTTTGTGGACTCGGAAAAGAGAAGAGCCAAAAAAGAAAATTAGGGCTGCCGATGATGACCTCCCTGGACCCGCAATTTGTCAGCGATCTGTGAGCTTTGTTGATTGAAATTTTTAATTTGGGTGTTCTTTAGACGCCCAGTGAAAGGGCATTGTCGCCAAGAGATGAACTCCCCTGCTGCTGTGTGAGCGACCGAGGCAGCCATTCAATGCCACGAATTGAGGCGCTCTCTTCTCTCTCTCCCTCTCCCTGTTTTTCTATACCCTCTCTCCTTTTGGCTGTCGTCGTCTTTTTTTTTTTCCTTCTTCTTCTTTTGCTTTTTTTTTTCCAAGGGAAAAGGTGCCATGAATATAGGGGGTGGGGAGGGGGTGTCGCGGGGGGGGGCGAGACATGAAATGGCGGATTAATTGAATCTTGTGTGAGCCTTTGGTCCTCGCAGCTGGACCGGTGCTTTAGAGAAATACAAGGCTGCTCTAATTGTGGGGAAGCACAAAAAGTATCCTTCAAATTCCTTCGCCTTCCAACGTGGACGGGAATGCCATTCAGACACATAATGGTCCTATTAGCTGCTTAACTCAGCGGCGTTACATGGGAAGATTTTCCACGCCTCAGTGTCTTGGGAAGGGTGTGTGTGTGTGTGTGTGTGTGTGTGTGTGTGTGTGTGTGTGTGTGTGAGTGGGGGGGTGCTGGATGTTCATACCGAGTGTTGTGGGTTTTCCTCCTCGTCCTTTGCGGCGGAGACAAAGCTGTGTACGCTGTATGAAAGAAGCAAGGAGTCATTTTTTAGCCTCTGTGCCACCTCACTTCTCCAAAATAATGAAATATTGCTTTTTGTACCTCACCCCCCCCACACACACACACACACACACACACCCCAAACCCACCCCCACCCTCCCCCTCTCTCACAGCAACAGTACCACTCCAAAATCGATGTCCTGATCGACGAGGCTTTCAAAGAAATGATTTCCTCGCTCGTCTCAAAGGTAAATCTCTGCTTATTTTGGCCTCAGTAATAATAAAAAAGGAGTCACATCCTGTGACTGCTTCTCATCACTTTTGGGTTTTTTTTTTATTATTATTATATTTTATAATTCATATTCAGCTGAGCTTTGCACTTGCTAGCAGTCAAGATGGAATTGTGCACGTGGAGATTCAAGTGCAGGGACTTTCCTCTATCTGTTTGTAATACACCAAAAGGCTGCATTGCAAAAAAAAAAAAAATTAGCTTTAGAATTCAGTTTTTAAATGAGCACCGCCTTCTGCTAACAAATGTTTGTGTCTGTGTGTCGGCCGGCAGTTTGCCTCTGTTTTAGACGGCGTTCTCTCCAAGCTCTCGAGATACGATGAAGGAACATTCTTCTCTTCAATCCTCTCTTTCACAGTAAGTAGCCATGTTTTTGTTCCTCGCTCGAAAGCCGAGCTGTTTCTTTCTTTCACGGCTAAGAAAGGCAACGTGTTATTTTTGGAAACCAGATCTTCCCGGGCTGAACTTTTGTATCATTATTCTCCCCCACCGCCACCGCCACCTCCACCTCCACCTCCCGCGCCCTCCAACCCCTCCTCCTCAAAGGTGAAAGCGGCTGCCAAATATGTGGAAGTCCCCGTGAGTCAGTTCTGCCTGCCTGCTACTTTGTTCACCCCGTTCATCACAAACAGAAACAGACGTGTCGGTTTGCGTAGTTTTTGTGTCTCCATCCACATTCAGGCAAAAAGGACGCAAACCAGCCTGGAAATGCTGGAAATGCTAAGCTGTGCTTGCATTTTGAGCCTCAGCCATTTGCTTGCTCGGTTTTTAAGTTTGTCATTGTGTTCAAGTTGGGTGAAACATGAGAGGATTTTTTTTTGTTTTATTTTGTTGTTGTGCAGCTGCAGATTCAGCACCGCAGAGCAAACAACTCGCTTGATGGAAATATTTCACTCACTGTGTTGACATGCACAAAATATTCCAGTTTTTGCCCTAATTCTGAAAAAGACAATATTCCTACTGAGCTGTTGACATGCAGCTGTGCAAACTCAGGTCTTTCATAATGTTTAAAAGCAGTCTGCTTCCCACCAGAAATGTGGCTTTTATTTTGAAAATGCCTCTCTACCCATGCAGCTTTGCAAAGTGCCACCTAGTTGGTTTGTTTACCCTAAACAGGCAGTTGAGACGCCTCGTTTGAATGCACCATAAACAAGAGCTGAGAATGCTCCTAAAACCAGAATAATATCACCATATCCCACACGGCTCCGTTCACCAAAAAGGCCTTATTAGGAATATTCAAATGTAATATGCTGTAGGGGAGAGTGGGGTAATTTGTGCCAAGGGGCAAGTAGTGCCACCCCTGTTATCTAGAAAACCATAGAAGAAGTTGGTCATGTGACCACATATTTTTGAAGAGGCATCCATTTCACTCATCTTGTAAAGAAGGGAGACACATGGCTTGAGAGGAAAGCACATTTCAGTTCAAAAAAACATTTTTTTGCCCTCCAAAGTAAAATTTCCATGATCAAGGTTTTTTGATTGCTGTGTTTGAACAATTATAGAAAACTTTGAAAACAGTTCACACAGGTTTTAGTACTTTAGTAAGCTACACCATGAGTCTATACAGTTAGCATGATGTTAGCTCAAAACAGCTGGGGGATGCATTTTTTTCAAAATGGTGGGCTTGGGGTAATTTGTGCCAAAGGGCCTTGGGGTAAGTTGTGCCAGTGGCACAAGTTGTGATTATATACTATATATTACTTTATTGTATTTTATTGTTATTGTACATTATTTTCTTACCTTTGATCATTAAAACTATTCAGATTCAGGTGAAGATGATTTGCAGGTGCTCATTTTGGAAGTTTTATTTTGTTCTGGGTATGTGTTCATGTGGCACTAGGCCTTGTTATAGAAAAGTGGCCTGTGATCTAGTTAAAATAATAAATAAATGTTAAATAAATAATTTTGTATTGAATTTGTTTTGCTTTTATATAGCATTATCATTTGTGAGATTAAAATGATCTGTTTTACTTCAATTATCAATGGCACAATTTACCCCAGTGTATTCTCTCTAATGGCACAATTTACCCCGCACCGGGGGCAAGTTGTGCCACAGAACCACTTTTTTTTCGAAAGCTATATTTCTCAAACAGTTTATATAAGATCCTAAGTGATTGTTCCCAGGGATGCACAACATCCTAAACTATATGTGCATATTTTAGTTGGAGGCATTACTGTAATCCCCTCGCTTTAAAGGCACTTTAAGTAAAAATTGGCACTATTTACCCCACTCTCCCCTACACGTGACCCATATAACATTCAGAATATTGTCATATTCAGAATAACGGTGGAAAGTCGCTGTGCATGTAAGCTGAGGTGCTGCTGGTGGAGCTGAGGTGACGTGGCTCTGCTGACGATGATGAAGCTGCTGACTGTGCAGCGAGGAAGGCAGACACACACTCGCTGTTCAGAGAGGTGAAGGTGTCGGCTCGGAGAGTCGAAGGTGTCGGCTCGGAGAGGCTCGGTGTCGGCTCGGAGAGGCTCGGTGTCGGCTCGGAGAGGGGAAGGTGTCGGCTCGGAGAGGGGAAGGTGTCGGCTCGGAGAGGTGAAGGTGTCGGCTCGGAGAGGTGAAGGTGTCGGCTCGGAGAGGTGAAGGTGTCGAGCCGAGACACAGATCGGTGTGTGGGCTCTGTGATGTCAGATGTGCTCTGGGATGCTGGGTGTGTCAGTGTTAGAGTGAGGGGAGGCTCGTCTCTGAGCTCGTTAGACTGATCACTGATCATCAGGAATATATCGACGTATCCGGTCAGAGAGCCGGTGATGTTTGGTTTTCTCCGTGTCGCCGGGCCCTCCTCGGTGCTGTTCTGCTGTAAGAGCCTGCCTCAAAACATTACATCTGGACTCTTAGAAAACTGAGCCGATTCACACCCAAAACTGAAACTCATGATCCTGCTTTTTTTTTTTTTTTTTTCCCCAGTGAAGACCTGGATCCTATGTTTTTTATTAGTCATTTATTTTTAGATTGGATGATGAACACCAACCAAGTTTTTATTTTACTTTATTTTTCTTTATTTCTTTATATTTTTTGTCTAAGATAAAGCTAGACGAAACCTGCAGCTCAGCAAGCAGAGCAAAGCAAGGCACAAAAATTGTGGGGTTGCAGGTTCGATTCCCTCCAGAAGTCCGGTAGTGCTACCCCCACCCCATTTTCCCATCACGCACTCTGGTTCCCATCCAGACTTCCTCCTCCCCTCTTCAGCTGAAATTATAATGTAACTGCTACCTGGGTCTTTTGTGCTGAAGGAACCCGAAGCAGCTAAGCCTCTTTTCCAGGTGGGACGAGGGCGAGGAGGCGAGCGGGGTGGGGGTGGGGGTATGAAAGGGGGCGGGGCCTCGTGCCGCCCAGCCGTCAGGCCGCTCTGCCTCTTGTCACGAAAGGTGACGCTCACATCCTCCTCTCTCTCTCTCTCTCTCTCTCTCTCTCTCTCTCTCTCTGTCCTCGCTGGCTCGCCGCCCCGCCGCTGACCCACGTATGTTCAACATGGCCGACACATGGCTCTGCAGCCAAGTCGCCGACGGCCACACACACACACACACACACACACACACACACTCTCTCTCTCTCTCTCTCTCACACTCGTATGGAACATATGTGTGTTGGCAGACGCACAAACACTGGAAGGAAATCATGAGCCGAGCAAAGCCACAACACACACACGATGATAAAAACACTGGAGCATCACCATGTTTATGTCCAAAAATGTTATACATGGACTATAATCTCATATACACACACACACACACACACACACACACACACACACACACACAGTCCTGTAGTCCTGCACCTGGCAGAAATGGATCCTGGGCAGGAAATGGGGCCGGTAGCAGTGTGTAATTACCTGGCATTTCACCGCCCTCCTTCCCCCGGTTAACCAGTCATTATCACCAGGCACACACTCTCACACACACACACACACACACACACACACACACACACCCTGCCCCCCACCCTTCACCCTCCCAGCCTCCCATCCTCCTCGTCTGTATCGAACCAGGAGCCCCGTTTAATTTTACACTCTCAAATTTGTTGTCAAATGTTGACGAGTGAGCAGGAAGCCATTATCCAGGCAGGAGGATTACAGAGGAACAAACACACACACACACACACACACACACACACACGGAAACACACACCGAGCGTGACAACGGGACGCCGCCTATGTTTTTGTGTTTTCTTCTTTCTTTTCTCCTTTATTTTGTTCGTGTGAAGAAGTCTTAATCTCGGCGGCTGGACCTGCGCCCGAAACCTCCGACTGTCTCGCTGCTCCATCGCCTCGTCAGAGCCGGTGGGGGGGGGGGGGGGGGGGGGGGGGGGGATGCTTTGAGTGACAACAGTGCAGTGATATGTTGCCAGTGGACACACACACACACACACACACACACTCCTCAACACACACACAAACACACTTCAGATGGAGTGTGGTGTGTTGAACAGAAGCAGCAGTGAGTGTGTCTGCTGGAAGAGATTAGAGTTGACATGAAAAGTACTGTACAGCTGCGCGCACACACACACACACACACACACACAGAGACAGAGAGAGAGAGAGAGCTCTCACTCTCGTCAGATCTCTGACCGTCACTCAACACCGATGCAGGAAGTGCCAGATTTCCACCTCTGCAACCGCAGGATTATGGGATTCTGACAGGCCTGTCAATCAAACCACCACCCCCGCCCTCGCCACTGCACACACACGCACACACACACACACTAACACACACACACACGCAGGCACAGCCCGGGTGCCCCTGCAGCAAAGTCACCCCACTTTAACCCCGCGTGGCCTGCAGGTTTCCCGTCCAGCCGTCTGTCAGAATCTGCTCTCCTCCACAAACAAACATCTGATTTACAATTCAGAAGCAGATCCGGCGTGGAGCTGCTGACTCGGCCTGACAGGCTCTCAGGCCGAGCCGCCGCCGCCTCTCCTGCCACAAGTCCAACACAACACAGGAAGCACTGACTCCAAACCGGGTTTAAACGGCATGGCATGAAAACAGACCTTACAGAGCTCCTGCAGGCTTTCATCACGCCTCCACACGTCTTCATCAGGGTCTGTGATGAAGACGTGCAGAGGTGGTTTTTTAAGCTGATGAAGGCGACCGCAGAACACGCTCGATAAGGGATTTAAAACTTTTTTTCACAGTCCGGTGACACAGAGCCTCACATCACAGCTCATTTATTTATTTAAATCAGTTTTAAGCAAAGTGACTTCAACACAGAGCTAATGTGAGGTGCAGAGCAGAAATAAATGCATATTATATTTTGAATAAGTGATCATTTAACCCTTGAAACCCTTGAAAAATTACAAGACCCAATGACCCAAAAATACCCCAAAGCAGTCACAAAAAAAAAAAAAAATAGTCAAAAAAGAAAATATCACAATAACTGTAATTAGTTTTCTAGACATTTTCCTTACATTTTTTAATTTTTAAACAAATTTTTAGGGTCATTTTCTTATACCCTTTTACTAATTTCTTGAAATTTTCCAGTCACTTCTTGGTAAGTTGCTCAGTGTTTTTTTTTTTTTTTTCCTGTGTTTTTGGAAGAAATCCAGTCGGTCTGCTCGGCTTTCAAAGGGTTAAATGCTGCATTCACGTGCCTTTCATGGACATTTAAACACAGAAATCTGCCCAAAAAAAAACATCCGCCCGCGTCTCAGAGGGTTAAAAATAATTTTAATAAATGTGACTGTCTCTCCGTCTCTGAACAGCACATAAACAAAGCCGTTGCTAAGCGACAGATGTGGCTGTTTTTTGGTTGTACTGATTGTTAGCAGCGATACAGGTATGTGTCTGTGTGTGTGTGTGTGTCTGTGCGTGTGTGTGTGTGTGTGTGTGTGTTATTTCCAGACTGTTTGCTTTATAATTATCAGCTGGACTGTGATTTCTGCCAGCCTGAATCTGACCATTTCAGTTTCAGAGTATTAACTCTTCCCACAGTTTAATGGATCAATCACTTTGAATAAAATGATTTTCAAACATGGCACAACCTGCAGAACATGAATAACCGTCTGAGGCAAAGGGAATATTTTAGTTTGGTAGAAGTGGAGGCGGAGGGCGGCCGGGCCAGCACAGGTACGAGCTTCAACCTGCGTCCTGTTGGATTCAGATAGAGCTCAGTGTTTCCTCCACTGCAACACACAGCTGGTCTTTTTCCCACTTCTCACATCTTTCCAGTGTTTTGAGCATCGTCTTCCACAGCTGTTCAGACTGCAGGCTCACCGTGACGCGCCTTCTGCTCGCACCGCCTTTCCCAAACGCTTCACCTCTGATTTATTTGATCCAGAAGAGTTTCAGTGAGAAATATGACAACCTGCAGCCGAGTGAGTGTCTGACATCATCAGCTCAGTTCTGCTCTGGATTGCAGATTGATTCAGAAATTAGAAGTGCAGTTATAAATTAAATCTGTTCTGTTTAAAATCTTGTGGTAGACTCTGAGCTAATTTTACACGACGACAGCCAGTGAAACACAAAATATCGCCTGTTATGCTTTTTTTTTTGTTTTTGTTTGTTTGTTTAGAAAAATTAAAAAATAACAGATTGGATCTTGTGTCATTTTGTGATGTTGACTGACTCAACTGACTTGCCTGATGCAAAATATACAGATTTTTTTTTTTTTTTTTTTTTTTTTTTTTCATTTATTTAAGAATGAATCATAAAATTCCAGGATAAAAATACTGCAAAAGATTTTATCCGCCTTTTTCATTTTGTCTAAATATTGATTTTTTTCATATATATATATAGAGAGAGAGAGAGAGAGAGATTTCTGGTTATTTGAGTCCAACAGTATGATCATATGGGGATTGTAAGACATTTCCCTTATCATTTTCATATCATTTTCATATTTTTACTCCACCCCCCTCACCCCACCCTGTATTTGCACAGCTGAATGATACCAAACAATATTGATAATAAAGCAGTGTACTGACAAAAAAAAAAAAAAAAAAAAAAGATTAATTTAAAAATTACTAAATAAGTGATTTGGGAAACGTGGTTTTATGTTTAACTGGTGTTCAGTGAGTGGTGCAGGTTTGGTTTATTTTCACGTCCGTCACAACAACGAGACAAAAGAGTCGTAACCCGTCACACGGCGATGTCAGGAGGATTAACCGGATACGCTCACGAGGTCACGGCGGTCGTCTCCGTCGTGCCACGCCGCCTCCATCACACCGCTCTCCCTCCTGCCTTCGGCTTCAGATCCACACCCGGCCTCATACCTGCTGTATCTGGGCTTCAAGCAAATGCAAAGTCTTTTTTTTCCCTCTTTTCTCACACAGAGGTTCTCTGGCGGTGTAAGGCTCCGTTTCCCTGCCTTCCGTGGGGAATTTGGCGCTCGGCGCTCGGCACTGCAGCAGAACAACAAGCCCCCGGGGGCGACGCAGGCCCAGGGAAACGGGTGTGAAAGATGTCAAAGCAATTACAATAAGCATTACAGTTGTAATCTCCCCTGACACGGGGGAGTGTGAATGGAACGGGGCTCCCCGCTCCTCCTGCCTCTGGCCTCTCCCCGCCGGCCAAACGATTGCTTTGACATGCACTAAATGTTTTTGCACCGGTAATTGCGCCAGCTCTTGTTTCTCCCAACAAGGACAAGGCAGATTTTTCTCCTCTTCTTCGCCCCGCGGAGCATCAGTTGATGCCGAGGATTTGGTGGCTTCGTTGTTTGAGTGTAAACAAATTGATGCATGGAGGAGCAGAGGGGGTTTTGGGGGGTGGGGGGGTGGAGGGCTTTTTTTTATCGCTCACAAAGGCTGGTTTAGCTGTGAGGTGTGAAGCAGAGGCAGCAGACAAAAGGGACAGTCTAGACTTGTGTCCTTGAGTTTTCGGACATTGTGGGTAGAATAATTATCTGCAAAAATACATTGGGGTTTATTTTCTTTCTTTCTTTTTTTTTTTTTTACATTCAGTGGTTCCTCTGTCTTGCACACACGTCCGTCATGATTTGCTCAGATTGTTGAGTTTTATCTCAGAGCAAATCAGTTCAGGGCTGAGGAGAGTCGTGACGCCAGGTAATTAAGAGACGTTTGACAGGAAGACAGGAACAAGACAGGAAGTCAGACATGTCGCTGTGAGGAAAACACTGCTGCTGCTGCAGCGGACGGGAAGAATCAGGAGGAATTTTCTGCAGTGATGATGATGATGATGATGTATAGGCAGGAGGCTGTTTGGTGTTTGACTTGGCTCAGAGTCTTGTTGTCATTTGTTACAAGCAGCATGGATTAAACGCTGCAAAAAAATCAAAAGTCAGTCAGTCTTCAGTGTTAAAATCAAGGTGAAAAATCCGCCAGTGGGATGAGAGATGAGATAATCCCACTGGTTTCCAGTGCAGTTTCACTTGTTTCAGGATTTTTTTTCTGTTACACAGTGAGGCAGATCAGCCCAGTAGGATCAAAAAAATTACACTTCAAGAAAAATAATCTGGAAACAAGTTAATAACCGCTGGAAACAAGTGGGATTATCTCATCCTACTGGCAGATTTATGACTTTGTTGGAAAATAAAAAACGACAGGTTTGAACTCTGACGATGGGACTGTTGTTGATGTTTCTTGCAGTGGATTGAAGTGAGAGCTGTTCTGCCACTTGCAGCCACATTCATGTTTTCAACACCCGACTGCTGTGAATGCCTAATTTGGTGTTTTTTCACATCACACTCCATAAGCAGCTGTCCACTTTCCCCCGCCACCCCCAGCCCCTCCCCCCTCCATCAAGCCTCTCATGTCCTCTGTCCTGCAGAAACCCGGCATGGATCTGGCCGACACCTACATCACCTTCGTACGGCAGAACCAGGACATCCTGCGGGACCGCGTGAACGACGAGCTGTACACGGAGAAGGTGTTCGACGTGAGTATCACTTCCTGTTTCCAGAGACTCGCCGTCGGGTGATAAATGTGTCATATCTGGATATCAACACGTGATATTAATCTTTCCAAAGGTAACGATGTGGATGATATCAAATTCAAGGTTAGGGTCAGCCTGAGACACTGATTGGTCTGTTCTGATCATTAAAATACTTTGTGAAGTCGCTATTATGCTGTTTTTTTTTTTTTGTTTGTTTGTTTGTTTTTTTGTTTTTAAAGAATGCTCCATTTTCACTGTGGATTCACATAAAATATTGTTGAAGCATCATGTCGACTATACAGTCAACAACAGGGGCGGATCTGCCAGGGTGGCCTGGGCTGGCAGCTGCCACCCTGACAGCTGGCCTTGCCACCCCAGTTCGGCCAGTCTAATAGAACAAAAATGTAAATGTTGTCACTGGTTGGAAATTTACCAGACTGAAAATCTGCTGATTCAACCAGAATGAACTCATTTTTACTTTTCAAAAAAAGAAAAATCCGAACTATGTCAAGCTGGAGGCTCTGGATTTAAACACTTTGTAGTTTTTGCTCATTAACAAAAGTGATGTATCTGTCTATCTATCTGTCTGTCTATCTATCTGTCTTTCTGTTTGTCTCTGTCTGCCACCCTGAAAAATTTCCATTCCTTTTGCCCCCCGGTGAATATTTCTCTAGATCCTCCCTGCAACTCATCAGTCAACAACCAGCTGTTTAGCTCTTTTTTTTTTCTTTTTTTTTTAATACTTCTAAGCTTCATGTTATAGAAAAATAATAAAAATTCTGCAGACTTAGTCCAAGCAAGATTCAAGGTTTCAGTAGAAATGTTTTTAGTCAGAAATCCTTCATCAGGTCAATGTCTTGTGACTGAAATTTTGGCATTTCTATTACAGTCTTTCTTTTTAAATATTGCACTTTGGGTGTTTTTTGGCACCTAAGCAGGATCCTAACACGCCACAGCTTATTCATCTGCGTTTTGTGATGACACCAAACTCGACTAATCCCACTTGTTTTATAAAAAGCTTGTGGAAATCTGCCTTACATTTAACATCTACCCTGTTAAACTTTTCATTATTCATCTGAAAATGTCATCACTCACAGAAACTGTGAAGCCCAGCGTGGCTGCGGGTCCACAAAAGATCTTTTACATTTCTCTTTGCTGTTTTCCAAATTCATGAAGAAACTGATGCATCACACCGATGCAAGAAACTAAACGTACACAGTCCAGTCTGTTTTAAATCCAAGAGCACCTTCAGATCAATGAAGGAACTAATCGTTCAGACAGCAACACGCTGACGAACAGACCTTGAAAAAAATTGACTTTTGCTTCTGTTATTCACCAGTTGTCGCTGGTGGTTCTTAATGTGAAGAGATGAGGGAATCTCACATTAAATCTGATATTCCAGCCACATTCCTTGATTTTTATGTATTTATGAAGAATTCTGGATATTATGGTTATGAAGCGAAGCACGAGTCCTGAAGCAGACTTGAATCAAGAGTCCTGCAAAAATGAAACCGTACCACATATCATTATTTATTTCCCAACGCTCCACGTGACGGCCGTGACCTGCAGCGCACCTGTGCACCTGCCCGCCGTCTGTATGTATGCACAAATCAAATGAGATATTGGGCACCATGTGTTTTTCTCTGCAATGGAAAAAAAAAAGAAAAGGAAAAGAAAAACGTACTTGAATGAGGTTAACGAGTGTGGAAGTGTTAAGAGTCGCGGCCGTGACTCCACTCTGCTCTCTGCAGCCTTTTCTCTCTCCAACACAAACCTTTGTCCACCTCCCTCTTGTTGTGGCAGCAGCTCCTCCGTCCCCGCTGCTCCTCCTCCACTGAGCCCAGAAATGTTTTTTTGCCATCCTCATAATGGGCCGGCGTCTCTCCCATGTTGCTGCTCTCCGCTCATGGAATGATCTTCCCGATGTTGGTTGGGGATTTCGTGATTTCTGGACACCCTGCGCTCCCAAACAAGCCCGATCTGAAAGTCCTGCCTGCATGTGAGGGACGTAGCTGTTTGATATTGTGATGAAAAATCACAGTCTTGTGGAAATTGTGCAATTAAAGGTTGCATGGTATTTTTCAAAACAGTTCTTTTAATCATGCAAAAAAAAAAAGACATTTCATACTGAAAGCACATTTAAATACACTGTCAGAAATAGGGGTAACATTTCTGTCCCCCAAGGTAGAATCTACGTAAATGTTCCCCCTAATTGGACCTCTAATTATTGGGCATCAAGGTAATTATGTCAAACTTTTTTTTTCACAGTCAAAAAGATACAGATATGAACAATTTCCTATATGAGGAGACAGCATTTTTAGGCTAAATATGATAAATTAAGATATAAATAAATGAAGCAATGAATAAATGAATGAATAAATTAGGTACAATATTAATTTAAGGTTGATTTTAACTTGTAGTTTGATGGTTGAGTACCCTTGAAATGAAATAAGATTTGTAGGTTTGTGGATATGAAAAATAGGTAATTGTAGTTATAGGAACAAGACTGCACTCTATAAGGTACAAACCACAAGGGGACAAATAAGAACACACTGTCAAAGGGACAGAAGCTGCACCTTAGAGGGACGAGCCGCTGGACCTTTAAAGGTGCATTTATGTGCTTTATTATCTGAGGGTGTACAGCTGAGAACAGTAAGTTTTAGCCTTTTCGAATTTGGCCTTTTGTGAACAAAAAGATAATGTGTTGGGCATAAAGTAATATGCTCTTCTATGCCTAACCTCAACTGCAGCCCCGCAGCATCTGGAAGGCACGGTTACTACGTTTCCATGGCGACCAGAAACCATGTTCTTGTGAGTAATCGGGATCAGGCAGGAAATCAGGTAACATAATGTGTTACCTTACTCTGATTGCTCAAAAACCCTGGTATACATGTACACCCCGCAAGGATCAGGTTTCTCCCCCACACCTGATGTCCCCGGGAGTGTTACCATGGTGACAGGGATTCTGTGGGCAGCCGGCGACTGGACATGCATACCCACCGTGCCGGCCTCTGATTGGTTAGGTTGGTTAAAGTTAGGGTTAGGTACAGGGTTCCCACGGGGTCTTAAAAAGTCTTAAAAGCATTGAATTTACGAATTTGGAAATAATACCTTAAAAAGACTTGAAAAAGTCTTGAATTTTGATATCTAGGTCTTAAAATTTGTTCTGTACGTAACTTCTCCGTATCGCATTTCTCGTCAAACGTTTCATTTGTCAACCACGATTATTTTGATAAAGTAACGTAAACAAAGAGCGGCGGAACCAATAATTTCAAACGCAATTCAGCCCCGGGAAAATGCTACGAACACGTCCCTGAAGACCTCGCGCTACAGCAGACACAAGACGACCAACGACAAGACAAGTGGTTGTTTTTTTTTTTGTTTTTTTTTTTTACGTTAGATAGTTAATTCACGCTTGGAAAATGGGGAGATGTAAATTCAACGAAGCGTGGATGGATCAAATTTCTTTCCGTCATTGGTTAAAACCTGTGGTAGATAACATTTTCGAAGCCTACTGCACCTTGTGCAAAAAGAGGATTCAGGTTGGAACAATGGGGGTGAAGGCGTTGGACTCGCACGCCAAATCGGCCAGGCACTTTTTTTTTTTTTTTTTTTTAAGGATATTTTTATTCAGTTTTCAAGTTTAAACAAACAACACACAAAACAGGGCTGCTCCAGGCACATTAAATACACCAGAGGAAAGGAACAAACTCCTTCAATCACGTTAGCCAGCTAGCTGCTAGTGCTCCTTCAGCCCCTCCTGCTATGACCGCAGCCGTTAGAGTCGATCTACGCGCGTCTTTCGGGTCCATGCCAATGCTGAAAGCAGAGATGTGGTGGACTCTTCATACCATCGCCAGACACCAGTCCTACAATGGAAGGAGTTCATTTTTCTTTGCCAGTAGGGCTGTGAAATAGGCCGAGAAATAGGTATTAATTTTTGATATAAATGGTCTTAAAAAGGTCTTTAAAAGACTTGAATTTAACTTGAAGAAACCTGTAGGAACCCTGTAGGTAGAACGACAGTAGTTCCCATGTCCTAAGACATAGAAAATATGCATTGTCACAGGTCCTGAATATTTCTATAACCTAAAAATCACATTTTGCGCCTTGTTTCATGTGTACTTGGCACTTTCAGAAGAATATCAAAAGAATATATCAGTCTTCACCACAATCAAAAAGGAAAATACGAAATAGAAGTAATATATGTGTGTGTGTGTGTGTGTGTGTGTGTGTGTACATATATACAAATGTAATACGAAAGCTTATGTATCCATCCAAATAACCCAGTGGAGACGGTTCCAGCTCTGTGACCTGAAAAAAAGAAAATGTTTAATCAACAGAGCATTTCAACACAACCCCCGGCATCCAGGCCTGAAATCATTGAAATTTTTATCATTATTACAGATATTCAATAGGCAGGCAGACAGGGAGTTTTCTGTTCATCCAATCAGGTCAGATCCAACATCGTCATCCAGTCTTGAGTCCACAGTCCTCACGGGGTTAAGGTCAGGTGTCAGGAACATCTCCAGTTTGGAAACTGGAGAAGGTGTACCGATGTGAGTTTTGGGGGGGAAAAAAGGCTCCATGTGGAACCCAGAACCCTGCAGCCCCGACGCCGTCACAGTGCTCCCTAAGCCTAAGCCTAACCCTGCTCTCCTTCATGCTCACCGCACATGTGGGAGTCTGCTTAAGATTAGAGTTTGGTTATGCTGAGTTTATTTAAATTTATTCCTGTATGGTTTAAGATTAGGGTTTAAAATGGTTTTGGTTTAATTTAGGAATTATTTAGGGCCTGATTTTGGTTAAGGTTAGAGTCTGTTTGTGTTAGGTTGTGGGTAGGGTCTAATATATTATTGTAATCTTATTCTGAAATGGTTAAGATTAGGGTTTGGATTGGTTTAGGTCTAGTTCAGAACAAAATGGTGGTTTATGCAAAACATATTGATGGATTTGACAGGTAAAGTCAAACAATGGTGTTTTTTAAATCAGCTTTGTATGTATATTTTTATCTTTTTAGTCCACACAGCTCGTTTTTTAGTGGTTACTGCTTGTTTCAGTTCTTCAGCAGAAGTCTACGTGTGCTAACCGGCTTTCGCTGAATCCCTGAACCTGGCTTTGGAAACTGACTTTCTGTTTACTTGGCAGATCACAAATCAGAGAGTAATCTGATTACTAAAACGTCTGTAAACCCAGTGACCGATGAGATGATCCCCTGACTTTTTTTTTTTACCTCTGGAATAGTTCACTTTTACTGTTTTAAAACATCATTTATGGACTCTGGACCGATGCATGTCCTGCTTTGCTGATAAGGGCTTATGTTGGATTTAAGGCTCAGATCTGAACTCAGCACGACTTCGCTGTAAGCAACAATTTCCTTCTCAGTCCTCTCAACTTTACGTTTCAAACTTATCTCCCAGGTTTGTGTCATTACGCCGTCTTGATTGCGCCGTGGGTGTTGGAAGACGCTCGAACGCGGCAGACCTGAATAGCTTTTTGGTGGATAAAAGTCCTCTTTGTTCCCTGTTATTCCCAAACACACAAACAACATGATTCAGTCTGGAGAAAAGTTTTGATCAAACTCAAGCCAGAGATGCTGCCGCTTCTCAGATAACTGTTGAATAGAACTTAATTGAAATCAAGTTTGGATTGAAACTATTGCAAACAAACAAAAAAAAAGACCACACAATATAAAAATGTGTTTACGGGTTTTAAATGAACTGTGTCTTGCATTGCTTCGACCCCGCGCCCCTCCCTCTCTCTACATGTTTCTGTATTGTGTTTGCTTGTAATAGTTTCAGTCCAACTCGATTTGAGTTATATTCGAAGCAATGCAAGAAATAGTTTATTTAAAGACTCAAAGCTACAAACTCAGAAAAGAAAATAAGTTATTGTAGTTTCTTTACATGTTGTGTCGTGTATGGATGCAGTCCAAACGGGCGATTTCTTTTATCTTTTTTAAATCAAACATTGAATCAAAGCGTTTATTTTTGTTTGTTGACCGCTACACATTCAGCAGTCCTCGCTGTCAAAAGGCTGTAAACAGGTACGAATTTACAATTTTTGAAATGCTAGCGGGCACACAGACTGTCCTCCCACGTGTCTCCACAGTTCCTCGCCCTCTGTCTCTTAACCCTCGTGTGACCCCTGGACATTTTTGTCCATTTTCAAAATTCAAAACTCCCTCACAGACAGTCACCATCCTCACCAGAGTTGATTTTTGGTGAGGGGGTGTCATTCTGGGTGAAATTTCAAAATCTCAACTTTCAGCAAAAAAATCCATTATTTGACCCTGTAATTAGAGTTCTCATATTCTGCCCGAACCCGACCCGGGTTCGGGCAGAATATGTTATTGTACTATCTACTATACTGTTATTGTTCAAAAATTAATGTGTTTATTGTTGTTAATCAAATATAATATTTTTCTCATGCTGAACTCTCATTTTGATTTTATTTCTAAGGTACACCTCTTTCACCCCTTTCAGTGGTTTTGCCCTCTATAGAAACAGCACCCAGAGGTGTTCAAAATGGCCTAGAAGGGGTTAAAATCTTGAAATCCATGTTAAAAATGATTTAGTGTAACTCCATATGAGTCATCTCAAAGATTTGAGGATAATAAGTACAAATAGCAACAATAACAAAGGGATAAATGACAGGTGGACATTTTTGTCCACGAAGGGTCATGGATGTGATAAAAATGCATTACAGGGCCAAATAATGGATTTTCATGCTGAAATTTGAGATTTTCAAATTTAACCCAAAATTACCCCCCCCCCCTTGCCAAAAATCACCCCCCTGTGACCTTTTGGTGGTCACTTTCTAGAAAATGGACATTTTTGTCCACTTGAAGGGTCATGGGTGTAACTTTTTTGAAGGGTCATTCAAGGGTTAACTTGTCATTTCATTTCTCAGGCAGGCGTCTCAGGGAGATCGCTTATCAGATTTATAGTTGTGAGAAGTGATGCGACCTCATTTTGTGTGAAATGAGAGGAGGAACTCCCGGCTAGAAACAGGAAGTAGTTTGACGGTGAAAAGTGAGTCTGTGCATGGACGGACTTTCACCTTCAGCTTCAGCGAGCCGGGTTCTAATCCCAAGTCACGACGACCAGTTCAGACTTTATTTAAGCCGGACCAAAACCTGGAACTTGAGCAGCTTTTTGACGACTGGGAGCTTTGCC